>NC_137823.1:4592521-4862521 GCF_963921795.1 Nannobrachium achirus
TCCCCGCCTGTCACGCGGGAGACCGGGGTTCGATTCCCTGACGGGGAGACACTTGCAGTTTATCTGAAAATAGCACATCATAAGCTGACCGGTGGGCATAGATTGGTCTTGCGATGAGTGGGAATAGAACACCTATCTAGCGCACGGGAGGCCAGGAGTCTATCCACTATGCCAAGCCATCCCTATAAATGCACTAGGCCTCATTTGACTTTTTGTGCCTTTTAAATTGGACTCAACGTACAATTAATAGGTTTTCCTATTTTGAGAAAAAAGCGTAGTTTTTCACCAGAAGTTGCACTTACATGCATTGGTGGTTCAGTGGTAAAATTCTCGTACAACTAACAGGTTTCCCGACGCAACTAATAGGTTTTCGTATTCTGTGAAAAAAGCTTCATTTTTCTGCATAAGTTGCACCTACATGCATTGGTGGTTCAGTGGTAGAATTATCGTACAACTAATAGGTGTTCCTACACAATTAATAGGTGTTCCTATTTTGCGAGAAAAGCTTCACTGCACAGCAGAAGTTGCATTGGTGGTTCAGTGGTAGAATTCTTGCCTGCCTCGCGGGTGGCCCGGGTTCGATTCCCGGCCAATGCAGGGTGCCCTTAAGAATATGTGCAGGAATGGTTGCGTTCCCTGAAAAATAGAGGAGCCCCTGAAGAACCACTGCATCAGTTTCCATAGTGTATTGGTTATCACGTTCGCCTCACACGCTAAATTATTCTGAAATGTTTTAATAATTAAAGGAGCTATAGTCAACTTTTTCTTGAAAAACGGATGCTAAAATAAAAATAATGTTTTGAAAATATTTTATAGAAAAGTAAGCTTCATATATGTGTTTCTATTCAAAAATTACCACAAAAAGCGTAAAATTATGATAAAATAATCATTTTGGCCATTGTCAGACCGACACTTTGTTTACATCCTAGTCTATAGACTAGGATGTAAACAAAGTGTCGGCCCTAGAATGAAAAATTTGACTATAGCTCCTTTAAAATACTCAAGCTCCATCATGTCAGGTTGGTGGGAGGAACCAGCACCTGTTAATGGGGGCAGTGTTGATTTGTGGCACAGAGGATTGTACCTATTTATGCCAATTCGGGGTAGCCCAGTCAACTGAATACGGGTTTAAGTGGTTCATTGTTGCACCCCTAGTACCTTCCAATATGTACTAAAGCTATTACGTTGTCGGCAGGATTCGAACCTGCGCGGGGAGACCCCAATAGATTTCTAGTCTATCGCCTTAACCGCTCGGCCACGACAACCTTCTTGTACAACTAACAGGTTTTCCGACGCAACTAATAGGTTTTCGTATTCTGTGAAAAAAGCTTCATTTTTCTGCAGAAGTTGCACCTACATGCATTGGTGGTTCAGTGGTAGAATTATCGTACAACTAATAGGCGTTCCTACACAATTAATAGATGTTCCTATTTTGTGAAAAAAGCTTCACTGCCCACCAGAAGTTGCATTGGTGGTTCAGTGGTAGAATTCTCGCCTGCCACGCGGGAGGCCCGGGTTCGATTCCCGGCCAATGCAGGGTGCTCTTAAGAATATGTGCGGGAATGGTTGCGTTCCCTGAAAAATAGAGGTGCCCCTGAAGAACCACTGCATCAGTTTCTGTAGTGTAGTGGTTATCACGTTCGCCTCACACGCTAAAGGTCCCAGGTTCGAAACTGGGCGGAAACATGTGTGGTTGATACTGAGGCCCTTGACGCCAATGGGATGCTCCGTCCGTTGCCCCAGAATCTGAATGCTACGAAAACTCGATGTTTCAAGAAGTTTGCGATGCCGTGTGACTGGCAGGTCACAGAGTAAGGGAAGGAGAAGCTGTCCTCGTTAGTATAGTGGTGAGTATCCCCACCACAAGTTGCATTGGGGCGATAGTTGGAACTGCCTGACAGCCAATGAAAAAATGCTGTGTCCTTGTTGCCGGGCAGTTTTGCCATACTTTCCACCCAATCAGAATTTTACACTTTTCTTGGTCGGCTATTTGGAGACCAGGGTTCGATTCTCACTCACAGAAGATATTATAATATGCTATATTATTTCATTATGAAGAACAAGATAGTTATTGATCAGTTAACTGCATGTTAATAGCATACCTGGGCAGAAAATAATAAAGATATTTTTGAGTTATACGTGTACTACTGTGTTTAACTTACTTCTGTAGTTTTTGATGAACACAGCTTATTCATGCTTCTTTTTTTTAAATTCTGAATAATTTGACATTTAATTTAAACATACAACAAGACAACGGTGACAGTAAGCAGGGCCATGCGGGGAGTCGAACCCTGTTACACAATTGGAAGTACCACAAGTGGAAGTATCCTACCACAGCCTGGTTTGCTTTGAGAAACCATGTCTTTAAGTTGCATGTATTGTGTGAATACAGTTGTTACAACCCAGATCAACATTAAACGTTAGATAACATGGTGGATATACTGTGTTACTCAACATTACCATCTTTCAGATGAACAACTTTGTCTCTGTCTCTGACACATTTCTCATAATAACCCATCCCAGCAAGCACGGTCAGGACCGTGATGTCTCAATAGAGGGTATGCGCATGCATAAAGTGAATGGCGAATCGAGTGGCAAATCGAGTGGCAAAGTGAGGGGCAAAGTGAGTTTAATGCCGTTTAACGTTGTTTAAACCTTTTGGGGCTGTAAATGAAGACTGTCAGTTATATTATTGTTATAGATGTGCGATTGTCACTAATCACAGATTATTTTAATAACCTTGCAGATGGAGTGACATTGGCTGATTTGAGTCTGGCACCTATAACAGCCTCGCAGTCAACCGCTCTGGCTGCGAAGGAGGCCGTGGCAGTGACTGCTTGCACTGGATGTGCAGCCAGGGCAGCCTCGGGAATATACCCTTATGAGGCCATCCTCCAGACCAAGAGGGATAAGGTAGGCCAATCCTTGCTCTTTCATTGTTTCATTTTTGATTGCTAAAAATATGCACTTATCTATTCTTAAATGTTTACTTGTCATTGGCTAACACACATTAGTCAAACATAAGGCATTGCACACTATACCACTGCCATAATGGGCGGAGAAACTGGAAAAAACACCGGAGAGGACGAGGGACAGGGAGGTACCGTGGCTGCCGTGCTGGGCTTCTAGTGTGCGCTAGGAACCGCGCAAACAGACTCCCACTACCAGTGATCCTACTCGCAAATGTCCGGTCCCTGGGCGAGCTACGGGCCCGGATACGTTTCAACCAGGAGACGAGGAACACCAGCATCATCTGCCTGACAGAGACGTGGATGAGTGTGGACATCGCCGATGTCCACACTCAAAGGGGGCGGGCTGTGCGTGCTGACCAACGATGCCTGGTGCAGCAATGCACACACCGTTGGCTCCCTCTGCAGTCCAGATGTGGAATACACTGTGGACAAATGTAATCCTTTTTGGTCTCCCAGGGAGATCAATGCAGTGATCTTTTTTGGTGTTTACATCCACCCTCGAGCCAATATTGACACTGCACTCATGGAACTACATAGGGCCATCACTGAGCAGGAGACTGCCCATCCAGAAGCTGTCCTGGTGGTTGCGGGGGATTTTAATAAAGCAAATTTGAAGAAAGTCCTCCCAAAATATTACCAACATATTACATGCAACACCAGAGGCGACCGAGTACTGGACCACTGCTACACCACCTTTCCAGGAGCATACAAATCTCTCCTCCGCCAAGAATTTGGGTCTGACCATAAGTCCATCCAGCTTCTCCCTAAGTATAAGCAGAGACTGAAACGTGAGCCTGCCAGTACAAGGGAGATACAAATATGGTCTGAAAATACGGACATCACTCTGAAGGCCTGCTTCGACCATGTTGACTGGGAGATGTTCCAGCGTGCCTCTGGGAACGACGTGAATGAGTTCTCAGACACAGTCACATGCTTCATTAATGCATTGAAGATGTCGTCCCAACTAAGACTGTCCGTATCTGTCCCAACCAGAAACCCTGGATCAATGGTGATGTTCGTGTGGCCCTACATGCACGGAATGCTGCCTTTAGATCAGGGAACATGGGGGACACACGTGCTGTACTCCAGCGCACAATCAGGAGGGCCAAGAGGGAATATGGGACCAAACTGGAGGACCAGTTCGAGAATGGCAACGCCAGGAGCATGTGGCAAAGCCTGAGGACTATAACGGACTTCAGAGGAAGGACCGGAGGTGTGGAGAGTCCATCTACTTCCCTCCCTGGTGAGCTCAACACCTTCTTCGCATGGTTCGAGACCGACCGCGTCAGCCAACCAGCGTCTGCACTGCCTACAGTGTTAATTTTTTCAGCAAATTTTGATTTAGTCTTAGTCTTTTGAATAACACACCGTTTAGTCTTAGTCCTGTCTTAGTCTTCTGAAATATTTTTTGTCTAGTCTAGTCTTAGTCGACTAAATATCAAAACATTTTAGTCTTAGTCTTAGTCTTTTGGGATTAGTCTTAGACTTTTAGTCTTCGTCTTTTAGGATAGGTTTTTTAGCCTAATATAACCACATAATTATGAACAAGTCATTGTCTTCTACTGCCTGTTACTTGGTCAAAATAAAACATACATAAAATATGTATTTGCCTTTAATTTCATTGCAGTTAAATGCCAGTGTAATTTTTTGCAGCCATTAGTCTTAGACTTAGATTTAGTCTTAGTCTTAGTCTTTTGAATAACACAAATAACAGTCTTAGTCTTAGTCTTTTGGGACTGTTTTAGTCTAGTTTTAGTCTATCGACAAAATATCAAAATCTTGTAGTCTTTTAGTCTTTTAGTCTTAGTCTTAGTCGACAAAATTAACACTGACTGCCCCCCCCCCCCCCTCTTACCATCTCGGAGGCTGAGGTACGCAGGGCCTTCCAGTGGCTAAACATCCGCAAAGCTACTGGACCGGATGGCATTCCAGGCCGGGTCCTCAGAACCTGTGCATCCCAGCTGGCGGGAGTATTTGCAGACATTTTCAATCTCTCCCTCTCCCAGGCTGTGGTGCCATCATGCTTCAAGTCCTCCATTATTGTCCCTGTCCCAAAGCACCCCAAGGTGACGTGTCTAAATGACTGGAGACCAGTGGCCCTGACTCCTGTCATCAGCAAGTGCTTCGAGAGGTTTGTAAGGGATTACATCTGTTCTGTCCTGCCTGCCACTCTGGACCCTTGGCAATTCGCGTATCGCCAAAATAGATCTACGGACGACACCGTTGCCTTGGCCCTACACACTGCCCTCATGCACCTTGATCTGAGGAAGGACAGGTGTGTGCGCATGTTATTCGTTGACTACAGTTCTGCATTCAACACCATTGTGCCTGCTAAGCTGAACAAAAAGCTCATGGATCTAGGCCTGCACCCGACTATGTGCAGCTGGATATTGGACTTTCTGTCAGACCGTTAGCAAGTGGTCAGAATGGGTAACATCATGTCAGACCCCCTGACCCTCAATACAGGAGCCCCACAGGGTTGTGTGTTGAGCCCTCTCTTGTACTCCTTGTATACGCATGATTGCGTGGCCACAAACAGCTCCAACGTCGTCATCAAGTACGCTGACGACACAAAAGTGATGGGCTTGATCGACAGCGATGATGAGACAGCCTACAGAGATGAGGTTAGCGCTCTCATACATTGGTGTGAGGAGAATAACCTCTCTCTCAACGTCGCTAAAACCAAGGAGCCGATAGTGGACTTCAGGAGGCCTACGAGAGAGCACGCCCCAGTTCACATCGGTGGAGGTAGAACGAGTCAGCGAGGTCAAATTCCTTGGGATGACCATTACAGAGGATCTGAAATGGTCCACTCACACGACACATGTGGTGAACAAAGCACAGCAGCGGCTCTACTGTCTCCGACGCCTAAGGACTTTCAGGGTGAGCCCTCGCATCCTCAGGGCATTCTATAGTGCTACTATAGAGAGTGTCCTGTCAAGTGGCTTCACTGCTTGGTATGGGAACTGTACTGTCCAAGACCGCAAGGCTCTACAGAGAGTGGTGCGGTCAGCTCAGCGTATCGTAGGAGGTGCGCTTCCCTCCCTACAGGATCTACACGACAGGCGATGTGCAGCCAAAGCTGAATCCATCATCAAGGACAAACATCACCCCAGCCACAGACTGTTCCACCCACTGCCGCGCCCTCGACCCGGCAAGAGATACCAGAGTATCATGAGCCACAACAAAAGACTGTGGCAGAGTTTTTATGTAGCAACCATAAGGATGCTGAACGAAGCCTAAGAACAAACCAAGTCGACTGCTAGTGCTTAACTGTTTTGCTTTTTTAACACTAGAAGCTGGGCCGCCCTTCGGGCGGCCCAGCGTCTAGTCGGCGACCTGGCCAACTCGGGAAGATGTAAATAAGGAAAGAATGCCCCGCCCTTTAATGCAAACCCCATTATACCTGTTGTCATAGGACCCGTTTTGACCATCTGTTTGCCTGTGTCCATTTATGCCCATATATGGAGATATCTGTATCTGTCTGTCGGCGTCCATTTTATGTCCATATATGGAGATCACTGCAGATATAGTTCTGGGTCCATTTTATGCCCATATATGCCCATATATGGAGATATCTGTCTATTTGGGTCCATTTTATGCCCATATATGGAGATCTCTGTATCTGTCTGTCTGTGTCCCTTTATGATATCTGTTTATCTGCGTCCATTTTATGCCCATATATGAGATCTCTGTCGCTTTTTGTTTGTTTCTTCTTTAAGCAGCATACGCAGCCTGCTTAAATCATTCAAGTCATCCTCCCAGTCCCACGCTTTGTTGCTTGTCTTATGTTTGTCTTTGTCTCTTTTATTTTCTTTTTCTTTTTTGGAGCGGACCCCATGAATGCCCCACCCTTTAATGCAAACTCCAATATACCTGTTGTCATAGGACCCGTTTTGACCATCTGTTTGCCTTTGTCCCCTTATGCCCATATATGGAGATCTCTGCACACACAGTACCGGTTGCGGTCCTTTTATGCCCGGAAATGGAGATCTCTCTGTCTGTCTGTGTCCCTTTTATGCCCGTACCGGTATATATGGAGATCTCTGTATCTGTCTGTCTGTGTCCCTTTATGCCCATTATGGAGATCTCTATTTCAGACCAAAGACCTGAAATGTGATATACATTTATATTGTCAGGACCTCAGGAAAGACAACATTGTTGAGAAAGTGGCGCTTTCTTTTGGTTTCTTCATCTAGAGCAAGAATACGCAGCCTGCTTGCTTTGCCAACCCTGCTGGCTGCCACATAGAACTGGCCATGGCTGAAGAAGTCTCCAGTGCAGTAGATCCCAACTCTGTGCAGTGTCTGGCCCTGAGACTTGTTCACAGTCATGGCGAAGCAGGGTCTGATTGGAAACTGGCGGCGGCGCAGAGTGAATGGGAAGGTGTTTTCGGATGGGCACAGGGTGATACGTGGAATGAGGAGTGTGCGTCCCGCATTGACGCCAACCACAGATCTTACAACCAGGAGATGAGGCAGGATCTGATCAATGATGTACCTTGATCCATTGCAGTGTCCATTGTGCTGGTCAAAGTTTCTAAGTAACATGATCAACATGCCCACCTTTAGAGTGATGCGATGGGGTGGCATACCAGATGGGCAAAGGGTATTTAGCAACTCAGGTGGGAACACATAGTTACCCTCAGACTCTGCAGTATCCACACTGCAACAAACATGCTCCTCTCCTGGAAACATCTTTGTCATGTATTCGTTGACCATGTCAACTTCAGCGTTGGTTGGGCACAGTATGACACGCTGACATAGCCACTCAGGGTTGGCAATGTTGTTTTGAATGTCCTTATACACCCAACTGACCATGTCGTCAAGTGTTTCCCCTGAAAGTGTGAGCGATTGATCGAGCTCAATAGCAAATTCACCCTCCTCGGGTTTAACAGGAAGCTTTCCCTCCCCAAGGTCCAGCAGGAATTTGGCAAAACGTTCTTTCTCGTCATGGTCATCTCCAGCAGCGTGTGTGATCCTCATGTTTTGAGTCAGCCGAAGAATCTTGACTTTCTTCCACAGGTAGGACCACTTCAAACACCTCCCCACTATGTCAAGACGTGAACCATGTGGCACAACGGTAAGTATCTGTCTCCAGTCACCACTGAATACCATTGTGATGCCCCCGAATGGATCCTTCGAGTTGCGCAGATGCTGGAATGTCCGATCTGCTGCTTCCAATGCACGGCGATCCATCATTGAGACTTCATCAACCACCATGACATGTGTCATTCTGATCAGTTTTGCAGTGTCATCGTTTTCGCTGATGTTGCACATGGAGTCATCGGTGAGAATGAGAGGGCACTTGGTCCTGTTATGAAAAGTGGTTCCTTTAGGCAGCAAGGTAGCTGCAATGCCACTTGCTGCTGTTGCCAGAGCTACTTTGCCTTGTGCTCTAAGTTTATGTAGGATGAAAGACAATGTGAATGTTTTCCCAGTTCCACCACTTGCATCAACTGCGATCATCTTGCCAAGTCCCTTTTCGACACTTTCCATTACTGTGTCGACAACAACGCGCTGCTCGTCATTGAGATGTTCCTCTGTTTCGGCGATATGAGCCAGAAGCTCTGATTGGTCGTGCTGTGTCTCGTACTGGATAATGCGGGAGTTGTGTGGCTGAACATTTAGTGGATCTGGCTCAGGGAGACCAAAGTTACGGCTGAGCGTAAAGCCGTTCCTCTCAACGTGGTCCTTCAGTTCAAGGAGCACTTGATTCACAATGTTTTCATCTGGCTGATTGACACGTGCTGCACGCATGAGATCCTCGCACAGAACACGTTTGTGTCTTTCCCAAAAGTTCAATTGGTTCCCTCTGAGAACCAAGATGAGCATGTTGGCAAACACTGCACGCAGTGCTGGGCCAAAATTGACATTTGCAGCCTCATCCATAACATAATCCATCTCTTGGTCATCTTCAACAATGCCATGCGCAATGCAGGCTGCCAGATAGGTGTCCATGACCCTATCACCAACACGTCGGAGGTCCTGGAAGCATGTTGGGCCAGGTACACGGTACACTGTAAAATAATTCGCTGTAAATTTACAGTAAATTACTGGATACTAATTGCATTACTTTCACAGTAATTTTCACAGTAAATATTGAGCAGTAAATTACTGTAATTTCACAGCTGTGAAATGTTAGTAATTTACTGTGATTTAGCAGTATGTATTGCAGTTATTTACTGTAATATTACAGTAGTTGCCTGTATTTTTACACTATTACTGTGAATGTAAGGCTGCTCAGTAGCCAGTAATTTACTGTAAATTTACAGTAAATTGTATCTAATACAGTAAAATATAGTAAATTTGAATTCATAGGCCCATTCCCACTGGGCCAGATAACAGATTAAAAAAAGCTCTTTCTCCAGATATTTTTCCATTCAAAGTGGATGGTAGATACAGATAAAAAATATCTGCCACAGATATTTCTTTTATCTGTGACAGATATTTTTTATCTGTATCTATCATCCACTTTGAATGGAAAAAATATCTGAAGAAAGAGATTTTTTTTTATCTGTTATCTGGCTCAGTGGGAATGGGCCTTAACTGTGATTTTACCATACATACACAAACATGCTAAAACAAAAACAAAAAAAATACAACTTCATTCATTTAAACTTTTTATTGTACAATTCCAACACAAAGTGCAACATTTCAAATGGACAAAGAAGAACCACACCAGTCTCTCTTAAAGCCTTTTACTCAGTAGAAGTGTTAAGTCTACAAACACTCCTGGAGTTTGGTCTGGTGTCTGGAGGCACTCTTTTTTAACCAGTTTGAAAACTGGTTGTCATAGACTTTAGTTATTTAGGAGACTGCAACACAGTTTTCCTGTGAAACTCCAGGAGTGATTTTGTGGACTAAAGAACTTCACCTGACTTTGTATCAGCATGGTGGTGAGTAGATACAACATTTTCCCTTTTGGGTGAACTGTTCCTTTAACTGCAAAATAACTAATCTACTCACCCTCATGCCAGTTGGAACAGAGGTGAAATGTGTCCATATAACACAAATGGAGGTTGCCTTCACAATTTGGGGAGAAATGGAGACTGGTTCTCTCTGGCAACCCTCCTGTGTGTTATATGAACACACTTCAGCAGGCACGAAGTATGTGAAGTACACCTCAACATTGCACTCAGTCACATAAGTCCTGAAGGTATAAGGCAACATAGCAGTGTTAAAAACAAAGCTACCTAATGATTACAGTATGCACCTTGCTAACATGCAGGCCGAGACAGAAGAGACAAAAGTGAAAGGGCATTGGCAAAGAATATTGGCAATTTTACATATCCAGATAAGAATAATGGCTGGTGGAGTTGGACAAACAAGAGTAGGGCATCTGAAACACGTATGAGTGTGTCTCATATTGGAGTCCTGAATGCCATCGACCATTCAAAGTCCACAAGTTTTCTCAAATGCGTATGAGTGTGTCTCATATTGGAGTCCTGAATACCATCGACCATTCAAAGTCCACAAGTTGTCTCAAAAGTGTGCTCACGTGTGGGTTGATACCGCCACGCTTCTTCGATTTGGAGCCTCTCTCCCACGAAGCACCTGTAAACAATAAGACAAGACAACAACTTTTAGTTTCACAGATATATATTGCATCGTTTATACAAGGCACATGCAGCGGTTCCCCTTTCCCTTAAGTAAACGCTACACCAGGGGTTCCCAAACTTTTTTGTCTCAGGGTACCCCATAAATATCTTTTTAATCCGAAGCACCCCTACATTATAATTTTCACTCCCAGCACCTTATATTTATAGCATATCTACGTTGTCGGGTGGAAACCTTGTCCAAAACCGTTAGTTTTGTATTTATCATCCATAAAATGTACTAAACTAGTGAAAAGTGATTATGTTGAGAGGATAACGTTGCGATAATAGCCATTTTGGTTAGAGCTGTACTTAAATGATACTAAATATTTGTCCAAATAAATACATTCCAAATATTATCAAATGATCTCGCGGCACCCCTGGACTGCCGTCGCAGCACCCCAGGGTGCCCCGTTACCCACTTTGAAAACCCCTGCCCTACACACCACAGAAAGAAAGTAGTACTGAGAGTAAGTAACATTCAAGTATCAATGTTGCAAGCAATCCAGTATAATGTTTCAGTACACACCATCCTCAGGAGCAGATTGAAGTTGTAGTAGATCGCGAAAACCACAGCTATCCAATAATGATCCCATCGTGTTGTCCCATCACCACTTGTTCTTCAATGGACAGCATCCAGGCCATAGACTTCATTAAATCACCTGAACAGAGATACCCATTATGTGATATTGTAGAGGTGAAATGCTAATTGAACAAGAGTAGAATTTCAATGATCAGCAACATCACAAACTGTGACACAACTCACTTTATTTTGATTTAACGGGCATTTAGGACAATTCTCAAATTAGGGTCAGATTCAGCAATGTTTTTTTGTCTGGGATTTTGAAGGGTTTTTGAAGGTAAGACAGAAATATAAGCCAGATTTAGTCACTTTACTTACACTATTTTTACAACCAGGTTGATGAATCG
The DNA here is from genome assembly GCF_963921795.1 of Nannobrachium achirus. NCBI lineage: Eukaryota > Metazoa > Chordata > Actinopteri > Myctophiformes > Myctophidae > Nannobrachium > Nannobrachium achirus. Next base: position 4,604,021 of record NC_137823.1, read on the forward strand.
TCTGGGGACCCCCAGGGGTCCTTGAGGGAGTTCTAGGGGGTCCCCAGCTAAATGATAATTAGGAACTAAATGGACCCTTATTGGGTATGTAACTCAGAACCAAATGGACCCTAACATGTCAATTTTGTTCCCATTTGTACACTCAGAATTAAATTAACATAGATTTTACAATATACTGTAGATTGGGGTCTCAGAGATTGATATGCTATTAAATGGGGGGTCTGTAGCCTAATCTTCTCTTATGGGGGTCCCTGGCATTGCTTTTCAAATGGGGTCTACTGGCTTGTCAATTCGGGGGTCCTTGACACGAAAAGGTTTGAGAACCACTGCTGTAGATCAAGACACTGATCAGCTTATGTGAAAAGTAGCTTATGATCATGTAGATTATAATATAAAATCCAGATATCAACAGTACCTTGAACAATCAAGCAGGGGGTGCTTGGTAATTTCTCTGTCCTCTGCACATCGGCGGCTGCGGCACATGCCTGTAAAATAAATAAGACAAGACAACAACCACCTCAATGACCATGCCCAAGAGATCTCAAGCTGACACCAAACTCTCTCCAGGACCTCTAAAACCTTATCTAGAACCTCAATCAATTTGTCAATCACATTAGATCTACTTTGTATTATTCTATGCCAAATTCTATTAACAATGTTAAATTCAGTATAATTAATTTTCATTAGCCTATAAGTATAATACCTTTGGATAAACCCCAGAGTGCACGTGCCATCCTCAGGATACTGCAGACATACTTGTTCTTCAATGGACAGCATCCTTCCAGGCCCAAGGTTTCATTGTATCACCTGAACAGAGATACCCATCGTGTGATATTGTTAAGAGGTGAAATGCTAAATGCATTCCACAATCCACACACACACACACACACACACACACACACACACACACACACACACACACACACACACACACACACACACACACACAATTTATTTATGCCCACAGAGTGGTGTATCACTCTGTGGCATGTACTGTTTTGGTACATTAAAAAAAAAAAATCTTTCCAAAATGTTCAGTTTATTTTACTTTAATATTATTTGATGAAGATAAAAAATAAAATCTCTATTCAGACACATTCCAGTATTTTCTGACTTACATTATTTTCTAGGTATGCTTACATTATGATATTAAGGGGGGAAAAATCACCTTATGTCACCCTAATGACCATAATGTCTCACATGTGGAGAAAAGGGGAGGGGCGAGGAGATTCCAACAAAGTCAAAACAAAGTTTTAATGTAGGCAATTAAATATATAGATGTAATCCATGCATAAGGATTTAAGGACATTATACTTATGATGGGATTTCTGACAGAAATTGAATTTATGCTCCTACTGCAGTGGACAGCACAACGTCAGGTATGCTAATAATCAATCATTAATCTGATGGTGTCACCCGTCGAATATAGACCAACTACAGCAGTGGTTCTCAAACTTTTTCACGTCAACAAACTCCAATTTAACACTTATCTGCCAGTGGACGTCCATTTGAAAAGATATACACGCCAGGGACCCCCATAAGAGAAGATTTTTAAGGCTCTGTAGTGATTCCATTTTAATTTCAAGGACCCCCAGGACACCCATTTAATGGCATTTCTATCTCTGAGATGATATATGTTAATTTAACTCTCAGAATGTACAAATAGAACAAATGGACCTGTTATCATTTAGCCAGGGACCCTCTGGAACTCCCTGAAGGACTCCTGAGGGGTCCCGGACCCCACTTTGAAAACCAATGATCTACAGACTCCTGTGTCGTGACGCTTGGCTTGTGTTGTGGATCGGTTGCTTTTACAACAGCAACTTTTAGCCACACTGGAGCATAAAACCTCCCCCGCGGTGCAAATATTATCATTGATATAGTTGAGAACCAAATGGACCCGGCGTAACGCGTAAGGATACAACAACTGACACAAGGATTGTCTGTGGTTCTCAAAGTGGTGTCCGGTCATTATCGCGTCTGGGTGATGAAGTTCCAGGTGGTCCACAGCTAAATGATAGGAACCAAATGGACCCGCATTCTTCCCCGCGCGTCGGCTGTATTGAACCGGCGGGGCGAACGTTCCCTACCGCTAGTAAGCAGCCAACATATGACACTAAGCCCCGCTGACGTGAGCCTGTGTCCACACCGAAACCACACAATGGACCCGCGTAACTCGTGCGTCGCGGGAGAGCTCCCCGCGCGTCGGTCGGCGAACATTGCGTAGCCGACTTACATAACACTAAAGCCCCATGGACGTGAGCCTGTGAGCGGCACAAACCACACACACACCGGCTTGGCTTACAAGCTCACAGCGCGGCACCGAGTGCCGCCGCTGTGAGCTTGGATATCTGTTATTTAGTTACTTATAACGGTGTGTGAGGGAAACACACATTTAAAATGTTATTACAGACATGAAAAACTTTGGCGGCAGTGCTGCACACAATTTGCTGGAGCAAGACTGATAGCACAACTATAAGGTGGAGGAGAGAAAACTGACTTACCTTAGCAGAGCACTGTTATGAACTTCACACGACTTCTGAAAGCTCCTTTGAATTGAAAATAATTTCATAATTCCATCTTCACCATCAGTTCACTGCTTCTCCCTCTCACAATGGATGAAAATTTGAAATGAAATCCCACAATGCAGCGCGGTTCAAGTCATTTGTTGTGATATCACAATAACATTCTGAACACAATATTTTATTGTGAGATATATTGTAAAGTGTTGTGTAATCCTGATAACAATTTAGAGTACAGTCATTCGTTGTGTTATCACCAACAATGCCATGCGCAATGCAGGCTGCCAGATAGGTGTCCATGACCCTATCACCAACACGTCGGAGGTCCTGGAAGCATGTTGAGCCAGGTACACGGTAGAGTAGGATGCGGAGATAGTACAGCTCAGCAGTGTGAGGGTTGAGGGCAATCATGGGGAGTCGTCCAACAGTGTCAGCCATATGGTCTTCCCGAGAAGTCATTTTTTTCGTCCGCAAGTGGAATGCTTTTTTCTTGTAAGTGAAGTGTTGAAATACATCAGGATACAAAACATGTCGCATATGTGGGTGTTCAGTCATGGCATTAAAGAAGGCGGTGAGTGTGGTTGCAGGGGCCCCCGAGTCCACCACATTCTGTGCGTCACCCTGGTCATTGAACATGATGATCTGCTCATCCTCCAGATGAATTGCTAGCATCTCGACAGGTGGATGTTTGCGTTGAATGGGGAAGTTATAGATGCGCCAGAATGACTCGGATGCAGTAATGTATCTTCCTAGTTCGTATCGTGTCACTTCATCATGTCGCAAATCCTCTTTTTCTTCTTCCGGAATGTCCAGTCTCACCAGGCACTGATCTGGTCCCTTTTCAATATATTTGTACATGTACTTAACACTCGCGACAGTAGACACAATTTCGAGGTTGATGTGGCAATCGTACCGGAGCGTGAGGTATGGATTGTAAGGTACAACCCATGCATTGTTGACAGCTACAGGAATTTTTCTTCTTTTGCCTTTTTTGCCCTTTTCAGGGCAAAAAATGTTCTTTGTGGTGGGAGCACCGGGTGCTCCTTCACTCCTTCTCCTGTAGAGAGCAAAGGAGTTCTCAGGAAAGCTGGTGTTCTGTCGCAGGGGTTTGGGATAGTCCTTTGTACATTTCCCGTTTGCCATGCAAGGACTGTCAGGGTTCAAGTGTCCACATGGACCATGAATCATACATGTTGTGACAATCCGATGTAGTTCTGGATTTGTGTCTTTGTTAGGAATTTCGGCAGAGACCACGCGATCAATATCAGTTGAGTTCCTGGGCTTGTCGCGGGCTGCCATGGTCAGGAGCATGTGAATATGTGGAAGATGGCGCTTTTGCGTTTCTTTCACCATCACAAAGGCGTCCACGTGGCCCAATATGTCACGCTTGAGGATGTCTGTGAGTAATCCTTCCGTCTTCATGTGGAACACTCTAGCGATGATGTCTGGTCTCTGAAAGGGTTGCTGACCTGGAAGAATCGATTCCTTGATTTCTGGCCACTGTTGGTTGCATGTCATTGTCAAAAAGTAGTCAGGCTTTCCCTTGACTCGGACCAATGCCATTGCATCCTGGAACTGCTTGGCAAACCACCGTGGAGATCCATAAATTGAAGGTGGCAGGATGGTCAGGCGTCCAGGTAACACCTCAGCGTCACTGTTGAGGGCATCAACAATAACGTTGTACTTTTCAGCCTTGATGGACTTCTGGTTGTGGCGGACCCAGTTGAGGCGGTGTGATTCAATTTTAGCCATCATGTCACATGCATACTGGTGTGTCAGTTTCCCACCACGGAGCAGTAAATTGAAGTGATGAGCTGGGTCACACACTTGAAGATGATAGCAATAGAAGGCAGTTGGTGAGATTCCTGGCAGCTCAGTGTGGTAACCCTGGGAACCGTAAGGCAGCAGGAGTACATAAGATAATGGATCATATGCGGGATGCATAGCATCGATTGTCTTAATTGCTCCTCCTCTGACATGAAGAGCGACAGACAATCTTCCAAACTGCTCGGTCATGGTAGCTCCAGGAGCAATGACAGCCACGTCACTATCTGAGGATGGAAGGTTAATAGTTCCACGATGAAGGTCTCTGCGCCTTGTCCGAGCTGTTAGGACAATTTGAAGGTCATTACTACTGTCATTATTGGCCACATACTCGATAGCTGACTTGAACTGCCTTACGTAGTGGTTGCAGTTGCGAATGGCTTGTTGTGCGGTCACCAAAAAAGAACCATTGAGCTCGCTGTTCGAGGCATGGGCTCGACGGTACTCTAGCTCATGGGCAGGATCGTGGAAGTAGATCTGAGCAAATTTTGGGGTTTGACCCTGCTCTGCAAGGGGAGAAGAAATGTAATGATATACCTTGCCTTGAATGCGTGGGCCAGGATTGAATCCACTTATAGGTATCTCTCGTAAACCGATACTTGCCATTGACAGTGCATTGTTGTACTGTCTTGCATGCTCCACAAATTTCTGATTAAGGAAAAGGTCCATAATAGCTTGTGGAGGCTTTGGTGGGATTGAGCCTGGTTTGTGATTTTCAGGGTCATATGTAAGGTTAATCTTCCCTGAGTTGCAGCAGAAACCCTTTCTCTCCTCTTTCCATACCAAGGCTTTGCAATCTGAGCATTCGGGACATAGAAACAGTGAGGTTTTGCTCAGTGTGTGTCTGCAATCAACGTCCTCTTGAAATAAGTCAGTATCTTGATACCGTGCTAGATTCCGTTTGGCATGGCGCACTTGTTCCAGTCGGGCACGGTGAAGTTCCTGCTGGTGCTCGCTGTCCCTTGCCTGGCGCCCGGCTCGCCTATCCGACGTCTCCTCCAGGCGCGCACGTTTGGTTTGTGCGTTATCTGCAGCTTGGCGCTGTGCTTGCATGTCCGGCGTCTCCTCCTGGCGCGCACGTTTGGTTTGTGCGTTATTTGCTGCTTGGTGCTGTGCTTGCATGTCCGGCGTCTCCTCCTGTCGTGCACGTTTGTTGCGTGCATTATTTGCAGCTAGGCGTGCGTCTCGTGCTTCATGTGATTCACATTTCCGTACATTTTGTAGTGTGTCACGCTTGCGTTTGCGGTGGGCTCTTGTTCCTTTAGGCATGTTACCCTGAACAAAGGTGGGAAGGCGATGAGGTCTCTCCTCTGTAGCTGCTTGCATCTGATCTCTGAGATAATGCCTGTCTTATATAATGGTCAGCAGTGTGATGATGTCATACTGATGTCAGCAGCTAGAGATTCAACACATGCAAAGTACAGGAGTGATGTCAGAATGAGTCAGCAGAAGTGATGTCAGAATGCCCATATGCCCATATATGGAGATCTGCCCATATGCCCATATATGGAGATCTCTGTATCTGTGTCCACTTTATGCCCATATACGGAGATTGCGTCCATTTTATGTCACAATGAGTCAGCGACCATCTGTTTGCCTGTTTGTCTTTGAGTCAGCAGAAGTGATGTCAGAATGCCCATATGCCCATATATGGAGATCTGTATCTGTGTCCCCTTTATGCCCATATACGGAGATTGCGTCGATTGCGTCCATTGTGACCATCTGTTTGCCTGTTTGTCTTTGAGTCAGCAGAAGTGATGTCAGAATGCCCACATGCCCATATATGGAGATCTCTGTATCTGTGTCCCCTTTATGCCCATATACGGAGATTGCGTCGATTGCGTCCATTGTGACCATCTGTTTGCCTGTTTGTCTTTGAGTCAGCAGAAGTGATGTCAGAATGCCCATATGCCCATATATGGAGATCTCTGTATCTGTGTCCCCTTTATGCCCATATATGGAGATCTCTGTATCTGTGTCCCCTTTATGCCCATATACGGAGATTGCGTCCATTTTATGTCACAATGAGTCAGCGACCATCTGTTTGCCTGTTTGTCTTTGAGTCAGCAGAAGTGATGTCAGAATGCCCATATGCCCATATATGGAGATCTCTGTATCTGTGTCCCCTTTATGCCCATATACGGAGATTGCGTTGATTGCGTCCATTGTGACCATCTGTTTGCCTGTTTGTCTTTGAGTCAGCAGAAGTGATGTCAGAATGCCCATATGCCCATATATGGAGATCTCTGTATCTGTGTCCCCTTTATGTTTATGCCCATATATGGAGATTGCGTTGATTGCGTCCATTGTGACCATCTGTTTGCCTGTTTGTCTTTGAGTCAGCAGAAGTGATGTCAGAATGCCCATATGCCCATATATGGAGATCTCTGTATCTGTGTCCCCTTTATGCCCATATACGGAGATTGCGTCGATTGCGTCCATTGTATGTCAACCCCCGTGTTGTCATAGGAGTGTGGGGTCATGTGGTGTACGTGATGTCAGAGCCTTTTATGAAGTGTTAACAATCAGCTCCGCATATGGTGATTCCGAACGTTTTGCGCCGGTTTCGGAAAACCGTGCATCGGGTCGGGTCGCGGCTCGGCACTGCACTCCGCGCCGCAACGGGGAACGCGCGTGCCGAATCTGAAGCCGGTGGGACGAACGGTTCTCGAGATACGCGGGTTACATACACGCAGACAGAGATTTGTCGCATTTATAGATAGATGTTATTGATTTTACACTATACTGATTGCACTTTATTTTAGGTCCTCTTTTACAATAGGAAGTTTTTAGTTCCGTTGGCCCCAGTCTTGTCACCTGTTACATGCCCCAGTCTAGGGGTACAAGGTTATGCAACATTAGTAAGGCAAAGGGTAGGTGGAAGAAGTATTTTTATTATAACTTCTTTTAGGTGAGTATTTAGGGAACAGTTTACAAAATAATGAATGAATGGAAACACAAAAGGAACAACTTTAACAATAAATCAAATGAATAACTACCCTGCAAAGAAAAGAAACAATCAAAATGTACTAATCCTAAACTTATATATTAACCACTAAATAACTAAACTAGACCAAATCAAAATTACAGGAGATTACTAAACTAACATAACTACACTATTCTAAACTATCAAAAAGGAATCTGTTACAAAAAGCTGGCAGTGGTAGCTACGTGTTAGCTGAATGCCACAACCTAGTTGTGGGTTTAAACAAAGTCAAGTTCAAGTTCAAGTTCCCAATGTTCTCAAAGCTCACAAAGTTAAGAATGCTATACGCTAAGCAGTAAGCAGGTTCTACAACTCTAACATGGCAGAGGGAAACTTCTACAGAGAGTAGCTCCCAAAGCTGCAGCAGCATGTGAGTGACATTATGCAGGTGGACAGCATGTTTCCCCATGGGCAGGGAGAAACAGACTGACAAGGAGCTCAGGTGTGGCAGCTCTTTTATATGGGAGTCCATCTTGTGATTGGTTCAGGCTGGAGGAGGGCGTAGCTCTTCATCAGGTTCAGTTCTCCTCCCACTCCACACAAGGCCAAGACCTAAACTGACACTAGTATGAGTATATGTGGACTCCAACCAATATTGGGAACAATAGTAACGTAATACTAAGGATAACTAGAAAATAGTAATATAGAAAAATAGTAAATTACATAGGGATGTAACACCCCCACCCTCAAAATCAAACATCTCCCCTGATGTTTGTATAATTTAAAGGATTTTAAATGTACTTAGTTTAAGAGGATTTACATTGATGTATGAATTTATAAAAGCTTCTTTCAGACCTTTTTAAGTAACCACCTGTTCACAAAATTCGAAAGAGTGAGCCTCAACTACACTCTAGTGAGGGGTTAGGGCTAGGGTTTAAGACTCCCCCTGCACTGATTTGTGTTACCAAAATCCAAAATCTGAGTTAAATCGCTTGACAGAAGCTAATCCAACTAACCGTCAACCAAAGGCTGCCCCGAAAATCTTCATCTTAACTTGTCACCTTAGCAGATTCAACATTTCACAACCGGAGAGTTACTAACATTTAGCACCCACCGTTAGTTGGGTCAAAACGGAACATTTGCGGGTTCAAGAATTCAAGGCCGGTATATATTCAAGAACTTTGTCCATGGACAGAACCTAATCTCTATAACCTAAGAGAAGTAGCCTCGACTACTCTCTAGTGAGGGAACACCTTATTGAGATGCCCCTGCACCTAGTAGTGATACGGTAGTTCTACATAACAGTAGTCAATATCATTACAAAACACAAGACCCCCGAGTAATGCATATTACTACATAGCCCAAAGTAGCAACCACCTAACACCAGGTTGGACATACTAAGAGCACCAAAGTCCAACATAATCGAGTAGTGAAGAAATCACCACATACAGAGTAATGTTACCACTACATATACTGTAGCACCCAAGTAATGATAACACCACATACCAAGTAGTGATAGTGCTAGTACGTGATACCCAACCCTTCGATCATTAACCAGAATGAAATTACTAAACTGAATAGCACTATCGCCACATACAAAACCAAGTAGATATCACTTCATTAACAAATTCACAAGTAGTGATATCTACCACAAAAACCTGCATCGCCATTTTGTGACTGATCCACCCACTGATGGGCCAATTAATTACTTTTAACCAGAATAAGAAACCACTTCAGACTCGCGAAATTGTGGCACTAAACCAATAAACTTGGAAATGTCAAATGGTAACGTACCTTGATTTGAGCTGGGAGTGGGGTTGGTTAGGGGAGTGGTTGGCACCGGAGCGGGGGAGGGAGAGACGGGAACAGAACCCATCTGTGCCATTTCCAACTCGAGCTGGCGAAGTCTGAGCTTTTCCTCTAGCTCAATTTTTCGCATTTCCAACTGAAAAGCTCGGTCGTTTGCCCTGTCCCGTTCTCTCTCCTCTCTGTCTCGAACTCGCTCCCGCTCATCTCTCTCTAGCCGTGCTATACGCACTTTTACCCTGGTTTTAACTGAGACCTTGGATCCGTCTGAATCCGCGGAGTCCGATTCTAGGCCCAGTGCGTTGGGGTCGGGAGCCAATTTCAATGGTGTCTTTTTGGGCTTTGCCTCTGGCTCAGCCACTGCTCCTTTTTCGGACCCCTCAACACCTGCCACCTCGTCACCCCCCGGACCAGACTCACCTTGGAGCGGCCTCGGCACAACTTCAGGCACGGCTAGTTCTACTTCTGGTGGCACCACCAACACCCCTTGATCAACCAACTTAGTAAATAAAAAATCTTTAATTTTTTTCTTACTAAGCGCCTCATTAACAACGAATCTGAAGTGGTCTGCTATCAGTAACAAGTCATCTTTGCGACAATCGTCGAATTTGCCAATGGTGGGGTCTTTAACGAACTCCTCCAAGTCAAAGTGCACCATTTTTGCCGATTAAGCCCACAATTGTTTTAGAACCCGCTTATCAAAAATAAAAAAAAACTTGATTCACTTACCAATTGCCTCAATTAACGAGCCCCCATTAATGTTACATGCCCCAGTCTAGGGGTACAAGGTTATGCAACATTAGTAAGGCAAAGGGTAGGTGGAAGAAGTATTTTTATTATAACTTCTTTTAGGTGAGTATTTAGGGAACAGTTTACAAAATAATGAATGAATGGAAACACAAAAGGAACAACTTTAACAATAAATCAAATGAATAACTACCCTGCAAAGAAAAGAAACAATCAAAATGTACTAATCCTAAACTTATATATTAACCACTAAATAACTAAACTAGACCAAATCAAAATTACAGGAGATTACTAAACTAACATAACTACACTATTCTAAACTATCAAAAAGGAATCTGTTACAAAAAGCTGGCAGTGGTAGCTACGTGTTAGCTGAATGCCACAACCTAGTTGTGGGTTTAAACAAAGTCAAGTTCAAGTTCAAGTTCCCAATGTTCTCAAAGCTCACAAAGTTAAGAATGCTATACGCTAAGCAGTAAGCAGGTTCTACAACTCTAACATGGCAGAGGGAAACTTCTACAGAGAGTAGCTCCCAAAGCTGCAGCAGCATGTGAGTGACATTATGCAGGTGGACAGCATGTTTCCCCATGGGCAGGGAGAAACAGACTGACAAGGAGCTCAGGTGTGGCAGCTCTTTTATATGGGAGTCCATCTTGTGATTGGTTCAGGCTGGAGGAGGGCGTAGCTCTTCATCAGGTTCAGTTCTCCTCCCACTCCACACAAGGCCAAGACCTAAACTGACACTAGTATGAGTATATGTGGACTCCAACCAATATTGGGAACAATAGTAACGTAATACTAAGGATAACTAGAAAATAGTAATTTAGAAAAATAGTAAATTACATAGGGATGTAACATCACCATCATTAACACATCCTTAGCCTCTGGTTCTGTTCCATCACACTTCAAGCAAGCAGTTGTACAACCTCTCCTCAAAAAGCCCAACCTTGACCCCTCCATCCACAATAATTACAGACCCATTTCAAAGCTGCCTTTTGTCTCAAAGGTGTTGGAGAAGGTTGTAGCCAACCAGCTTACCTCCCATATGACACACCACAACATCTCAGACAAATTTCAATCCGGTTTTCGCAAACATCATTCCACTGAATCCGCCCTCCTCAGAGTTTCAAGCGACCTCATGATGTCCGCTGACACTGGGAAGTGCTCCGTTCTGGTCTTGCTGGATTTGAGCGCGGCTTTTGACACGTCAGTCATGGCATCCTTCTAGATAGGCTCAGGGAGTGGGTGGGCATCACTGGGAGTGCCCTTGACTGGTTTGCCTAGAAAATTCTCAGTGGCTATGGGCCCCTTTAAATCAGTCCAGGAACCCCTCCTCTGTGGTGTACCTCAGGGGTCTGTACTTGGGCCCCTCCTATTTGCCATTTATATGCTCCCCCTAGGTCTCCTCATAAATAAGTTTCCCGGCATTCGCTATCACTGCTATGCAGATGATATACACTTGTACTGCTCCTTCAAGCCGGATAAACTGGAACAACTAAATGTCCTCCAGGAATGTCTGCTAGCTATTGAAGCCTGGCTGGGAAACAGCCTCCTTCAGTTGAACCCCAATAAGACCGAGGTGCTGATTGTAGCAGCTGAGAAGAACACTGCCAGAATAGCTGCACACCTGGGGGCCCTCAAGGGTAACGTACGCCCTTATTTGAGAAATCTGGGCGTGGTCTTTGACCAATCCATGCACTTGGACAATCATGTCAAATCACTCACACGCACCTGTTTCTTTCACCTCAGAAATATTGCAAAACTCCGGACCATCATATCCCACTCGAACTTGAAATGGCTGTACATGCTTTCATCTCATCCAGGCTAGATTACTGTAACTCCATTTTTACCTGTCTCAACAAAACATCCGTTGACAAATTGCAGCTGGTTCATAACGCTGCTGCCAGGTTAATCACTAGATCCAAAAAGTCATGTCACATCACCCCCATTCTAGCCTCTCTGCACTGGCTCCCGGTACACTACAGGATCCACTTCAAAGTCCTCACGTTTACCTACAGAGCAATTCATGGCCCAGCCCCTACGTACATCTCAGAAATGATCCGTCCCACCCCTACCACTCGCTCACTCAGATCCGCTGATAAACACCTCCTTGATGTCCCTTGGACAAATCTAGTAACCAAGGGCGACCGAGCCTTTGAGGCCATAGCCCCAAAGCTCTGGAACGCCCTCCCCCTGGACCTAAACATGGCCCCCTCAGAAGCCTCCTTTAAGAGGCATCTGAAAACACACATGTTCAGACATGCCTTTGGTCACTTATAGGCATCCTTGTTTTTTACTGTTCTTTTGTATTCCGTGTTACTGTGGGTGTTTTAATTTATTGATGTCTTCTCTGCAACTGTAGAGCTTATTTTTATTTTATTTTGTATCTCTGCAAGTGTAGAGCTTACTTTTATTGAGTATTGTGTATCTGTAAAGCACTCTGTGCATTCGTGCTGTGAAGATGTGCTATATAAATAAAGTTCATTCATTCATTCATTCACAATATACTGATTTTACTTACTAGGCTTCACTTTCTTATTGCTTTCCTTTATTTTTCTTCTTGCTCTGAGCTTCAAATGTGGAAGCCTGCATAAACAAGCATTTCACCTCACCTTTACTTGTAATTGTGTTATGACAATAAAGTTGATTGATTGATTGATTGAATCACACACAGAGGCGTAATTTGACCAATATCTAGGGTGTTGCAAGGAATGGAGTTTGTTCACGCACATGAAAAATGTCGGGTTTTATCGGGTTTTGTGTGGTTTTTTTTTTTTTCAGTTTCGGGTGTGTATTCTCCACACAACAGTCTACCAAGGAGATGCATGTACATGTATAGTTACTATTTGGCATGCAGTCAAGCACATGTACAGTTTTTACATTATTTCTTTTATAGTTTTACATTTTCCCTTTCATTATAGGTATCACAGTTGCATTAAGAAATTTGGTACAAGAGATATTTGTTTAAGAGGTGCCAATAAGAATAAACCATTTGATAATCTCTGCTATAATTTCTAAATGGCTACAAAACATGTTGTTTGATGCAGGACAATAATTATTTTAATAACAATAAGGGAATATCAGTGAATAGCCTAATAATACTTAAAATTTATATTTTTACATTTTAAACCCCTTTTTAATTATCATTTTTCAATTTTCTGAAAAAATAAGTTATTTTCTTAACATCATTCATTTTCAAGCCTAATATGTGTAAAATTTGAAAGTACAGTTCGGTTATTGCAGGTATGTACAGGTATATATACATAGCCAGACAACCAGAGAGAGAGAGACAAGAGACAATCAACTCAATTGTCGCCACCTGGTCTGTGTGAAACCTAGACTCCAGTGAGAAGTTGGTTAATTCTTAAAAAAATCATAACTCTTGACAGGAATGGGCTAGAGACTTATTTTTTTTCTTCTAAATGCTCAGAAATGCCGGAGGCCCAAATGACGCCCCTGATCACACATGTGGAATAAACAATCAGCATTCAAATGGCAGCATTTTAAAATTAATTCATAATTCATTGAAAATTGCTTTTTACTGGGTCATTTGAGGGATCATGGAGTGTGCCTTTTTGACAGTTGAACAAAATTCAGATGCTTGGAAGCTTTTAAATAAACATGTATCTCTTTTTTTTTTTCTCTTTCCAGGTGCAAGTCAAGTGGAAGCCCTGTGAAACATGGTTAGTAATGTATAATGTTCAATGTTTGAAATATGTAATTCTAATGTGGAATTCCAAATGTATAACTTAAATCTGGCAGGTTGACAACCTCAAAGTCACATTTGTTCTGTTCACAGTTCACCTGTTGAACAAACGCACAGTTACTAATTTTAAGGATCTTTTTTTAGGCCAAGGCACTTTAGGACCACTGCACAGTGCTGTATGTGTCATCGTCTATTGTATTTTCAATATGTATCAAATGTATCTCTTCGAATATTTATAACATGTAAGCTGCCATGTGTAATAGGGGTGGGCAATATAATCGATATCGCAATACATTGCGATAGTTTATTTGCCAATACTGTATACTTCAGGCCGTAGTATCGCAATATTTTGAGGAAAATAAAATATGTTCCCATGCATAGGAACCAATGGTAGAAGTCCAGTCCAGACACTCCACCGCCGCTAGATTCACTGTACACTGTAAAAAAGGACTCTTTTGCCGAGTAGTATTTAAACAATATATGAAGTGAAATATACTCAATATAATTGCGTCCTTGATTTTGTGGCTATTATTTGAGTTAAGATTAAATAAAAATATCTCTAATTGGAATCCACTCATTCTATTTAAATAAAATATAATGATTCTGAGAATGATACTTGAATGTAACTCAATTTTATTGAGTAGTTTTTAAGGGTGAAATCATTCTGAGAATATTGTTTGAATCCAACTCAATTTTATTAAGTACTTTTTACAGATCTGAGTAGTGACTCCAGCCCTTTCCCTTGATTGGTCAAATAAGTTGGTCACATGTTATGCAAAGCATGCTGGGAAAAGCATTTGTCTAGGATTTCAGGGACATTTTTAAGCTTTGGGGAGCTAAAAATGCTAAATGTATCATACCCATGTGTCTGCCTTGGCAAGCTGACTGTCATATGTCAGAATTTTATTTGTGAGTATTTGAGCTTAAAACCCTAACCTTAACCGCTATGCTGCTAGTTTAAGGTTGAGCTCCATCACCCTAATTAATGTTGTTGCATATCTATTTTATCTATGCACCTGTATTTTGATATTGTAAAACTTGGAACAAATCCTCTGGGAAGAAAACCTGAAACCAAACTCCTTATGTTAATATCATATAATATTAGCATGGTCATTCTCCAGACCATGCTAATCTTATCTGTATCGTTCCATTCTTAGCACTGGCAATTTTAGTTTCATTTTGAATCTACTCAATATTAATACGTTGAACCAACTTAAAATGTATGAGTACTATTTACACAAAACTAGGTTAACTTAATATTTTTGACTAGTATGAACTCAATATTTTTACTTAAGTTTTACTTAATTTAGTTAAGTTTCAATTTAAGTTACCCATACTAAATGCATTACATCAAATTATATAATATGAGTTAGATTTACTTAATTTCAAGCCAATAATATTTACTCAATGAAATTGAGTGTAAATAGTTGCCATAATTTAATTAAGTAGTTCTTGTGTAATTGTTTTTACAGTGATAATAGCTACTGTAACTTCCCTTTGGAATTTATCAATCTTTACCAATCTTAATCCTAGTGTAACATACAATAGCAAGGTAATACATAAATGCATACACATCTAATGCATAGAAATAGTAATTTAAGAAAAACATGGGTAGACCAAACAGCTATTCTGTAAAAAGAACTTTATGAAAAACAAACCAATGCTAGCTAAATGTCATGTATGGTCAGTGAGGGTAGATGAGTTCTACGGTAAGTGTTATGGGGCCGGGCTAAGTTGAAGAAGTGAGTCTTCAGACCAGGGATTGTCTGGTCTTTACTGATGGAACCTACTTTTGATTATGACATGAGTAACATTGTTTTTTTTTCTTTTTCTTCAACAGCCATACTACATGGGCTCCTACTTGGGAGCCAAAGAGGTTCTTCGTGGCATGACCACGCGCTGGGGAACTGGAACCTTCCTTTAAAACCAATGGGGCATCACCACAGCAAGACACTCGTGTGAGGGGGTTCCTCATGTGACATGACCTTGAGTCATGTCTATCTAGAGATGTGGCCTTGTGGTGTCCCCCAAGGCTCTATCTTAGGTCCATTACTCTTCCTATTATATATGCTGCCGCTAGGGTCTATTTTTAACAAACACAACATCTCATTTCATTCCTACGCCGATGATGTCCAGATCTATTTACCCATCAAAACAAATTCCATTAACTCTTTTCAGTCTCTGCTCGCCTGCGTAGATGATGTTAAAACTTGGATGGACACAAACTTCTTGACCCTAAATGAAAATAAAACTGAAATCGTACTATTTGGCCTTGACACTAACTCACCCTGCACTATCCCAGACTCTCTCTCCCCATATATCCGCCCATCTGCCAAAAACTTAGGTGTCACTTTCGATAGTGCCTTTAAATTCACCCAACACATCAGTTCCGTTGTAAAAACTAGCTTCTTTCAACTTCATCTACTGGCCAAAGTTAAACAATATCTCCCCCGTCATCAATTAGAGATGGCTATTCACGCGTTCGTCTCAAGTAGACTTGACTACTGCAATTCTTTGTACACTGGTATTGAGCAGACATCACTCAAGCGTCTGCAACTTGTCCAAAATGCAGCAGCCCGCCTTCTCACAGGCACAAAAAGGCGCGACCACATTACCCCTGTCCTCGCCTCCCTCCATTGGCTCCCCGTAAACCTTAGAATTGACTTTAAGACGTATTTATTTATCTATAAATCATTAAATGGGCTGGCTCCAGCCTACTTATCCGCACTTGTAGAACCCTATACCCCAGCGAGGGCCTTAAGGTCTGCTGACCAGCATCTGTTGGTAGTTCCCACCAACAAATTTAAAAAGAGTAGGGGTGACCGTTCCTTCACAGCCACAGCCCCTCGGCTTTGGAATAGCTTGCCTATCCATATCAGATTGGCACAGTCGATTGGGACTTTTAAAACCTTATTAAAAACTTACCTTTTTTCCTTAGCGTTTAATGGCACCTAAATGCTTACATTCAGCATGTCGATATTCTTTTTATTAGCTTCCTGCTGTTGTTTCCCTTGTTTTGCTGTTTGTTGCTTTAAACTGTTTACTTTCTGCTTGCATTGTTTTTGTTTTTACCTGTACAGCACTTTGGTTCAGCTTGACTGTTTGTAAACGTGCTATATAAATAAAATTTGATTTGATTTGATTTGATAGAGATGGGACGATATAAAAACATTCATATCAAATTTATTGTGACCAAAGAAATCGTGATTTACGATATTGTCACGATAATCAAAATATCCCAAACATCCATTATCATCCTGGGGTGGAATGTTGGCTAGATCTACAAGCTCACAATGCGTCGCAATGCGACACGTAGAGCTTGTAGGTTGACATTTTTGGACATTAAATAGTGGGAAAAATCAAGTACGTACGTATATTATATGTACATTTTACCAATTATAGAGGGTTTAATAAAAGGTGAATTGATCCCAGCGCATGACGGAGAACTATATCACGATTAATTAAATCTTCATGTGAGTTTTTTTTAATCACGAAAAATGATAATATCTCATATCGTCCCATCCCTAGTCATGTCACATGTATTAAAGTATTAATACCGGGAAGTAGAAATACTCTAGCCCCACTCCAGCATCAGAAAACAAGTGAAATGGCCTACTGCAAGAGGTGGAGAGACTGAAGAGAAGCCTGCAGGAGGCAGAGCAAGCTTTTTATGTCGAACATCTACAGCTGCTCAACATAAGAAACGTGTTGTCTTCGCCCGAAGAGGCTGCAGCCACCTCTCTGTCAGTGTCAGCAGACTCTGCACCTCTCAGCAGACTCTCCACTGGGTACTCCATACCCAGTCTAGACCCGCCCCTGTACCCAGACCCGGCCAAACAGGACAAATTTGCCACTGGCAGGAACCCTGGACGCAGATTTTTCAGAAGCCCATATGAAGATACAGCTCCCCTTTTCTGGGCAAAAATGATGCCCAGAGCTCCAGCATGCAGGGCCAGATTTGTTCTTAGCCCATATGCCGTGGACTGTTTTTATTGTATTACATTTATTAATGTGTTTTACATATTTTGCTATTTTTTGACCTGAAAACGTTGGAAATGTTTTTCAAGCACTTTTGCCCATGCAGAAGGTAAGGGGTGTGTCTCATTTCGGTTTAATATAGCCAAATGATAACGATAAGGAAAAATGCACTATAGGTTCATTATAATTTCCTATAGAATTTAATGTTTATTTAATGCCATCATGCCCAGGTAGCTTATAAAACACACAGAATAATGTGTGTGTGTGTGTGTGTGTGTGTGTGTGTGTGTGTGTGTGTGTGTGTGTGTGTGTGTGTGTGTGTGTGTGTGTGTGTGTGTGTGAGAGTGAGTGAGTGAGTGAGTGAGTGAGAGAGAGGGAGAGAGAGAAAAGATATTCCATGTTATGTGCTTAATTTAAGGCGTTTATACTGCAGCCAAGACACCCTTTGCTAGCCTTGAACTTTAGGTTCTTAGCTTCTGGCTTTGGAATGTGTGCATGTCTGCAGACGTTCAACATTGTAGTATAATCGCAGCCATATCGCCTTCGCCGTCCCGTCTCTCCTACCAATGTGGACGAGGCAGCGTCTGATACATGACCGTATCTTTTTAAACATGTTTCAGGTGAGAAGCTGTCCAAGCAGCAACTCCAACATCAAGAAGCTGCGTGTGAAGGAGAAGGACAGCGACCCCCAGGACCATCAAACAGTGGCGTCAGTTCAGCAAAAGCTAGGGTATGGCAAAGATGGGGTCCTCATGGAAAAGAGGCATTACATTTTGTATAACACGGTTCTATTGTGAAAATAGCAGATCTACATGCTCACAACAACTCGTGCAGCGAGGCGTTGTGAGCACGTAGATCGGCTATTTTCACAATGTCTGAAAAAAAAAAACGAGTTTTACACAGATTTCCACGGTTTCTTGGGCTGGATATGGCAGACTGGAATGGTTGTTCAAGTGCAGCTAAACTTGGCATGTTAGTAAACATGCCACAATTAACAATAATGCATTGCACCCGTGCAGCTGACCTGCGGAACCTGGGAATATACCATTTTGTCAAGATGGGGAGAAAACAAGTGTGGAGAATATAATGATAATACCTTGTTAAAATTACAATTTTGTTACATTTTGCATTTGTAGTTATTTTACTGTAATTTTACAACATAATAACCAGCACAGATAGACAAAGAGACATTCATGGATTTATATTTAAAAGTAACTTTTATTTTCGCCCTGGACCCAGGGTATGGCAGCTGCATACCCCTGCCATACCCAATTGACGCCCCTGCCATCAAACAGAGCAGAAGAATCAAAACGGATCTGCAGCAGGTGTTTGATCCGCCTCAGCCCTATAAACTTATAGTCCTCCAAAATGTGTGAAGTGGAAGGAAAGAATCAATCTGTCAATCTGGGACACAGAGGTGGAGTGATAGCCCTCTCAATTTTATATTCTGTTCTATCTAAAGATTGGAGCTGGGAATGTTGAGTGTACAAAGAGATATGTCTCTATGATTGGGCAAGTGTATGACCTGCTCCACCTAATCTGGAAAACATGCCACTTAGGCCCCAAAACAATGAGGGAATTCACAGCACTGGGAGCTGAAATCAGAGTCACAGTGAATGCACAGATTGGAGTGAAAGGGACCAGTTGGCTGTCTCTTGTGTCCCGGAGTTTGAGCACCTTCCTAAAACCAGGGAAGGGTGACAATCCACACGACGTTTTGAAAGTATTACGTTTATGTGGACATTATTACAACTGAAATTAACATTTATTAGCTTAGTTAAGTCGGAGAGTTAAGTCGGCCTGACGGAGAGGCAGCGCTGTGCGGGAGACTCGCAACGCTATAAACTTTACAAACTCTGATTGTGCTTATAGTTGGCTGCTATAAGTATAAAGACAACGTGATTAAGATGCCGCCAAAGAAGAACCTGACAGAGGAGGAAGGTGGGGAAATAAAAGACTCGACTTCTTATCGGCCGAAGTCGCGGCTATCAAAGAGCAGCAGCAAACTATCATGAATCTGGTGCTGAAGGTTCAGCAACTAAAAGCTCAAAGTGTTGAGAAGGACAGGCGAATTCGCTTCTTGGAAAACAGAGTGTTGGATCTAGAGCAATACAGAAGAATCAACAATGTGATTGTCACTGGGCTCCAGATCAAACCCAGGTCGTATGCTAAGGCGGCTGCGGCGACAGTGAACAATGGGAATCATGAGCCTAGCGAGCAGGATACCATTTCTGTGGAGAATCAGGTTGCCGATTTCCTTAAAACCAAGGGGATTGACATGGATTGCGACGGCATTGAGGCCTGATGATGCTGTTTATGAATAACAAAGGGATAGGATTAAATACGTTTTATACTTCATCCTACTCCTTTTTGAACATGTATTTGCAGTTGCCTGGAAGGCTTATTCTTATTAGTGGCCAAGCCACGTTGATATTGTACTTCGTCATTATTATTCCGCCACTTTTTCTCTGGTGGCATGACCGTGCAGTTGCTTTTTACGAAACTCAGCAGTATGGTAGAGGACTATGCGAAACAGCTAAATCACGAAGCTTGCAACAATTGACCAAAGGGTGGCGCTGTAGTTAGGAAAATGCAAACTTTGAATAGGTATAGCTCATGCTCTGTTTGAGATACAGCCATGAAACCTGTATACATTTATGCGTCCCCTCATGTCGAACAACTTTTACACTCTGACTTTTGACCTCTGACCTTTAGTTCTCCCACCATTTTGAATCATACGAAAAACTCTAAAAATCTATCTTCTAGGATTTTCGCGCCACGTCTGGTCGTTATTTTTTAATAATTCACTGAATATTGCAGATTTATGCAAATTATTCTTCTGCCTCTAAATCATACATGCAAAGTGACACATTCATGGCATTTGGCAAGGGGGGGGGGGGGGGGGGCAAAAAAAAGGAAGATACTGCTTGAACAATTACGGAACAAAGGAAACGGACAACACAATGCATCAGTTTTATTAGATGGAACTGGATCCCTTAAAGTAAAACGTACAGCAAACAAAAATGCAAAAGATTATATTAGTTGTTTATATTGTAAGTGGTGGTTTCTACGGAGAGATCTCTGGAGACACAATAACAGATGCCCTTCCAAACCTGCTGATGGCAGTCCAGAGTCAGTAGGACAAAGAAAAAGGGTCTTGGCTTCAACCAGCATTTCACATGCCATGCTGTACCAACAGGTATCTCCAGGTTTGTTTACACTATTTAGTAGGATGAGAGATGATGACGTCTCTGCTGCTGTGCGCAGTGACTTTTCTATCATTCAGCTGGCTCAATCGTTGTATAATAAAGACGGAGAGGAGTCCACCAAACACGAGTATATCCGCCAGAAGCTCTGTGAACTGGGAAGACTACTCCTCGAACTGCGTGAAGAATCTATACCCAGCCTAGAAGATGCAGTAAGACCATCCAACTTTAACACGCTTGTCCATGTTATCAAGAAGGTGGCAGGCTTTAATGAAACAACTCACCGGTACACCACGCCAAGTCTTGCTCTAAAATCGGGCCACTCATTGAATATGATTAGTGACATCATTCACTGCAGAGCTCTGATGGCAGGCGATGACGAGCTATCCAAATCAGCCAAGACTTTTCAAAAACTGTGTACCTCAGAGTGGAGTGAATGCGTTTCCAAAAAAGCTTTGAAGACACTGCATGAGAACAAGTTCAACAAAACGTTGACTCTGCCTTTCGCGGATGATGTGAAATGCCTTAATTTTCATATTGAGAAAGTCGCAACAGAGGCATTAGAGAACATTAAAAAGGAGACCGCATCACAGCACGTCTAATGCAGACCTTTGTAAGGCAACTCTAACAAGAATTAATCTCTTCAACAGAAGACGTGTTGGAGAGGCGTCGAAGTTACAGCTTAAAAGATACTTGGAAAGGGATACAACTAGTCTACATCCAGACGTTACTGTCGGCCTAACTAAATATGAACAGAAACTGTGTGCACATTTTAGTACGGTCGAAATCGAAGGGAAGAAAGGGCGGATGGTTCCTGTTCTTTTGGCACCAGACATTGTTGAAGCATTAAATGTTCTTATAAGCAAAATAAAACATTTTGGAGTTGCAGAAGACAACAAGTTCCTTTTTGCTAGACCGCAGTGTATGACCCCACCCCAGACTGCATCAGGACCTATGCCAAGGAAAGTGGTGCAAAAAGCCCTGAACTCCTGAAGGGTACCCAGCTACGAAAACATGTGGGAACGATGTCACAGGTTCTGAATCTCCAGGAAAACGAACTGGACCAAGTTGCTGACTTCTTAGGTCACAATATTAGAGTGCACAGGGAATATTACAGACTTCCAGAATCCACAATCCAGCTGGCAAAAATATCTAAGCTCTTAATTGCCATGAAAAAGGGGGCCATTTCAGATCTCCGGGGCAAGACCCTAGATGACATTGATGTTGAAGGTATGACTACTTCTAAAGAAAATATGGTGGCTAAATGTCAATGTGCATTTAATTGATTACATTTACTGCAAAGATGTAAAAATCTGAACTTGCTCAGTTCTCATTATTTATTTATTTTCTTTAGAGCATCTGGCATTCTCTGATTCTGGAGAAAGTGAAGACTCTATGGGAGAAGAAATGGGTAAATGCCTTAAGTTAAATGGTTAACACACAGCCATAACTGAGCTGAGATCATTAGCGATCGAGTTTCTCCATCCCGAA
Source organism: Nannobrachium achirus (assembly GCF_963921795.1). Lineage (NCBI taxonomy): Eukaryota > Metazoa > Chordata > Actinopteri > Myctophiformes > Myctophidae > Nannobrachium > Nannobrachium achirus. Next base: position 4,626,227 of record NC_137823.1, read on the forward strand.
GGCTTATCTTAATTTTTTTGTAACTTTGATTTTATTAAGGATTGCACTTTAACAACATACACAATTATAACAGTATGCAAAGAGAGTTTATACATCAGCCATTTATCCCATCCGTTATTAAAATGTTCTTTATATGCTCAATTTGTATATTAAATGTTCCATGTCCTGAATACTGTCCATTATTGTCCTATGTCCTTATTTAATGTTGTATCACTTCACAGATGGTGATGCTGCCCGGAGATGTCACATCTCCAGGCCCCCAAGCCAATGATGAAGCCAGCACACGGTAAGACCATGTTTTTACAGCTCCAGAAAATGTGTGAATGAGTAGGGTCAATTTTGCAGGGAAGGGTAGGGCTGGGCTATGTTTGTTTTTACTAGTTGCGAACAGCTGTTGCCTGTAAGTGGTTTTACAGGGCAATTTTAAAGGATGCTAGTGATCCACACTCCTTTAAAACCTTCGGTAAGGCGTTCCTTATTTGTGTGGTATAGCAGAAGAACAAGTTTGACCCTTTCTTTGAGGTGACTCTGGGTTGAACGTGATCTGTGGCGCTGCCTCTGGTGTTGTTATTATGGACATCCTTAAGGTTTATAAAGTATTTCGCCAGGTACATGGGTATCTTAGTGGTGTAGTGTATCTTGTACACCAGGCCCATTGCAAGTCGCTGTACTCTGTCATCTACTCTGAGCCACCCCACTCTTAAAGGGATAAGAAACCCCGCCTCTTTATTTGTTTTATGGGATTTCAGAGCATGAAAATAAATCTGAAATGTAGGCGTGGTTATCTGCTGTTGTGGGGGGAGGGGGCGGAGTAATGCGTGCACCTCATTCAATGTGTTAGAAGAACTATCAGAGAGACAGAGCGAAGCTGTCGCAGTGGGGCACTTGTTGCTGTTTCCATTTCGGAAACAATTTTAAAACCAGCCATTGGAGGTGTAAAAAATATAAAGATTCGGCAACTCCATGTTCTATAACCAATTAAAATGGGCAAGTATTTTACAAACAAGCTGTCTGAGCTGTTTACCTGTTTACCTCGGAACCGAAGAAGGGACGCTAGGCTAGCGCTGATAGCTATTTTCTGTGTAGTGTGTGTGTGTGTGTGTGTGTCGTGACAGTGCGCGCACACACACAACGTCCACACACGAAAAATAGCAGATCTACAAGCTCACAACTGTGAGCTTGTATATCGGCTATGTAGCTATGTAGCCGAGCTACAAACAGCAACAAGTGCCCCACTGCGACAGCTCTACAGTCTATGCTCTAAACGACACAACCAGACGCCACAACGAGGGCAGAATGAAACCACGCCCCCCCTTGATACAACTCTATATTAAACAAACGTTAATTAGATATGCCTACGTCACATTGCACAATACAGTACAGTGTGAGCTAATATTTAATGAGTGGCGCGAAATATTTATTTTCAACTTAGAAACTGGAAGTACACAGAAATAGCTACAGAGACAGCAGAAAGCTCTGAATCCCCAAGCCTATGGGCAAATTGAACCATATCACTGCTCCCTATCACAAGTGACTCATTGATATAATATATATTTATAGAAAAAGTGATTTTCTGTTTCATGGCCCTTTAACTGGTGATAGGGAAGGTTAAGCAGGACCCTAATTAGTTTGTTTTGGGCCGTAGTCAAAGAGGGGTCGACTATTGCACCAGCTATGGTCTTAAGTGTGTTGAAATTGTGTTGAAATTGACCGGGGCGATCCTCTGTAGGAAACGAGTTTGTTGGTTGATTTTATTTATTACTTTAGAAGTCATCTTTTCGCTGGAAAGATTAGCTTCAAGGATGCATCCTAAGTAGGAGATTTTGTTTTTACGTGTTATGACCTTGTCATCCACTTTGTGAAGTTATCGCTAAGCCATGTACAGATTTTAGTTAGGTTAGTTTAGAGTTAAGTGTCTTTTCAGCCTGCAAGTGGTCCTTGCTCGAGACTAGGAGAGCAGAGTCCTCCGGCTCAACATCTGTTGAGCTTTCATTTGGGGTGTGATAAAATAATCAAATTTGATTTCTCCAACCCGAAGGCTTATTTAATGTTTGTATCACTTCACAGATGGTGACGCTGCCCCAGATGTCACTGCCCCAGATGTCACAACTCCAGGTCCCCAAGCCAATGTGGAGCCCCAGAGGAACACAAAAATACCATGGACTCCCAAAGAAGAGAAGGCAATTTTGTAGCATTTCAGGGACCATATAAAAAAAGGCAAACTTGCCAGCAAAATAGAATGTGTTCAGTGCCAGAAAGCTGAGCATCCGGTTCTCTCTAGACATTCTATTCAGAATATAAGAGACTTCGTCAGAAACCGAGGTGTTTCAGCAAAAAAAAAAAAAAAAAAGGAGAGCAGAGAGAAGACAGGATTAGTCTAGACTGACAGGACGGTAGAATAGACGGATGGACACTATGGTAGAATAGACGGACAGCATAGTTTTCTTCTTTTTTTTCTTTTTTTTTTACTTTATTTCTTTCTCATTTTGGGAGTTTGTCCCTGTTTCAGGCCAGTTGTGAGTTGTGACATTTGGGTAGCCTGTCCCCCTGTGTTCCAGGACAGTTTTCTGGTGTTTAGGTAGCCTGTCCCCCTGTTAGTTGGGGCGAAAACAATACTTCCGTGACCACGAGAGCAAAGGACCGTTTCTCAGTGGTTTAGTCAACTATGAAGGTTAAATAACAAATTGAGCTCCCATGTCCGTCGCAAAAATGTGGGCAAAATGTTTGATAAATAGGGTAATTTTTATTAAGTTGGATCTGAGGGGGTTTACATTATTGTGAATCCATTGCAAGCATTTGTTTTGCATGAAAAACATTCCTTTGGCTAAAAAGTGACCACAAAAGACTGAAAAGTAACCTGGTTCTTTTTTAACCATAGTTTTGTTGTCCGTTTTTGGAATGTTTTTCGTGCAAAACAAATACTTGCAATGGATTCAGAATAATTAAAAAAACATAGTTTTGTTGTCCGTTTTTAGCCCAAGGAATGTTTTTTCGTGCAAAACAAATACTTGCAATGGATTCAGAATAATTAAAAACCCATAGTTTGAGCTCTCACATCCAAGTTAAAGTTATAAGAGTGATTTTGTTCATTTTGTCCTTTATAGTATAGTGTATAGCAAGTGAATGAGACTGAAAATTACCCTAGCTGTCAAACATTTTGCTTGCATTTTTGCGAGGGACATGGGAGCTCAATTTGTTATTTAACCTTAATAGTTGAAAAAGAAAAAAAAAAAAAACACTGAGAAACTGACCTTTGCTCTCGTGGTCGTGGTCACGGAAGTATCGGATTCGCCCCAACTATGTGTTTCAGGACAGTTTCTCATAGATTCCAAATCCATGTATAGCCCGGGATATTAAGTCCACTTTTTTGAAGAATCGTTCCGTTTGTGATACAAGCACCAAAAGTTTCCTATGGACCTACTTTTCCCAAAAATCATGTTAGCCACTTAAAAAAAATTACACTACAATACCCACAATCCCTCAGCTCAGATGTTTCCAATGCTTTGGGTTAATATCCTTATTCTCTCACACTCAGGAGTTGCAGTAGCTCAAGAGTCAACAGTGACTGTCTGGGAGTCAGACATGCACATGTACTGTACGGTACTGTCCACACACATGAATATTTGGTTTATCGAGTCCCAATCTCATTGTCCATGGATTACCGTAGATCGCACAAACAGCAGTAGTGTTTGGGCTTGTGTCATTGGCTCATGTGTGAGTCCTGGGCCACGATTCTTTCACTAATATCCTGGGCTAGTAGTTTCATTGTTTGACAGCTGATCATCAGTGTATTTTGGATTCATGTCAATTTGTTTTTTCAGACATTGGACCACATTGAACTGTCACTAATAAACTTGACATTTCACTCTGTACTTGGTCTGCTTTTTGGTCTGCTTTTTCCCCCCTCTGTACTTAGTCTGCTTTTTTCCCCCTGTGGTATATTTGGAGAGGTGAGGTCTGCAGCAACGCCAGGTCTTAGAGTTAAGAAGCCTTCCGAACAAAGGCCTTAAGCAAAGGTTTGTCTTTTATTGAAAACGTATCACAGCATTCTGACTGACATCCAACGGCAAATAAAGAGCAGTGACGAGTTCACATTTTACAGCAATGATATAGAAAACAACACACCAGTGAACAAAAGAGGTGGCCTTAAAGCTGACCCTATGACAACCATTTGGGATAGCTTCTCTGTTAGTACACCCAACCCAAACCCCTGCCCTAACCTCCGTGGGGAGTGTCGCTAACCCTCCCGATGCTCCTTTGTCGAACTGACTGTCGTTCGAAAGAGCGATCTTTCCACCAACCATTTCAGTAAAATGCTAATTTGATCAAGCCAGTTCTACTGAGAACTTTCATTTTGTCTTGCTTCCAAACCCAATTTCTATTTCAAATCTAAGCATGGCAAATTAATATTCTTGATGTATACATGTGTATATGGGTCTCGTGTATATACATCTAAACCTTTAAAAATGTGTGTACATCGTATAGTTTAAAAATAAGACAGACCTTGGATCCTAGGTATGTTGAGAAATAAGCATGTGAACAAGGACTAGACCGGCTCAGAGCTCGTCTCTAGATAAACAGACTTATATTATAATCAGTGTTATAATCATGCTTCAAAGATTTGAGTAGACCTTTTGGTCTGGCAACCACAGGTGGCCATACAAACAAAGGATTTGAATTAAGTGTGAAACGTAAATGCACTTAAATCTTGGGGCGTCCGGTCCGGTCGGGAATCGAACCGGCGACGCTGCGGCAACCATGCCTATGACCAGTAGGCCACCAACGCTCCAATACACTTTAAGGAGAGATGCACATTTTTTGATCTGACAGATCAACTTTCAAGATCATATACCTAAATGAGAATAATCGATGTTATGATGAATTAGCGAGCATATTTGGTCTGACCAGATACTACATCCCCTCTACACCTAACCTTTTTGCCAAAAATAGCTGATCTACAAGCTCACAACGCCTCTGCCTTGTGAGCTTAGCCCTTGGGCTAAATGGTTCAGAAGCTGTTCACTTGGCTCATTGGAATGGATGTTCTGAAGTAGCCTATGTTCTCTTCTGTCATTGTAATGAATGTATTCCTGGAAGTAAAGTAAACTGAATCCATTTATCAAGAATTTTAGACTGTTTGTTCTGTATGCATACTGTGTGGAACTATGCGTCATGTATTGCATTGCAATATTTATGGTTTAATTCAGTGAGAGTTCAAAAGTTGTGAGCTTGTGGATCTGCTATATTTTAAAGACTAACTTTTTTCTTGTGCATTTACCCACTGAATAAAAACAATGACATTGCTTAATTGCAGTGCAATTAAAACAACAACAACCCAAAAACAACAAATGTATTCATCATTTAAAGATACAGTATGTTCCTAAAGACAGAGTACTTTAAAGCAACACGTAAAACAAAGCTGACATACATTGCAGCCAGTCATACAACAGTTAATTTGTAGATTTGCAGATTTGAGTTTATTTACATTTTATTGGCATTGGGAAGTGAAAGTGGGGATGAGGAGGGTTAATGTGTTGACTGTCCTCAGCTTATGGAAGCAAGTAGTCTCATACTATTGATTCTACAGCCAAAGTTCCCTGATGGCAGGAGAACTGTGAGGGGTGAGATGAGGGTCCTTGTGGTTGTGAGTCGAATGGTGGGGGTCCTTAATGATGGCAGTGGCTACCATGTAATGTAATTTACTGTTATCTGGGACAGATACAGTATAGGCCTAACCATAGACATGCTTGCTTGATTGATTGATTGATTGAAGAATTTATTAGAAGTTTGCAATAGAAAAAAGTACAGTTTCATGACAGTACAAATCACTGGTACAAGGTCAACTAAAAGGAGATCCTAGAAAGCCGAGGCTTATTTCCACAGGAACCACACTTTAAGTATCTCATATAACATTGAAAGACAGACGGATAGAACATAGTACTTTATCTAGGATAATATCAGTTTCAAAAGCATAACATCAAATACAAAGGCAGAAAAAGAGAAAAAAGCACGGGGGCTTAGTCTATTTACAAGTCACGGGTAGCAGCTGTCTGAAGGTGACTTTTCATACCAATTTTGAAGGAGGCTAGGGATTTGCTCTCCTTTAAGGCTTGTGGAAGGGCGTTCCACATGTTGATGGTGTAGCAGGAGAACGAGTTAGAGCCTTGTTTAGTGTTAAATCTACGTTGATGATGATTAGTGGAGCTGCCTCTGGTGTTGTGATCGTGAACATCCTTGACCTTTAAGAAGTAGTTTGTCAGGTACATGGGAATATTGGAGGTGTAGTGTATCTTGTCCACCAGGCCCATTGCAAGATGCTGTACTCTGTCAGCTACTTTGAGCCATCCCACGCTTTCATGGTGATGATCGGTAAGGTGGGTCTGAGGAGGGAGACCAAGCACAACCCTAATTAGTTTGTTTTGGGCTGTTTGGAGCTTTGAAGATTGATTGAAGATTGATTGAAGAATTTATTAGAAGTTTGCAATAGAAAAAAGTACAGTTTCATGACAGTACAAATCACTGGTACAAGGTCAACTAAAAGGAGATCCTAGAAAGCCGAGGCTTATTTCCACAGGAACCACACTTTAAGTATCTCGTATAACATTGAAAGACAGACGGATAGAACATAGTACTTTATCTAGGATAATATCAGTTTCAAAAGCATAACATCAAATACAAAGGCAGAAAAAAGAATAATAAAAAAGGGGGGGGGGCATGGGGGCTTAGTCTATTTACAAGTCACGGGTAGCAGCTGTCTGAAGGTGACTTTTCATACCAATTTTCCACGTTTTTACACATTCCACATGTTGATGGTGTAGCAGGAGAACGAGTTAGAGCCTTGTTTAGTGTTAAATCTACGTTGATGATGATTAGTGGAGCTGCCTCTGGTGTTGTGGTCGTGAACATCCTTGACCTTTAAGAAGTAGTTTGTCAGGTACATGGGAATCTTGGAGGTGTAGTGTATCTTGTACACCAGGCCCATTGCAGCTTTAACTTTAAGGCAGCTGGGGCGTCGCGATACCAGACAAGGACTCCGTAATCAATGAGGGGCCCAATAAGAGCACCTCCTAGTGTCATTCGGGATTTAATATTGATCAGCGGGGCAACCCTTTGCAAGAAGCAAATTCGTTGGTTGACTTTATTGATTACCTTGGTGGTCATTTTTTCACTGGATAGGTTAGCCTCCAGGATGCAACCCAGGTAGCAGATGTAGTTTTTTCTTTCTATCACAGTGTCACCTACTTTAATTGTGAAGTTCTCAACCAGGCTAAGTTTCTGACTAGATCCAAAGAGGATACATTCAGTTTTGCCTAGGTGAATTGAGAGTCTGTTGTCATTGAGCCAGGTGCAGATCTTGTTAAGTTCACAGTTAAGGGCCTTTTCAACCTGCGATATGTCTCTGCCTGAGACTAGGAGAGCTGAGTCGTCCGCGAACAGAAACAGATTGCAGTCACAAGCAGATGACATGTCGTTTACGTATGTTAACTGCTGACATACATGAAGCAAGTATTGTTGTGAGTGTTGAATTGAAACATCCATTCCTAAAGTGGTTAGTAACATATGATTGAGGTAATGGAGACCAGAGGTTCCCAATCACCGGTCCACAAGAAGATGTCCAGGAATATATTAACATGTACAACTGAAACTCGGAGGAGAAGGTTCAGATATGGTTGTAAATAATGTTTTTATTTGTAGCCTACACCTGCTTTCAGCTTGAGGCAAAAACAGTTTGTTTTGGAAGGTTTGATGTCAAAGGCAAGACTAAATGTGCTGAGGGCACTTTTGATGACAAGCGTGGACAGGTCTATTGGTAAAGTGAACAGAAAGTGTATACTCCTCATAACCCTAAAGTTCTATTGTATTTTCTCTGGGAGTTTGTACTTTATGTCTAGAAGTGCAGAGAGGTGCTAACAACAACGTTGTCATTCACTTACTGGTTAGATGTGAAATAGAAACAAGGGACGCGTCATCTCTATCATCAGGCAACAATGTTTCAAGTGATAGGAAACATGTTTGAGTGTGTAGCAGTGGTGTAAAGTAACTAGTACATTTACTTTACAAGTACTGTACTTAAGTACAGTTTTCAGGTACTTTACTTTTACTTCATAGGAGTATAAATTCTGAATACTTTTACTTCTATTCCACTACATTTATGGCATGGTGGAATAGCCGATCTACAAACTCACAAAGCGACGTGTTGTGAGCTTGTGTAGATCTGCTATTTTGAAAGGATTTTTATGCATTTGCAAACTCTGACATGCAGTCTCTCAAGGATAGACTAACTGAGCTCCATTTAAAGCTATACTGTGTAAGTTGCTCAACTAGTGGTCAGTAGCTGTACAGCAAACCGCGGTCGCGTCTGCTTTTTTCGGCCGTTTTCGCTGCGGACCGGGCCTTCAGACCACCGCGTCCGCCTCGCCCGCCTCTCCACGCATCCGTAGAGGTCTCTCGTGTCCCTCTGCGGACCGGTGTTGGGGAGGAATAATCGCTTACAGGCTAGACTCCTTTAGACCAGCCTAAACACTGCGGTTGAAGCAAGCTACTTCCTGAAGAGACGCAAGACGCTGTGATTGGCCGGCAGTGTATGATCTGCACTGTGATTGGCCGGTAGGGAGACACGTGTACAGAATGATGCAGATGACGTAATTTTGCCGGGAAATGCAGCCCCTGTCACGGCCACACGGGCTCAGTAGAACACATATAAAGAAAATGCTTTTGGGGCTGAAATTAACAGATTGGGGGTTCTAAAACTTTAACGATTTAATAGTTAGGAAAATTTTAAGATATGTTTTATTAAAAAAGTTACATAGTATAGCTTTAAGTGAAAAGGACCTTTACTTTGATGATGGCTAGCCAGATTGCTGACATATAAACATAGCTTTTTAAAAAAATCTTAGAAGGATTCAAAATACACTTATAGAAATCGGGTCAAAATTAAAATTTCCACGATTTTTCAAAAATAGCAGATCTACAATAATATTATATATATTATATATATGTATGTATACTCCTCATAACCCTAAAGTTCTATTGTATTTTCTCTGGGAGTTTGTACTTAATGTCTAGAAGTGCAGAGAGGTTAGTCTAACCTTGCTTATATCACAATCTCTATACATGCATACATATTCACTTTGGTGCATCAAGTTGGCTACACATTATTCCCCTATGAAAGTGATCACATGTAATTACTAAAGAAACCACACATTTGGAAAGTAACAGAAGAACATAATACTCTGTTTGCAGGGGATGATGTGTGCTTGCAGCCAGTTACCATTTAACCAGCTGTACATTTAACTTTTCTTTTTCTTTTTTACAGGCAGAAAAACGGGACTGCCCCCTCTGTGGGAAAAAATATTTGGTGTTAAGGAGCCACCTCACGGCTGCTCACAAGATGAGCAACGCAGAAGAGAGACACCTGGTCTCCAATTGGGCAGCAGTTAGGTAAAGTTCACTCTTTTGGTGTGTTGTAGCTTTTCCGTCCTTCCTTCCGTACAGGCAGAGCTGGGCAGTATTTTAAATACTTGAAAATTGAAAATACAAAAATGTATTTCAAATATGTATTTGAAATACTTTTATCGTATTTTGAAATATGTAATTGAAATATTTTTTTGTATTTCAAAGTACAAAAAAGTATTTCAAATACATTTCAAAATACAAAAAAGTATTTCAAATACCTAGTTGAAATATCTTTACAGTGAGGTCGCATTTGACCCTGAGGTAACTTACTAGTTTTTGATGTTGGTAAATCCTCATTTTAAATTGTGGTTAATAAATCTCATTCCCTGCGAACTTAAAATATGGATGTGCGCTAAAACTGCAGAGAAATAGCTATATTTTATCAACATGATAGGGTATAATTTCATTGTTTTCAAAGCCATGATGATAAACCACCACAAAAAGACCACTAGAGTGCGCCATCGTAACACTAAAACCTTCAGAAGAAACCATGTTTAAACCATGGTTAAAGGATGGGAAAGTGACGTCGCTCCATTGGCTCACAATGGGACATCAGCGGCCCGCCATCTGTGCTCAATCCTGTTCAATTCGTGCTTGATTGTCTAAAACCACCATCGGTCTGGGCAACGGATCATATACAGACGCTACACAGAAAATTTCCGAATCAAAATCCGACCTAGTGAAGCTGCGTAAGGGTCGGATGGTTTGCATTGAGCCTAACGGCTAGCAGATGCTATTGTAAACAGGAAGGCCTGGTTTAGCGGTGACGTCATAATTGTATCCTTTTTTTTCACGGTCTCGTGTTATTACCAGCTGAAGGTAAGGAAACCAATTTGCTCCGTCTATTCTCTTTATGCACTTACCGGGAAAGGGGCGGAGTCGAACGCCTGTTCACGGGACAGCACTTCCGCTCCCCTTCCGCCTCCATGTAAACAGAGTACTAGTCAAAGCCACGTTATATTCCGTAACCATTTAATTGTTTGAAGTTGTTCTTTTTTATTTTATTTACTCTTTTTTATTTCAAGACTCTGTTTGCCTGGTTAATGTATGTACCGTTCGTTTTAACTGATTTGTGTCTTTAGCGATTTTACAAGGGGAATGTTTTGGACTGACTGACTGACTATAATGGCTTCACAGAGAGGTAGGCTATAAAGAAAAATAAACTCTTTAGAATGCAACAATCGATTTGCTAAATAAACTTTTCTTAAGTGTGTTTGTCATTCAGGGCTTTTGAGGCTTTATTTCATGTAAAAGTTGACTTTACAGTAGTTAGACACATTAGCATTACATCTGCATAACTACAATAGTGGACCATTACAACTCAATTAGTATCAACACAGCATTGTTAGACTCACGTTTGATATTCTGGTATGCTCTGTTAATCTGTTTGTTTATATATCTGAGCATGATATTTGACATGAATTAAACTAATTCATTGTACACATGTTTATGGGTCTAGGTATAATACGTACACTAGCCAATAAAGCTCCTTTGAATTTAATTGATATTAGACATGAATTAAACTTAACTATGTTGTTACACATTCATGTTATGGTGATCTAGGATATAAAATGATATGTACACTAGGCCATCAGATCAATATATTTATTATGCTTCATTGTATGACAAATGGTGAAAATTGACTTAAATAAACTAATTATTTGCACATCTCCTTTTTTTATATGCTACAGGTTCCTCTTAGCACCAGTCATCATCTCAACTGGATGTCTGAAGAACAGCTGTACATCTGTTTACACTGCAATTAAAATAACACCAATGGCTTATTGATATTATCAGAAATAATGTACCCACATTAGTGCATGTTTCCCATATGTATGGTAACCTGTTATTGGAACAGAATGTTTGCCACATAATAAGGATGCTAAGGTCTGGACTTCATCCTCCCTGATGACCAGCTGACAGCAATGGGGTTCTCCAGCCTGGAAGATGCAATACTTCGTCTCCTTGCCCACTTGTTGTGTCAAACTCCCTGAATTTGTTTGTTAAAAATGCCAGAAATGTTGCATTTAGGTTGTCGTACTGAAATAAATCTATAGTAGGCTATAATAGTAACATTGTGGAAAAGATGCCCCGTTTCCATCATGGTAACCTTTCATGACAGCTCATTAACTTTGAAATAATTTACCATAACTTGATCAAAACCAGCAAATTAAATAGTGAGCAAGCCTAAAGCAGCAAAGACATCGAAAACAAAGCAGAATATAGCCTAATAAATATAGGTGATGTGTGAAGTCTACTTAGTCTACAATCCTACTGGTGTTTCACAGTACAGGGGCTAATTATCTATGCAGAACGGAATGAAGATCAATTACCCTAATTATTGCATATGGGGCAGGTGATATACATTCCAAGGTCTTTGTCTTGAAATACAATGTAATAATGGATGTGTGTGTGTGTGTGTGTGTGACACAAGTCTGTTTGCAAATTATTATCATTCAGTCAAACTCTAAACTATGATTGGGGAGGGGGGAAGTGGCTAATGTATATTTTGTAATTACAATCAATCTACTACTCGTTCTGGGTGAGTATTCATAGGTGAGAAGCCTAATCCTAACCCCAGGGCGACAGTTTCGGGTGAGAGTTCCAGGCAAGATAACACAGCCAAGATTTTATTAATAATAGCCTATAAATACAATAAGGTGCAGAATTAAATGGATGCAACAATTTTTTGCTCATGTCTTAGGCCTATGTCTACCTTTCACAAACAAATTATTACAAATGGAAACAACTGCTCAGCAAAGCCTTTTAGTACATGTGCTTGATTTTGACACAGTTGTGTTCTGTTCTCTTCACTTCCACTATGGGAGCAATCGGGTGCTGTTGCATGGAGTTACACTCCAAGACTCCAGTGGATCAGGAACTAAGAGGTACCTGTAGAAATATGAGTGCATAAAGAAAGATTACATTTTCATAAATAACCAGGCAGCCTATTTATTTTAGGTACAATTAAGTCTTACACATATTTGTCTTGGTGAATAAAATATATTTACACAAATAAGTCAAAAGATGTACTATTTTCATAAAGTATAATAAATATATTGATCTGAAGACCTAGTGTACTGTACGTATCATACCTATAAACCCATAAACATGTGTACAATGAATTAGTTTAATTCATGTCAAATATCATGCTCAGATATATAAACAAACAGATTAACAGAGCATTCCAGAATATCAAACGTGAGTCTAACAATGCTGTGTTGATACTAATTGAGTTGTAATGGTCCACTATTGTAGTTATGCAGATGTAATGCTAATGTGTCTAACTACTGTAAAGTCAACTTTTACATGAAATAAAGCCTCAAAACCCTGAATGACAAACACACTTAAGAAACGTTTATTTAGCAAATCGATTGTTGCATTCTAAAGAGTTTATTTTTCTTTATAGCCTACCTCTCTGTGAAGCCATATAGTCAGTCATAAAATAAAACATTCCCCTTGTAAAATCGCTAAAGACACAAATCAGTTAAAACGAACGGCACATACATTAACCAGGCAAACAGAGTCTTGAAATAAAAGAGTAAATAAAATAAAAAAGAACAACTTCAAACAATTAAAATGGTTACGGAATATAACGTGGCTTTGACTAGTACTCTGTTTACATGGAGGCGGAAGGGGAGCGGAAGTGCTGTCCCGTGAACAGGCGTTCGACTCCGCCCCTTTCCCGGTAAGTGCATAAAGAGAATTAACCCAAATAAAAGCTTAAACCATGCTTTTATATAAAAGTCGATTAAAGTCGATCGGCAGGGACGTCCATAATAACAATGTCGATCTAGGAGTCGACCAGCGCTGTGAGTTAAATGGTCTTCAATTATTATGCAGATGCAATTAAAAACTGCAGTGTCCCCACTAGGGTTTAATATTTTCCCGGATTTGGGCTCATTTTAAATCCCGGGAATTTTCTGACCTTAACCCGGGCTTCCCGGGATGTCCCGTTAATATATACATATATAAAAAAAAAGAAGAAAAAAAAGGAAAAATAAAAAGCGCAAAACGGTTTCCTATGCCTATCGGCCTGGCGGAGACAACAAGTGCCCACATGCGCTCTGCTCTGGCTGGGTAGAAAGATATGATCACCGGTCTGCGGGGCGGGGGCTGTTTGTCATCAGAACTTCAGTTCAGGACTCGCTTTTGGACCTTTATATTCGATCGGACATCATTAGGCTACAGATCAAATTCACATCATCCACCACTCACGCGCGGTCTCTGTGGCAGCCACAATTGGCTGCGCAATTCATGGGACTGTCAAACGCAGCAATGGATGTTCTTAATTCTTATTAATTTTCCTTCCACACTATAGGCCTATCTCTTTGAAAAGACGTTTTCTGCGCCCTGTATAAAAACAAAATATCACGACTTTAGTAGAGCGAAGATGATCACCGTGTTGCAGTGAGCATCAATTGTGCCCATAAAAGCGCTTCTCTGTTCAAGCAAACACACGCAATAGCGCAACCATCCCACTAATAAGGTAGGCCTACGCCAATGCAATTCATAAACTGTCACAAAGTGCTGTCAGATGTTTTAATTCTGGTTAAAACATATTGTGTGGAAATGCAAACCAACAGACTGAACAGATTAGGCTATTTCATGTTTAGAGTGGCAATGTGTGAGTCCAATTGACTGAGTGGAGTGGACACATAGGAGGTTGCAATAATGCATGCGTTTGGTGGTTACAGTTATATATCTCGGCAATTTATGGCAAATCTATCGTTTCATATTTATAGAAACATAGTAGGCCTAGAAATACAAGCTCACAGGGCGCGACACCGCAGCGCAGCTTCTCGCGAACGGCACTTCATTGCGTGCGTGCACCCCCCACCCTCCCTTTTTTTGCTGGAGAGTTTCTCATGTAAAACATAGACTGTATGTAAAAACGTTAAAAGCATAATTAATGCAGCAATAAGAATGTAAATGCGCCATTATCATCTGTCAGTGTTTTCTCCGAATCGCTTTAACAAGTAGCCTACAGCCTAGCTTATAGTGAAAACAGCCAATCTACAAGTTTACAACGGGCACTTTGCGCTGCATTGTGAGATGGTAGATCAGCTATTTTCGATGACAGGCTTGCTTGACAGCCTACGGAGACTGGTAAAATCCTTCCACACAGCTGAAACAGACGAGATGCTCGCACGGCTGGCGAGGATAAAGTGTCAGGCAGTCTAATTGCCTCTGCGCTGCTAGTAAATTGTATTTTCTAACAAGGAAAAACATAACCTCCGGGATGACAGGTCTCGCCGCCAATTCCCGGGAGGGAAATTACGTGCGCTCTGCCCGGGAAGCCCGGATCCCGGGATCCCGGCATTAAACCCTAGTCCCCACTGCAACTGGAAGAATAAATGTTTGGACGTGCACCTTGTTGCAAAACATGGTTTTGTGGCAAACGTAAGTATTGAACAAAAATGTTTTATACACAGAATTTACAAAAGATGGGTATTGTCCAATATCATACTGTTGTTAACACCTTCTCAGCCTGGCCGTACTCCCTCGGACTTCCTACTTGGTTCAATCAGCCGATCGTCTTTTCCCGTCTTTTTGATCAAAATGCGTTTACAACAACTTCAAAGCCTTCTGCAACTCCTGACATTGTTTGGGGTCAAGCACTTCAAAGGAAAGAGTCGAGGCGCCCCTTCAAACATCAACAAGCTGTCTTAGATCAAAGAAAATCAAATCACATGACCAAACAATCACCACAGTATAAAAGGCCTGTGGGAAACTCCTCACATTGTGGGAGTAGGTACGTTATTGCATTGCGCAAAGTGAGAGACAGAGACAGAGAGATTTTGAGCGGAGTATTGATAGTGGACAGATTGAGAGAGAGATATAGTGATTGATTGTGAGAGAGAGTGTGTGAGAGATCGAGAGAGAGAGTGTGTGTGTGTTTGAGGAGAGAGGGAAAGAAAGGGAGAGAGTTGAGCAAGTTTGAGAGGAGGAGGAGAGGAGAGCGGTTAGTATATTTTTTTTTAGTGAGTAGAGCCTTTTTTTAGTGATTTTTTTATAGGATTTATATAGGATTTTTGTTATATAGTAGCATAGTAGTAGTAGTAGTAGTTGTAGTAGTTTATATTTACCTTTTGTTGTATAGTTTGGTGGTGGTTTGGTGGTGTTGGTGGTGTTGGTGGTGGTATTTCCAGTGATCCAGTGTAGCCTAGTGAGGTCTCTCACGATGCCAGGCAAACGTAAGAGTAAGAGCAAGCACCCTGCGCCTGCTGTCCGCCCCCCCCAGCCTGATCCCCCCGCAGGCACCTCTAGCGTGGGTCGTGGTCCACGCCAGCGGACAATGGACAGCTACTTGCGGCAGGGAGCTGCCATGCCTCGTCCTGAGGACGCCATTCCTCTCCCCATCCCCCCGCGCCCCGTGGCTGCGGTGCCTCCGCTCCATGAAGCGGAGCCTGTCGTCGTCGCCGTCCCCCTCCCCGACCGCGCTGAGCAGCCAGAGACCTGGGCAGCTCCGGTTGAGGCTCCGGACGAGACGGACGACGAGACGCTGGTTTCGGATGCCGAGGAGGAACCAGAGGCGCCGTTGCTCTGTTCACCTCCGCTGAGGCGGAGCGTCAGGGCAACTGCTGCCCGGGAGTATGCAGAGAGCCCCCTCACCTCCCAGGACGATCCATTCAGCGAAGTGGAGGAGGCGGAGGATGAGTGGATTCCAATGCGTGTGGACACTAGCGGTAAGGAGCATTTTATTGTATTTTGATGGTTTTATCGTGTTTTATTCTAAAGTAACGCAGCATGTGTATTCCTCTCTGTGATAGACATGTGCGCGCGTGTAC
This sequence comes from Nannobrachium achirus, assembly GCF_963921795.1. Classification (NCBI taxonomy): domain Eukaryota; kingdom Metazoa; phylum Chordata; class Actinopteri; order Myctophiformes; family Myctophidae; genus Nannobrachium; species Nannobrachium achirus. Next base: position 4,642,474 of record NC_137823.1, read on the forward strand.
TATGATCGTATCAAACAAGCGATCAGTGCACTGCATTCTGATAAACGCTTATGCGAGAAGCCCATGGGGTTAGTGTTCTATTCTAAATTATAAACGCAATGCAACAATGGCCATTCCTCTCTGTGATGGACATGTGCGCGCGTGTACTATGATCGTATCAAACAAGCGATCAGTGCACTGCATTCTGATAAACGCTTATGCGAGAAGCCCATGGGGTTATAGTGTTATATTCTAAATTATAAACGCAATGCAACAATGGCCATTCCTCTCTGTGATAGACATGTGCGCGCGTGTACTATGATCGTATCAAACAAGCGATCAGTGCACTGCATTCTGATAAACGATTATGCGAGAAGCCCATGGGGTTATAGTGTTATATTCTAAATTATAAACGCAATGCAACAATGGCCATTCCTCTCTGTGATGGACATGTGCGCGCGTGTACTATGATCGTATCAAACAAGCGATCAGTGCACTGCATTCTGATAAACGCTTATGCGAGAAGCCCATGGGGTTATAGTGTTATATTCTAAATTATAAACGCAATGCAACAATGGCCATTCCTCTCTGTGATAGACATGTGCGCGCGTGTACTATGATCGTATCAAACAAGCGATCATGCAGTCATGCACGCATTCTCTGAGAAACGCATGTACAAGAAGCATACAGACATCTAGCCCAGTGGCGTCAGTTCAGAAAAAGCCTGTTGCTAAGGTATGGCAACATGACTGGTGTCTTGCACGCGCTCGAGGGCGCGCGTGCAAGACACCAGTCATATTGCCATACCTTAGCAACAGGCACGATTACAGTACATTTTATTATTTCCCCCTGTATCCAAGGTATGTCATCTGCCATAGCTTGCCATACCCAATTGACGCCTCTGATCTAGCCAGGCCATGTGTCTCTGCCTACTCAGAGTTATGTCTCTGCACTAATGGGGGGGAGAGAGAGAGGCGCGCACGTTGCGTGCTTGTTGCTCGTATACTCAGAGTTATGTCAATGCACTGATGGGAGAGAGAGAGAGAGAGAGAGGGGGGGGGGGATGTGTCGGCGCGCGAGAGAGAGAGATGCCCACAATTGTGTTGAAAATGTATTCATTGATGGAGAGCGCCGCCGAGTGGATGACAGGCGTACCTGCATATGTCAAGATTATAATCGTTCATTGTCTGTGTTCTCCATGTGATTTTAGACTCAGAGTTTGAGGAGCCAGTGGCTACTGTGTCTGACTTGGAGGGATCTGCTGGCTGTAGTCAAGGTGAGGTTATTTTTCTCACAGATGGCCTACATTTATCCTATCTGTTTGTTCAATGCTTTTATCAAGCTATCAAGTGTCAAAATGCATGGCCCAGAGAGACATAGAGATGTAAATAATCAATTGAATTTGTGAACATGTTTACCTTATTAGCATAACTATAACTAGAGACATGAAAGAGATGTAAATAATCACTTGATTTTGTGAACATGTCTACCTTTAGCATAACTATAACTAGAGACATGATGGGGATATAAATAATAATTGATTTTGTGCACATGTTTCACCTTACCAAAAGCCATTTGCCATTTTGTGATTTCAGCTTCTGAGCTGGGCCAGTCACAGCCAACCGCATCCTCTAGACCACCTGGCACCTGGCAGTGCCAAGAGTGGTAAGCAACGTTTCTCATCACACTTGCCACACACAAAAAGATATTGTAGGTAACAATGATGTACCCCCTCCAACCTTAGTTTTTATGTTGACACATTAGTAATGTAATTGTATGTTTTATCATGCCAACAAAGCTCCTTTGAATTGAATTGTAATGTAGTGTAGTGTAAATACAATGATGCACCCCCTACAACATTCGTTTTTATTTAGATGGCCTACATGCCTACAAGCACACAACGTGTGCTTGTAGATCGGCTGACACATTAGCTATATAAATGTATGTATTCTCATGCATGTTTTTCTCTAGGCTTTCTCTAGGTAAATGTATGTTTTCTCTAGGCTTGTGAGTCACAAGCCTAGAGAAAACATACATTTACCTAGAGAAAGCCTAGAGAAAAACATGCATGCATCACACTTGCCACACACAAAAAGATATTGTAGGTAACAATGATGTACCCCCTCCAACCTTAGTTTTTATGTTGACACATTAGTAATGTAATTGTATGTTTTATCATGCCAACAAAGCTCCTTTGAATTGAATTGTAATGTAGTGTAGTGTAAATACAATGATGCACCCCCTACAACATACGTTTTTATTTAGATGGCCTACATGCCTACAAGCACAGAACGTGTGCTTGTAGATCGGCTGACACATTAGCTAGTAATGTAGTGTAAATGCATGTATTGCAATGTATATGTATTTTATGGTAATTATGTATTTTCTATAATTTACAGGGCGACAGGCAACAAACAAGCCTGTTCCTGCTGCTTGGTTCGCCTTGGATAAAGAGCCCTGGGAGCCAGTAGAGATCCCCTTCACTGCTGTCCCCGGCCTTCGGAACGATGCTTTGGCGCTGCAGTCAGACCAACCGGTGGACTGGCTTGAGCTACTCCTCACAGACGAGCTGTTCGAGCTCATCTGTGAACAGACGAACCTGTATGCTGACAAGACACTGCCTACAGTTACCAACAAGCCAGCGTCCAGGGTCTACGACTGGGTGGATGTGACTGTGGAGGAATTGAAGGTTTGGTTTGGGCTCCTGTTCCTCACAGGCATCATCATCAAACCAGAGCTTGACATGTACTGGTCTGTAGACGAAATGTACGAGACCCCGTATTTTGGCCGATGCATGTCCCGCAACAGGTTTCGTCTCATTCTCCGGTTCCTGCACTTCTCTGACAACACCCTAGATGACGCAGATGACAAGCTGTTCAAGATCCGTCCAGTCGTGGACTTCCTGGTGAGCAGGTTCCAGGATGTCTACCACCCAGCTCAGGCCATCTCCATCGATGAGGGGACCCTCCTATGGCGTGGCCGGTTGAGCTTCAGGGTGTACAACCCACAGAAACCCATCAAATACGGGATCAAGTCCTACGTTCTGGCGGAGTCGGCAACAGGTTACTGCTACAACTTGAGGGTGTACACCGGGGATCACATGACCCTGATGGATACTGTGACGGGTCTGCTCGGTGACCTCGAAGGTCTTGGGCACGTTTTGTATCAAGACAACTTCTATAATTCTGTTACACTCTGCGAGATGCTGCTGGACAAGGGGACCCATGTGTGTGGCACACTGCGCAGGAACAGAGGAGCTCCACCAGCCATCAACTCGGCCGCCAACCCTGACCTGAAAGGTGGCGAGGACCGCATCGCCCGCCACAACCGAAAGGTCTTGTCTTTGGCCTGGAAAGACACCAACGTGGTCAGGATGGTCACGACCTGCCACCCGGATGAGATGGGAGAGGTCATGGTGTGGTCCAAGAAGGAGAAGAAAAAGGTTCGCAAACCGAAGCCTGTCTGCGTCATAGACTACAACCATAATATGTGGCGTTGACAGGTGGGTGAAATGTGCCTTTATTCTTTCATATTTAGTTGTTTACTTGAAAAGCACTACTGATGGGGTGAACACTTTTGTCATTTCAAAAAGCACTATTGAGACTGAACTGTAAATGCACTTGAAGTCTTTATTTTTGGAGCTGTGTGGAACACAAGCTACCCTATACGTGGCCGTGTGTGTAGGTATGTGGGTATGTGGGTGGGTGGGTGGGTCTGTGGGTCAGTATGTAGCCTGTATGTAGTAACCCTGGGTGACCAGAGAGGTGCTGTTGAGTCTAGCCTGCCCTGAGCATCAACTGCAATACACACACACGCACGCACGCACGCACGCACGCACACACACACACAGCTCCACTTCGAACAGAGGTTCGATTTTTTATTTGTATCTCCATCTGTTTGACAGGATGGACCAGGCCCTCAGTTGTTACCCTGTTACCCGGAAGTCCTACAGGTGGCACAAGAAGATGGTGGCTTACCTGTTCCAGATCGCCTTGCACAACGCCCATGTGCTTTACCGGGCAAAAGATCCAGGGAACAAGCTGAGGATGCTGGACTTCATGGGGAGTGCCATCAGGGCCTGGACACGGCCCCACCTGAGGGTCCGACGAGGAGTCCCACGCCCTCTCCCTGCCCCCGGGCCCGCCCCCCAAGGCCATGTTCCCGTGTATCACCCCCCCACTCCGAGCAAAGCGCGCCCATCCAGAGCCTGCTGGATCCACGCTGATGCCGGTGTGAGAAGAGAATCGAGGAGCATGTGTGATGTCTGTAAGGTCACACTGTGCAGGGGGACGTGCTTTGCAGAATACCACACCCGGCATAACATTGACTTCTAAAGCCTGAACTGGAAGTGTGAACTGTTTATTTATTTTGATTTATTTTTTGTCGAGAAGATGTGAAATCCTTCCTTATTTATTTTGATTTATTTTTTATTTTTTGAAAACGAGAAGATGTGAAATCCTTCCTTTTTTTTTCTCTGTTCTTTACTTGAAAAGCATTACTGACAGGGGGTGAAAACGAGAAGATGTGAAATCCTTCCTTTTTTTTCTCTGTTCTTTACTTGAAAAGCATTACTGACAGGGGGTGAAATGGGCCTTTTTTTCCCTTTATTTACTTGAAAAGCATTACTGACCGGGGGTGAAATGGGCCTTTTATTCTTTATTTGTTATTTACTTGAAAAGCATTACTGACGGGGGGTGAAATGTTCATTTTTTCCCCCGTTATTTACTTGAAAAGCATTACTGACAGGGGGTGAAACGTTCTCTTTTTTTTTCCTTTTATTTTTATTTACTTGAAAAGCATTACTGACCGGGGGTGAAATGTGCCTTTTATTCTTTATTTGTGATTTACTTGAAAAGCATTACTGACAGGGTCTGAAAATGCCTTATTCCCTTGAAAAGCACTACTGACTGGGTGAAATGTGCCTTTATTCTTTGATATTTCCTTGAAAAGCACTACTGACGGGGTGAAATGTGCCTTTATTTGTGATTTACTTGAAAAGCATTACTGAAAGGGGCTGAAAATGCCTTATTCTTATTTCCTTGAAAAGCACTACTGACTGATTGGGTGAAATGAGCCTTTATTCTTTGATATTTCCTTGAAAAGCACTACTGACGGGGTGAAATGTGCCTTTATTCTTTGATATTTAGTTATTTACTTGAAAAGCACTACTGAGTGGGTGAAATGTGCCTTTATTCTTTCATATTTAGTTGTTTACTTGAAAAGCACTACTGATGGGGTGAACACTTTTGTCATTTCAAAAAGCACTATTGAGACTGAACTGTAAATGCACTTGAAGTCTATTTTTTTATTTGTATCTCCATCTGTTTGAAAACATACTGCAGATGTCTGATGCATCATTGAAGCCAAAAATAAACGGCTGAAAAGAGTTATGTTTGAGAGCATCTTTCTATAACATGCATTCAGAGAGCCGTTTTGGTGGTAACATGGCCTACAAACTGCCCCATTTCTAAACAATAGAAAATGATAGCAACTTACTTTTTGGTGGATTTGTAAAGAGGGCGAATAGATCTTTCCATACGTATATGGAAGTAGGTATATTCACAGTAGAGAAAAAGTTATTCTATTTGTTATACTAAAAAGTCGTTTATCTCAAAATGACTCTCAAAAAGGCTTTGTTTTGGCAATTCCATGACTTATAAAGTTGTCACTTACTAGTCCATAGAACAAGATACAGAGATTCTGGTTGATGTTTCGGAAAGAGCGCGAAATATGGGTTGGTGTACAATACACACTATACACATGAGTAATCGCCCCCCAAAGACGAGTGAAAATCGCCAGAAATCCCGGCAGGTTCTCTGCACAGGCATACTTCAGATGGCTGTCAAAGTGTTAACTCATTTGCCGCGATGCCCGTAGAACCCGTAAATTTTCCGCTGTACGTCCCTGCCATGCCCGTAAATCCCGTAAATGTGCCTTTAAATTATGTAATGCTAAATTACACTCTTCCCCAGCCCCTGACAAAGTTTGAGCCTTCTGTGATATAGGGAAACCAAAATATCACACATCAAAGTTAGTGTGTTTGAAAACAAGAGTGTAATAAATGTATAAATCTCAATAAAAGTGTATAATTCTCCCCATAATCCACAGTGAAGGAGCAGTGCTGGCATTTCGCACGCACCGCAGCAGCCTGGCTGGCTCCAGGCAGCACTGCGTTTTTTTTTGTTTTTTTTTTCAGCCTCCTCACTCCAACATGCAACCATGCCATTCACACACACCCCCATTCCTACACAAATCCTTGACCTAACATCTATGGAAATGCCAATTGGCATTTGAATGTCTGAATGGCAAGATGTCAGAATGGAGAAGGCACCCCAAGCGAGGCTATATAGCAGCCAGTAGCTACAACAGTGCGGCTCGATCTAACTATAGAGACCATTATAAATAAATCGAACACAATCCCGTGACATTTTCACTTGAAAAGCCCTGAACTGCCATGGGCCAATAGAATACACAGCTCCAGAAATATCCACAACAAAATAGGAGCGACATAGCAGCCACAACAACAGTTAGCACTTAGCAGGGATGTCACAAGGGGGGGAAAGTACTTGGGGCTGAGTTACTAGGGCCCAAGGTGGAAGGGCCTTTGATATTTTATACTTTTGCTATTGAAAAATAGCAGATCTACAAGCTCGCCTGCTATTTTTTAAATCCCCATATAAAGAACATTCATGGGGGGCCCACAATGAATCCTTGTACCCAGGGCCCAGAACCGACACCTTTGCTTTAAATCAAACCACCACAGACACACCACATTACGTATCGCGGCTTCCTCAGACTTGAATATCCACCGATTTCGGGGTCCCGGGGGTGGCATAAGAGGGCAATTGACTAGATGGAGACTTGTTTTGGCCAACCTCCGTGAAGTGAGGCGCCCAGCATCTTGTCTCGAAGCAGCCACGGCATGGGACGCCTGACTGCGGGGTCGCGTCGGCAAAAATAATCCTCCAGTGTCCATATAATCCAAGCAATATGTCGCCTCCTTTGTATGACAAGCTCCGAAAACATACGATTGATCCCAGGAAGAGTGAGGCCAACGAATATGCAGGAAAAAGCACGACGATCGTTTCATTGCCTGGGTTATTTTTTACTTTCATCCTAGCCTTCCGTAGCCAGACTTTTACTACTAACCATAGCCCCTAACTTTCGGTTTCCGTATCAGCCAGGGCAGCACCTGTGGGAAACCTGTAGCTATACGCTGTGGTGAAATCCTGGCTAATCAGTGATCCGTTCTGAAGCCCGCCTACTGTATCCGGTTATTTACAAACTCGCATACATGCAAGAAACGTTTCTGTATCCAGTATATAACCAGACCGGATCAGCAAACGCCTATGGCAACTGTACACTCACTTGATCACACTTCATACATTCGTACGTCACAATAAAATAAAAACAGTTGAAAATGGGTAACATATTGGAGGGGGTACCATCCCCCCTGCTTATACTGCTTAGCTATATATATATATATATATATATATAATGTATAGATAGATTGATTGATTGAATAGATATAGATAGATAGATATATAGATATATATATAGATATATAGATATATAGATATATATAATTTATATAGATATATATATAGATATAGATATATAGATCTGCTATTATGTACATGTGTGTATAGTCTACAGTGTGTGTGTGTGTGTGTGTGTGTGTGTGTGTGTGTGTGTGTGTGTGTGTGTGTGTGCGTGCGTGCGTGCGTGCGTGCGTGCGTGCGTGCGTGTGTGCGTGCGTGCGTGCGTGCGTGCGTGCGTGCGTGCGTGCGTGAGGAGGTACTGCAGACCATCGTGGGCCAGTCCAATATAAAAGCAGTGATGTTAATAGGTTTTTAATGTAATGAGTCCCGGGACCCAAGGAGGGTCTTTCGGATGAGTCCCAGGGATATTTTATGGGTCCCACAAAAATTCAACGCGTCATGTCATTTTTGACAAAGTGCAGCATTTAACTTGAATTGGTTATTATATGGTTATTTACATTGTTTATCTTACAAAATACATACAAAAACGAATGAAACAATTAAACTATAATAGTACCTTGAGATGAAGAAGCACTAGGGATGGAGCTCGTTAATTTTTATTGATAATGAGCTTATCGAGCCGGGCTTTTATCGAGCCCACTATTGAGCTTTTTTCTGTTATTTTGTGGAAAGACATGAGACACTAATATATATATATATATATAATTACAGTACTATTCATGAATTAATAATAATAGCCTACTGTAAAACTATACTATAAACTATAGGCTAACATTTCCATGTCTCTCCTTTTTTTTTTTTTTTTTTTTTTACAGTAAATGCATATCTATTTTTTCCATTAAATACATTTGACCAGGGCCTTCAAATACAGTACTTTAACAGACAGAAGGCAAGTCAACCTTTTTATTTTTGGAAAATATTTGAAGAAACTAAATGTGTACCGTCTCTTTAACAGTGTAATTTATAATGCATAGTAAGACGGTGTCACGCAACAAAAAAATACCCAATCAACAAGCTCAAACCGTGTCTGCTCGCACCGCGTTGTGATCTTGTACATCTGCTATTTTCGGTAGACTCAGAAGTCGCGCTGGCAACGCTACGGATTCATTCGCACGGAGCGATACATTATAACTCTATGGCAGTGATTTTGAGTGTCCCAAACGGATTATTATCGATGGAATCATTCATATTTTCAAGCACCACATACTGTGGGTAGAGAACGGGTGTCGCGCTGCTTCAACAGCCCGCGTTGGAGTTGTTTCAACTCGTCTCAGACTAGCTCTGGTCCATAGCGTTAGTGGAGGAGAACTCCACTAACGCTATGGACCAGAGCTAGTCGCAGACGTGCAAAGTTATTGATTGCACTTGGGTCTTATGTGATGCACTATGGACAAGTGCCTGGCTCCGTCTGCATTGTCGAAGACAGTGTTCCCTCCCGAGCATGATGTAACAACCGTGCTGCATATAGCCATTGTATTTAGCTCTCCCCTTGTCTTTTCCAAAAGGTAACCAAACTTTTTAGTGTTTCACACGTTCCACCGTTGTTCCGCGGCACGCATGCACTTCCAAAGCACACAACTATCGATGACACATTGTACCTCCCGGCCCCCGGCCGCTATAGCAGCCCATGACGTGACGCTTACCCGATAACAGGCTCGACAAGCCAAACCCACGTTCGGTGGGGGAACCCTTCTTGGTGTATCACCTAACACGCTGTGCCACTATGGTCAGAGAGCGGCCCGGTGCTACGCTAAAACTAAGGCACCCATTGAATTCTGTGACCATGCAAGGAGCACACAATAGCGTCGGTGGATTCCAAACACACACTGTCGTTAGTTCTATCGTCTGTTTTAAGACTTTCTACGCGGATTTCATTTGTGTTAACGTAGGGTACAGTAGCATGCCTTCACCCATGAACAATGGTGGCGTCTGTGGACTTTTTAAAATATATTTTTTTTCGCGACGTGGTAAATTATTTTCACGTGGACTCCAATGGAGGCGATGCGTCCGTGGGACCCCAGAACACTGACGTGAATGCGTCTCTAGGCAACGTGAATGCGTCAGAGACGCGGGATGCGCACGTAATGACGTCACTGTAAAAGCATATTTATCTTTGTGTGAAGTAAGACGCCCTAAGGGCAAGAGGTGACCTATTACAGCACTATTACACAATTCCAGTTATACACAATTACACTTATTACACTAGTACACTCATCTGAAAAGGCCTGAGGTCATAAAGATAGATATCAAGTGACTTATCTGCTTGAAAAGAGACCCTTCACAAAAACCTAAATAACTCCATTTCATTTGATTTTCAAGCTTGGAAAATCAAAAAACAAGAGTTTTGAAATGGCTATAACTATAGAATGGTACATCGTAAATACAAAATTATATTTGTGGGTGAAACTAGAGCTTGTCCTCTTTCATTTTCATTACTGTATGACATTGTCATGCAAAAACAGAATTTAGGAAAAATGTAAATATAAAAAGAAATATCCATTATACAAAATGGCAGAAAAGCCATACAGTACAATGTTAAAATGGCAGCAAATGAATTAAGTATGGTGGATTACAATAAGTGTTTTGCCATTGCATTGCATGGCAGGCACACTTAATTATATACTTAAGTATGGCGGATTACAATAAGTGTTTTGCCATTGCATTGCATGGCAGGCACACTTAATGAGGATTTACCAACATCAAAAACTTGTAAGTTACCTCAGGGTCAAATGCGAACTCACTGTAAAGGTATTTCAAATAGTTAAGCTAAGTTTGTGCATTCGTTTTTTCAATATTAGCAATTGTAGCATTAGCAATTTAGCATTAACATTTTTTAACATTAGCATTAAGATTTTAATGTTAGCATTAGCATTAGCAATTTTAGCTTAGCATTAGCATAAGTAGCGGTTAGCATTAGCAGTTAGCCGTTGGGACTGAGGGACCATCCACAGAGACCAGTAATGTGTTGGGAAGTGGAGTTATGGTTGTTAAAAGCCCAGCCAATAGGAAGGCAGATGGGGCGGGGCTTAAGCAATTACAGATCATTCCTATTGGCCATGTAAGTACACACAGCGAGTTTCGAGACGGTACCATGCTGCAAACTGGAGATATAGCTGTTTAAAGCTCAGCCAATAGGAAGATAGGGGCGGGGCTTAAGAGGGGGCGGGGCTTAGGTAATAAGACCCTATTGGCCGTTTAAGTCCAGACACCAAGTTTCAAGATGGTACCATGCTGTGAACTGGAGTAATGGCTGTTTAAAGCCCAGCCAATAGGAATACAGAGGGGGCGGGGCTTAATCAATTACAGCTCATCCCTATTGGCCGGAAAAAGACCAAAGTTGTGTGTGCATTGTAAAGTTTAAATCACGTTGCTAGGCAAAAGTATGGCAGAGATATGTGGTGCCATGTCACCCTCCTCATAGTCCTCGCCGTCCTCGTCCTCGTCCTCGCCCGCCACGTCACCCTCCTCGTCGTCCTCGTCCTCGGAGACTGTAATTACATGAAACGAAACAACATTAGTCCTTTCATGTACAATATCTTTCTTTTTTTTGTTTAAACTTCACAAAACCAGAAAAGTTAGGTGAGTTCTAATACCTCTGCACTTCTAGAAACATCTCAAACAGGCATGGTTAGAATAATTTCTCTCCTGGATAGGGGTTGGGGGCCCTACAAAGGGGATTATTTATGGTCCAGACAACACGTGCAGCCATTTGGAATAGTCTGTAACTACATGAAACAAACAGTGAACCATTTTAAGATTCCATTACCCAAGGACCGTTTTGGAACTCACCAGTCAAATCCACCATGGCGGCTTTGGCCCTAGCCCCTTGATGATACACCCTGAGGGCGGTTGAGGACGCCTCCACCCCTGCCTTCCTCAGGGCCTCTTTGACGACGGAGTACAGGGTCTGTAATTGCTTGCCTTTCAGGTTCACAAACACATGATCAGGGTCGCCGAAGTTGGCCTTTGATATAGCGGAGAGGCGAAGGAGCCAATTCCTCTCCTGCTTGGAGAGGAAAATACTCCTTGTCTTCCTTCCCTTGACCTACAGAGAAAAAAAAACACTTTGAGTAAATATAGCCTGAAGTTAATTGTGTGAAGACTATTTTTATTTATTTAATCAATCGACCTAGACTCAACCTGATCATGTGTTTGCCCCCTTCATCAACGGCACGGAGTACCTGATCCGCCGTCATCGCCGTAAGCAAGGAGGGTTGGTGGCCCCCCTTGTTTATAAGGTGGGCGGCCAAAAGTCTCTGCAGCAGCCTAAAGTCCACCGGAGTAAACTTTTTTTCCAATGTGGCTGATAAAATATATATATATATATTAGTTAGGGTTAGGGCTATATATATATATATATATATATATATTCTGTATAGCATTTGATCAAGGCTTGAGATCTAACTTCCATTTCCCGGTGATTTCCAGCTATTTGCAAATTTCGCACTTACCCAACAGTGACGGGATTTTATTTTGGGCAAAGACATTAATCTTTGCCACATCCCTGGGGCTAATTAATCCTCCTCCTGTATGTAAAAATATATTTTTAATTACATTTGCTATAATAAGAAACCAGAAAAAAATTAAATGGAAACACACTCACTGGACTTGTCGACCACTTCGCGGTGCCGTTTGACCTCCTTCTGCACTTTAGTTTGGAAGGCCTGCAGGGCCGACAGGGTGTTGTCAAGGTCCGGCACCGCAAAGTGGTCTTGCAAGTGGATTATGAAGGCCTTGACAGCAATGACAATTGCCTTTTTGGTCTCCGGGGCATGGTTCAACTGTGCCATCCATCTGTAATCAGAATTCAGCAATGTTATAAAAACTGGGGTAATAATAATAATTATTATTACAATAATAATGATAACAATGATAAATACATGAACAAATAAATGAATAAATAAATAAAATAAAAACTATACTTACAACTTGAGGTTAACCATTTTCCTTAGTGGGGAGAGACCGGGCAAATGCCCGTCCAAGTTCAGCCATTGCCAAAAGTCTTTGGCATATTTGAACTTGGAACGGGCATTTTTCCGTTCTCTCCCCACCTCCATCATCTTGAGGTAACTCTCTAGGTATTCATCTGCAGTCAAAAACATACATGGGTGGTTAAAAAAGTTATCTTTCATTTTTCGCATGAAAAAGGTCAAACTGAAAGAAGTCCTTACGGGTTTCCGGCACTGGGGGAACGGTGCCTTTGTAAAGGTTAAGTCGTTCCCGGAGTTGGAGGACCTTGTCTGTGAGTCTAAGGACAAAAGGGTCTGGTAGAGGAGATTTAAGAAAAGTTACAAAACACTTTATCAGTTGCTATGTCTAAACGGTAACACACACACACACACACACACACACACACACACACACACACACACACACACAAGCGCGCGCACACACACACACACACACACACTCAACAATTTTGACCCATAGTGTTACGTAAATGACCTCACCGTTTTCCAAATGAGGAGGTATTTCCTCGTCCGAGGACGAGTCCTCTTCCTCCTTCTCCACCTTTGCCTCCTCCTCCTCGCCCTCCTCCTTGTCCTCCTCCACCGTTTTCCAATGAGATGGTATCGCCTCGGACTCGTCCTCCTCCTCCTCTTCCTCCTGCGTGGCCCCAGACTGTCCCCCCGCCTCCTCCTCTTCCTCCTGTGGGGCCTCGGACTGTCCCCCCATCTCCTCCAGCGTGGCCTCGGACTGTCCCCCCGTCTCCTCCTGTGTGGCCCCAGACTGTCCCCCCACCTCCTCCTCTTCCTCCTGTGTGGCCTCGGACTGTCCCCCCGTCTCCTCCTGTGTGGCCCCAGACTGTCCCCCCACCTCCTCCTCTTCCTCCTGTGTGGCCCCGGACTGTCCCCCCGTCTCCTCCAGCGTGGCCTCGGACTGTTCCCCCACCTCCTCCTGCGTGGCAACGGGCTGTCCACCTACCTCGTCCTGTGTGGCCCCGGACTGTCCTCCTGCCTCCTCCTGCGTGGCCCCGGACTGTCCCCCCCATCATCATAGCGGTTAAACGTCTGGTCAGTGAGCTACCTTCTTCGGAGGCCTTGTCCTCCTCCTCGTCCTCCTCCTCCTCCTCCGGGTCTGTGGCCGAGTTCACACATTAGTAATCTAGGCGTCCCTAATGTCATACACAAGTTTTGAATTTTAAACAAAAAATGTTCTTACCTTTGATGTCCTCTGTAGTTACCAAGTTTTGGTTGCTGGCCCTCAAAATCTGCAGTTTCGCATTAATCGCGGCCCTTTTCACACGTGTGTGTAACTTGTGCAGTTTGGGACTCTGTTGAATAAATATAGAGCCTGGTCAATTTTAAAGGCATGTCACAAAAATATACAGTTAATGGTGTTGGAACAACAGAAGTTCAGGAGAGAGAGAAACACACCATGACTCCACCCCCTTCTCCACCTACCTGCGCTCAACGCCACCTACCTGGCCTACCTGGCCTTAGCTCCGCCCCCTAGTCAGCTACCTAGCTCTATCTATCCTCACTCTAACTTCCCAGAACCCCTCTTGCTTTTTCGTATCCCTCCACCACCCCTACACCACCACAGCCTTTTTTTCCCCCTCTCTCTCTCACTCTACCTTTCTCTCCTCTCCCTATCCCCCTCTCCTCCTCTCTCTATTTTCTATTCTCAGGTTCCTGCCGGGGGGTTCAGTCCACGTCGCCGCTGACGGTGCAGACGATTACGCTATACGACCCCTACCCCAAAGACTCCAGGGTCAGCGACCCTCCCCGGAACCTACAGCCTCCCCAATCCTCCCTTTCCATTACTGCTTCATCATTGATTAATTAATTATTATCGATCGATTTCATTATTGTTTCACCATTGATCCGTGCCTGCTCACCGATCATTGCTCCCTATTTATCTGCCTCTACTTCATTAAAACCCTTAAACCTTTCATGGTGTGTTTCTTGTTAGCTAGTGAAAGTTTATTTATGATTAACATTGTATTTTTAATTGTATTAATATTAGGGTTGTTTTGTAGGTTTTAAAACATTCTGAGTTCATTTATTACACTTTTGAAGCAGCCAGAATAAGCATTCTGACTTTTGGTTGGGGTCTTTCCTCACCTGGGATCCCCCAGATGGACCTCTGAGCCTATATCAGTACTCGCTCTGCTCCTGCTCCAGAACAATGTCATATTAGATCATAATTGAATAAATGTTTTTGTAGCTGGACTCTGAAAACAAAAATGAGTAGTAGCAAACACCAGGGGTCTTCCACAGGGGCTTCGGGACCCCTAGGGGGTCCTCAGCATTACTACATAGTGTAGTTCTTGTGATTTTTTATTTATTTATCTGAACTTCTTTTTTTTTTACTGCTTTGGCTTTTATAGGGACCAAACTGTCAGAAAATGATGGGTGTCAGATTTACCTGACCCCTACCCCTTTTCTGGGGGGTCGTCTAACAGTTTCTAATATTATTCTTGCAAGAATAGGGCCAAAACTGAAACAGCCGTTTGGCTGGCCCCCTGTAGTAACTCTGAGGACACCTGGGGGTCCCGGACCCTGTGGAAGACCCCTGGTATTAGCTACTCATTTTTGTTGTCAGGTACAGAGCCCAGGTACAGGTACAAAAGCTTTTATGCTTCAATTATGATCTAATTTGACACTGTTCTGGAGCAGGATCAGAGCAAGGACTGTACTGAGATAGTCTCAGGGGTCATTCCGGGGGTCCCAGGTGAGGAAAGACCCCCACCAAAAGTCGTAAAGGTTATTCTGGCTGCTTCAAAAGTGCAATATATGAACTTAAAATGTTTTAAAACCTTCAAAACAACTATAATATTAAGACAATTGGACATTATCTGGCTGACATACTGTTCTGCGAGGTCCTACAATAGATGACCCCCCAGAAAGGGGGCAGGGGTCAGGAAAATCTGACACCCATCATTTTCTGACAATTTGGTCCCTATAAAAGCCAAAGCAGTAAAAAAATACATTTTAGCGAAGAAATCCTTAGAAGTACACTTATTATCACACTAGGTAGTAACTCCGAGGACCCCCAGGGGTCCCGAAGCCCCTGTGGAAGACCCCTAGTAATAATAATAATAATAATAACTTGGATTTATATAGCGCCTTTCAAAAAACCCAAGGCGCTTAACAAAACATAAACAATCATGTTATTGTCCAAAAGCCAGAGTAAATAAGTGTCTCTTCAGTGCAGACTTGAAAGAGTCCAATGTTGGCAGCTGGCGAATCGCCATGGGGAGGGAGTTCCAGAGGGTTGGGGCCGCCACACTGAAGGCTCTGTCCCCAAGAGTCCGCTTTTTGCTGGGAGGGACAGTGAGGAGCCCCAGGTCAGCAGATCTCAGGTTGCGCTCAGGAGAGTAGTCCTTGAGGAGGTCTGACAGGTACTGTGGGGCTAGGGCATGGAGGGCTTTATAGGTGAGGAGGAGCAGTTTGTAAGTGATGCGGAACTTGACCGGAAGCCAGTGGAGGTGTTTGAGGGTGGGGGTGATGTGCTGCCAGCGTCTGGTACGAGTGAGCACTCTGGCAGCTGAGTTCTGGACATACTGCAGTCTGTCCAAGAGTTGGGGAGACCGAACAAGACACCGTTGCAGTAGTCCAGACGGGAGGAGATGAATGAGTGAATGAGTGTTTCAGCAACGGAGTCTGTGAGTGATGGCCGGAGTCTGGAAATGTTTTTCAGGTGGAAGAAGGCGGATCTGGTGACGGATTTGATGTGGGATTGGTAGGAGAGAGTAGAGTCCAGGATGACACCCAGGTTGCGAACCTCGGTGGATGGAGAGATGGAGCAGCCATCCACCTGGAGGAGAAAATCTCCAACCTTTTGAAGCTGTGCCTTGGGACCCATGACCATGAGCTCTGTTTTCTTACTGTTGAGTTTGAGTAGATTGATGGTCATCCAGGTTTTTATTTCGTGCAGGCAGTTGACTATGGACTGTGGAGGGAGCAGAGTGGTTGGTGTAGTGGTGAGATACAGCTGGGTGTCATCAGCGTAGCAGTGATAGTGTAGACCATGGTGGCGGAAGATATGACCAAGTGGGCTCATGTAGATGGTGAACAGGATAGGACCTAGTACCGAACCTTGTGGCACACCATGGTTCACTGGGGCTGGCTGGGAGCTGGATCCATTTATAGAGACAAACTGTTGCCTGTTGGACAGGTATGAGTGGAACCAGGTGAGGACAGATCCGGTGATGTTGAGGTGAGTGGAAAGGCGGTTGAGGAGGATGGAGTGGGAGATGGTGTCAAACGCTGCAGAGAGATCCAGCAGAATGAGGATACTGATGTGGCCAACATCAGCAGCCATGAGGAGATCATTGGTGATCTTGATCAGCGCGGTCTCTGTGCTGTGATGTGCTCTGTAGCCAGACTGGAGGGGTTCGAAGAGTTTATGGTTGGACATGTGCTGATGGAGCTGTGCAGCTACTGCTCTTTCCAGTGTCTTGCTGAGGAAAGGCAGGTTGGAGATCGGCCGGTAGTTTGCCAGGTCATCAGGGTCCAAACCAGGCTTCTTCAGGATGGGGGTAACAGAGGCAATCTTGAGACTGGTGGGTACAGTGCCTGATTGCAGAGAGGTGTTAATTATGTCTGTTATGATGGGACAGAGGGTGGGTAAGCAGGCCTTCACCAATGTTGTGGACATGGGGTCCAGAGAGCAGGTGGAGGCCTTGGCCTTGGTGACCAATTCAGCAGTCTTGCACGCTTCCACTGGGGCGAAGGCGGCAAAGGGGGGACATGCAGCCGGGGGGGCCACATCCTGCGACTGAGGTGCCTGCAGAGGGGTGGAAGGTATCTGCAGCTGCTGGTGGATGTTGTCCACTTTGTCCTGGAAAAAATCCAGGAATCTGGAGCAGAGATACGCGGCACCAGAGGAGGGAGGTGAGGGGAGGGGACTGAGTCGTTTATTGATGGTGTTGAATAGTTTTCTGGGGTGGTTCTGCTGAGACCCAATAAGGGTGTGTTAGGGGTCCCGCCTGTGACCCCAAGTATATGGCACCCTGTCCTTTGGGGCCCTATGCACTGTGTCTACTGAATGGAGAGAGAGAGACATGCTTTTGCACACGGCTGCTCTGTGTTCGCGCAGCTCGACAAGATGGCCTTGAACTAGGGTGAACTCCTCAGCGCAGCTGGCCAACGCTAACGAGCTGTTATCTCTTATCCGTCAACATGAGATATGACATTCTGGGGGAGAGCGGGTTTCCCAGAGACTTCTGGCGTGAGAACGGACGACTCCCAGTTTGGTCTCACCTTGACCGTCTCGATTACGTCAGACTGTGCATGAGAGCGCACGTGAATGTGCGTGAGCGCGCGCCATTGTGTGTGTGCTAAACTAAAGTTCTGTGTGTGTAAATCACGTCACCGTGACGCGACGGACTTCTGTATAAAGGAGACTGCTCCGTGTCTCCTGTTTTAGTTGCCAGTTGTCTTAGAGTGAGAGAGTTGTTGTAGCTACCTCCAGCCCCTTCGGGGGCTGGAAGGAAGCCTACCTTTTTGTACTTAGTGCAATTTCTGCACCACTTGTTCTTGTCTGTCTGCTTAGAGAGATTTTGACTCTGTTAGATTCTCTGTTTTTAGTCAAGTACTTATAATGTACTTCTCTTTATTATTTTCATTGCCAATTACTGTATTGGTGATTTTATATTTTGTAACTGTTTTTACCACTAAAGCTTTTTTATTATTCACTTTTATCTGGTGTCTGTCTGAAGTCATTTTTTAAGAGTTTACAACTTTTTAAGGTTTGACTTTCTCTCCTTCCCCACGGGGAAGGCTGCACTCATGGGAGGAAGGTTTTGAACACCTTCAGGCACTCGAAGTAACTTCTGGCTGTGGAGCTGAACTAGACCTTTGGTAAGAATCAACAAGAGTGTTTTCTTAAGTTAAAAGTCTTTCACCTTTTCAGAGGCTGACGCTGCGCGGGCAGGTGTCAGTTGGGTATGCTCGGCGGACAATAAAGTACAAATCCCTTCACCCTAACCAGACGGACAGTTTGTCCGCAGTGGGCTCTTTGTACTAATAAGTCGAGCTGCCTCTCTCCATAAACAGCCCTTGGTGAGAGCTACAAGGATAACAGACTCATACTTTCATTGTCTTTGTGGTTTTGCATTCTCCATTCAGACCTAAGGTCTACATTTCTAAAGTAAGGTGCATATCCTGGTCTCTAAAATAAATAGTTGCTGTAGAAAGTAATAATATTCACCAGTTAAAGAGGGTCTCATTGATAGCTCAGCTTTTATTCAGAGAAGTGTATTTATGTTAGTGTTAAATAAGTATATGTAATGTAATGTAAATATGTAAATATGTATATGTATATGTGTAATAGTAGGTTTATGCAAATGAGAAAGGTTATAACACCTGTTTGTGTTAACTTAAAGGTATAGTGTAGTGTTAGTGATAGTGTTTTGTTAAAAAAGATCTGGTACCTTGGTGGGTTTAGCACCCCACTGGGGGTTCCGGACGGCGTCGGGGTTTGCCCTAAGAGGTGAAGGGGCATTCAGTAACTCGGAGCTCATTACAGGGTGGAATAGTACTGGGTCATGGTCCTGGAGAGAGCTTCCTTGTAGGCCTTTACATGGTCTTTAAAAGCCAGATGGTGGACAGTGAGGCCAGTTTTCTTATAAAGCCTCTCCAGCCGTCGACCAGCTGCCTTCAGGGCTCGGAGCTCAGTGGTGAACCAGGGAGCAGGATGGTTGAATGACACAGTCCGGGTTTTTATGGGGGCAAGAGAGTCCAGGCTATGGGATAGGGCAGCGTTGTAGCGGGCTACCAGGTCACCAGCCGTGGGGTCAGGGGAAACCCTAGCCAGGTGGGCATCTATCAAAGTTGATAGGGCTGGAGCACTCACTGTCTTAGAGTTCCTGAACGTGATGGTACGCTTGGGACGCTGCATGGGCAGGGAGCCAGGAACACTGAAGACAATGGTGTGATGGTCAGATGCAGCCCGGTCCAAACACTGCAGGTTGGTGGGGGGCGGGCCAGTGGAACACACCAAGTATGACCATTGTTGTGGGTGGGGCCACGCACATGTTGGGTAAAATCGAGACAATCCAACAGAGACAGAAATTCAGTGGCAAACGGGCAGCTGCTGTTATCCACATGCACATTCAGGTCTCCCAATAAGAATGTGGATGGAGACATAGCACACACAGGGGTGAGCAGCTCAGACAGTTTGGACAGGAAGGCAGTCCGGCTCGAACTGGTGTTTTTTGGTGGGCGGTACACCAACACAAACTGACGTTGTCCGGTTAGTGTGAACACAACACACTCAAATGAGGTAGCAGTGGATACTGCCACCTCTTTAATGGGGATGTCATCTCGATGGATCACAGCCAGCCCACCACCACCACCCTTTAGGCGAGGCTTCTGTAGATATACATAGCCTGGGGGAGTGGCTTTGTTGAGTGCCATGAAGTCCTGTGGCTTTTGCCATGTTTCAACCAAACAACAGATGTCAATGGGTTTTTCTTTGATGATGTCATGAATGAGACCAGGTTTATTGTTTAATGATTGAACATTCAACAGCATGAATGAAGCTGCTGACATGGGCTGGGTGGGAGGTGCACAGTTGTCAACACAAACCAGTGGGCGGAGATATCGAGCGCGCACATGGGCTTTGTTGTGATGACGTAATGCACCAGAGCCAGAGCGAGACACAGACGTTATGGAGGGAATGGATGAATCAGAGTAGATAAACTTACGTCGGGAGCCCCTATGGATATAACGAGGGCGACGCAAGAGTCCAAGGGATTTAATGACTGCGATGGAGTTTGGAATGGAGTAGCTGACCAGGTCGTGGAGTTTCGCAGAGGAATATTGCCATATCCCCATCTTTGACAGCAGAGGCTAACGGTGGCTAACGCTAGCTGGATGGAAGACCGTCCTGGGCTGGAATCCAACTTTCCCAAGGAATACAGCAGACTTGTAATCCAAACGATCCAAGCGCAGAGGTAGACGAAGTGTCCCACAGCCGAAAAACACAGGAAAAAGGGCAAACCAAAAATCGCTATTTAACCAGGCTGAGCCTGTCAGCTGTCAGATGAACAGCTGTTTGGTGGCACACAACAGCGATAGCAGATCAGCCTGCAAGGTAAGTCCCAATTCTGTGCAATCGTTATACTGTAGTGACAATCCCCGTAGAGTGTAATGATAAATAAGCACTGAAATGTCACTTAAACTCGACTTTTGTCTCGGTTGAAAAGCGGCGACAAAAACGCCAGCGTCCTCTCAGACCGGAAGAAGTTATTGAGTATTTAACTCAATAACTATTTATTTGTATTTGTTACTACTTTTTTTTGTCTTCAGAAAAAAACTTTTATGCTTCAATTATGATCTAATATGACATTGTTCTGGAGCAGGAGCAGAGCGAGTACTGAGATAGGCTCAGGGGTCCATCTGGGGGGTCCCAGGTGAGAAAAGACCCCAACCAAAAGTCAGAAAGCTTATTCTGGCTGCTTCAAAAGTGTAATAAATGAACTCAGAATGTTTTAAAACCTACAAAACAACCCTAATATTAAGAAAATTGGACATTAACTGGCTGGCATACTGTTCTGGGAGGTCCCAAACTAGATGACCCCCAGAAAGGGGGTGGGGGTCCGGAAAAGTTGACACCCATCATTTTCTCATAGTTTGGACTCTATAGAACCAGGATCTGCAAAAAAATCAATTTTAGCACAAAAATCCTACGGGAGCTGTTTTTTGGACGCATCGTACCACACTATATATACGCCAGCTATTTCAAAATAGCCGATCTACAAGCTCACAACCACCATTATTTACAAGCAATTCTATACCAGAAAACCATGGTCCGATGGTGACAGTGCGTCTATTTGATGAAAGTCTATTTTCATCATTATGTGAACCTTTGGCTAGTCGCCCACTTTCACACGCTGAAGGACCTAATAATTAATGAATACAAATGAGTGGAATTGCATCATGTCTATATTAAGCATAGGCTGCAGGCATAGGGTCCATTTGGTTACCACTTATCCACACTCAGCCTTACATTAAGACGTCCTGCCGAGACTTCCGCATTGTGACGTTGGGGCGACGGCAGAATCGTCTTACCGACTTGTCAGACAGTTTGGGGGCATGGTCGGCAAAACTGCAATTGCGGCTCTACACATGCACAAATGCGAAATATAGCACACCGCCGAAGTTCTGCAAGATGTATGCGACTTCCTCGGAGTCGGAAGGCTTGTTTAATGTATTAGTCCATATTTTTAATAAGTGTCTGCTTTTCCTCGTTTGCTGCAATGTTAGTTGCAACAGCGCCTGTTGGTGGCTGGGAAGCATTGTGCATTTTATGTCCTTGTATGAGTTCAACGTCACGTGATAAGTGCAGCCATGTTTAACCAAACCAGTGACACTCCAAGAACAAACCAAGACAAATTCCTATCAACTTGTTGACATGGCAATAAAGTTATTGAATTGAATCTCCGACCCACATAGGCGTTCGGGGATTCAAATGTTCGTTTGTTAAGTTGGCAATCGAAGTTCTAAATTAATGGGTTCAGGTTTTTATTTTTTTACATGAAAAATACTTACATGAAAGGCCTATTCAGAATATCACAGTAGTAGAAATAGCCAAATACGAAATAAGTTAGGCCTACCGGTAAACACTAACAATTAATGGTGACCGTTAAAGTAGTTTTAAAATGCGCCAGAACAGCTTGGAGCGATCAAGGACCGTCCTCCGCTCCTATTCCGCTCCTGTTGGGGCCGCGAACCAGCCTCGCTTACACACGCTTGATGACAGTGAGAGTGAGAGCACTCTGAGCTGGGCAGAGACAGCAAACACCCATCCAGTCACCCAAAGATTAAACAGCCTTTCTCCTAAGCATGAGCAAAGATGGATTTCACTGCAAACCTCTAAATGATCTATAATGCGATTTCTGGGGTTGTTACATCGAGACCAGTTCAGCCTGAACGCGACGCGCTCCGACACAGTCACCAAGTCTAATCATCATCCGTGCAACTCCGCCATACATTTAAAACATTTCCTACACTGTTTTAGCTGGTTAAAGGTACAGTACGTTCGATGGTTCGATGGTCCGATTGTTGGTTTTTTATTTAATTAATTAAAAATCGAAGGTTCGATGGTCCGTTCGGAAAATCCCCCCCGAAGTTCGAATCCCTAAAACAGGGCTAGATTACAGCCCTAGACCCACACTTGGTAAACAAGACAGCTCTCTAATGTTAACATGTCGTGAATGCGTTCATTGCAATGGAATGAGTTGAATGGAATGGAGGAATAGCTAGCGCACAATGGATGCACGTTAAAGTGTGAAGATTGTGGAACTTGGACGATGCATAGCCTATAGATAGCTGAGCTGCAATGATTGCAGCGCAGCTATATGAGAGCAGGGGACGCGGCCACCCGCTTCGGTGATGGGTAGACAGGGATTTATAGCGTATTGCGTTGGCAGAACTTTTGGTAACACTTTACTATAAGGTACAAAGTAATACACTTAGTTAATGCTTAACTAACACTTTATTCCTGATTAACTAATACATCAGTTAATCATGAATTCATCATAATAAAATCATCAAGTAATGTTGGAATAGCTATTACTTAACTAACGTAATCTATCAGTAGTTAAGACTATGTTAGTTAATAGTTAGTTAACATCAACCATATTACGGATGGTTTGTAGATCTGTTTTTTTTGGACGGGATCCAGTCCAATATGGGAGACCCCTGGAAGTTTTAGACCAACCAGTATCACCGGGTCAACACACTAATCCTACCCGCCTATGAAGCACTCATCCTGAGCATAGAATTAACCAGAAAAAAATGATCTACAAACCATCCATAATATGGTTGATGTTAATTTAACTAACAATTAACTAACATATTCTTAACTACTGATAGATTACGTTAGTTAAGTAATAGCTATTCCAACATTACTTGATGATTTTTCATGATGAATTCATGATTAACTGATGTATTAGTTAATCAGGAATAAAGTGTTAGTTAAGCATTAACTAAGTGTATTACTTTGTACCTTATAGTAAAGTGTTACCGAACTTTTTTTCTACAGGGGGCCGTGTGGAGGCATAGAGGGCCAACCCGGGGAAGTGGAATTCCTATTGGTGTAGATTAGGACCAGCATTCCTGATGATGTCACCATCAACAGCCAGTGACGGACCATCATTCTTGGTGACTTCATCATCAACAAGTGCCAGCTTATATAAATAACAAGGAGCGCTCTGCTGGAGCACAAGAAGGCCTTGGGCTAAAACGGCCCCCACAAAAGTGTGAAAAGTGATGATTCATCACTTTTCATCACTAAACCATAGTCTTGTGTGGCTGTTTTAGCCCAAGGAAAGTTTTTCGTGCAAAACAAATGCTTGCAATGGATTGTTTGACCCCTCATATGCTACTTAAAACAGATTTTTGTTGTGCTTTTTTCCCCCTGTATATTAAGTTAATGGGACACCAACTCTAGCGGCTGATAACACCAATTTAGCTGCGTCTCAGAAAGGGTTATCATACCAAAATATAATCTACAGATATAGAGCTTTTCTAAAATGAATGGTAACCTTTGCCCCCCTTCGGATACCGACATCTCGTATGGCCCATGGACTATCAACAGGGTTCCTCACCGTTACTACATCTACCAAAACAATTGCCGTAACGACTAATGTTCATATAGGATTACTGTACTGAAGTACTACTTTGAGGTACTTTTAAAATACTTCACACTCCACTAACATCTCAGAGGCAGATATTATATTCTTTACTACACAAACATTTATTACTAATTACTCAGTCAACTTTGTTTGTGCAGACTCAGAGGTCCATTAAAACAAAACAACATTAACAACACTTTACATACAAAAATAACACCAGTAAAACATAAAATCAACTTTAAATGCATCTGTCACGTGATGTGTGGACGCACCCCAAAGGGCATCATGACGGGGATTCGAACCTGTGACACGCTGTCAGTGTGTCATTACAGCCTATAGGGTGCTGGGACCACCAGGCCGGCGGCCCGGACCACGCTAAGCCTTTGTGTTAGTGAAACAGAGTTGGGTTCAGCTCAGTTGCAACTGGACTTGGACTGACACAGTCTACTGATCCCAGGAACCATTGATTAAAACGAAGAGAAGGGAGACTGACACTGTACTTATTATGGAGTAGGCATGTATTGTTTGCAGAAGTTATTACTGGTAGGCCTAAGTACACAACTTCCACAGTTAGAGATGAACCACACATTTCTGTTATGAAATAAAACACAAATAAAATACCTGTAGCAGTGAAAGCTTTAAAATATGCTTTATTAGCATTTCACAGAAGGGGGGAAAAAGTACAGAAAAGAGGATTTTTAACACAACAAAAGCACTATGGCTTGCTTCCATTGGGGTCCTTTGTACTCAATGTAATGCATTGAAACATTGGATGAAAATACTATGGAAATTACCATATAACAGTTAGAAATCAGAAACCAAACATATGTACAGCAAACCAATCAGAAATAATAAAACAAATGTACAAAACAGTCAGAAATAATACATTACATACTTGTAAAGTTCAATTTAGACCTCCCAAAAGGAACCCAGAGAGTCTAGTTTTTGTCAAGTAACTTGAAAAATAACCATGAAAACCAATGTGAATCTTGATACAATCGTGTATCGTGATACAGCTTGGGAAAATATTGTGATATTGTATTTTTCCATATCGCCCACCCCTAGCTCCCACTCTCTTAATTCTCAACAAATCTGTATGATTCAGATTTTCCTACAATCAGCAGACGTGAGTTTCAATTCCTTGTGTCAATTGTGTTTACCGTTGAGATGTTGGTCCATATAAATACTTTACAATGATTTGAGTTCCAAAGTGCGGCTGAAGAGTTTGTGTAACACTCCGCGGGCAGCACTAATTAATAGTTTGTGATTTTCTAGATTAGAATCAGTAACATGTGGGACAGAGCCTACTTACAGCATGTGTATCAAATGTGGTTTTATTCAAATGCAAACAAAGGCTACAGATTACAATGCAAACTTTGGGATTGCCAACCATATGTGATTATGGCCATTCATGCATTTGGACATTTCTCCTTTCAATTTGATGTTTCTTACTCTTTTGGTCTCACCGTTTAACACATGGAACATTGCACTGTCTTCCACTGATCTTAAAGGGAACGGCTGCCGATACTCTGATTGGTTTGATTAAAGTAACACCCAACACACACCCATGACTAATTCAGGGCTGGATTACTGTGCACCTTTGTGCAGTGTGCAGAACACGACACCCATAATAGCAACATGGCATTCATTGGCCACACCTCCACGTCTTAATTAAAGCAATAAGACCTGGAGTTAATTAACCCGTTCTATATTCTAGGTATTTATTAATTCAGGTCCGTAAACCTTGCCAGCATTGATTGAAATTGTGCCTTATTTTGAAGACCTATGGAAGCCACAAGCATGTCCACGTTGTGTAAATTCACGCTGCTGTAACGTCGAACAACAGGTCTTCTTCCGCCCAGAAAAGAAGGAAAAAATGAAATGTTTCCGCAACCATCCGCCACATAGTTACGGCCCGTTGAGAAAAAGAGATTTTTGGGAATCCCCGTTCCATTGAAGTTAACCCCTAGGCGAATATGTGGATGCCTACAACCTCCTAAAGCAACATGGGAAACTGAGTACCTGCCAGCTTCATGAGACCACAATTTGATATAAAACAATGAATAAATAGGTCAGCTGAAAAAAGAACATACTTATCAATGGCATCAAATGGATTAAGTTGTCCATAGAAGCGCTGTATGATTCCTCATAATGTTGACCAAACGTTTGCTACAAAATGCAGCTAAAAAGGTTTGTTTGTCTGCCAAACCCTTTTTAATTCTTTCAAAAATATTAATTAGAAGTTATATTTCTTTTTTACTTGTATAAGACAATGAGACATTGTGTTTTAGATTGGCCTTTTAAACAAAGTCTTTACCACTTTTCTCCCCCTGTATGAGACCACATATGTACATTTAGAGCTCACATTTGGTGACAGCCTTTACCACAAGCTATACGAGTAAAGGGCTTTACCCTGTGTGAGTTCTCATGTGTGTTTTAAGAGTACCACTTTGGCCAAAGCCTTTACCACAAACTGTACAAGTAAAGGGTTTTTCCCCTTTATGAGTCCTCAGGTGTTCTTTTAGCCTATCACTTCGAATACAGCCTTTACCACAAACTCTACAAATAAAGATCTTTTCCCCCGTATGAGTCTTCCTATGTCTGTTTAGGTCACCACTTTGAACAAAACCTTTACCACAAACTGTACACGTAAAGGGTTTTTCTCCTGTATGAGTTCTCATGTGTGTTTTCAAGTGACTAGTTGTACTACAGCCTTTACCACAAACTGTACAAGAAAATGGTTTTTCTCCTGTATGAGTTCTCATGTGTGTTTTCAAATGACTAGTTGTACTACAGCCTTTACCACAAACTGTACAAGTAAAGGGTTTTTCTCCTGTATGAGTCCTCATGTGTTTTTGTAGTGCACCACTCTCACAACAGCCTTTACCACAAACTGTACAAGAAAAGGGTTTTTCCCCTGTATGAGTCCTCATGTGCGTTTTTAATTGAACACTTTGACCGTAGCCTTTACCACAAACTGTACAAATAAAGGGTTTTTCCCCTGTATGAACAACTGTGTGCCTCTTCAGATTTACCTTGCGATTAAACATTTTGCCACACTTTGAACAACTAAAACCTTTCTTCCCTGCCTGGCTCTGCATGGAGTGAGTTTGTTTGGACGACTGCAGGTCCTGGGACGGCTTGTGGCTTACAGACAATGTTTGTTCTTCCACAGTTTGTGTCTTGCGTGAATCCAATGTGTTTACAACTGACTGGCCTTCCCTGGTCTCCCTACGGGCTTCAGTGACGTCAGATTGAGAACAGTGTGGAGAGAGAAGCTGGTCACCACTAGTTGGTTGTGATGTTCCACAATCCTCTACATCAGCCATGTGTTCAGTTGAGGTGCTGGCTACAGCCTCTGTCTCTCTGTTTTCATCATCACCTTCACTTTTCACTGCTAGTAATGTCAACGTTGATCCATCAGCCTCCTCTTGTAGAAGCTCCTCCTGTTCCTCTTTAATCTGTGGAGGTTGTGGTTCCTCCAGACTGGGACTCCTCTCCTGATGTTCAGGGAAAAGCTCCTCTTTACACACAGGGAGGGAAACAAAGTCTAGGAAAAAATAACAAGATAAAATGAGAGAAAAACCATTAAAGGTCTGTACTTTACGTTGTTGTATGCAGTGTTTCCTCTGTTTTATAGCTTTGGTAGTTCCAAATCATGAGTCTATTCTCATTCATTAAAACAAGCCATTTCCTCCAAACATTCTCTCTAAGAGAGAAACAGAAGAGAAGAGAAGAGAAGAGAAGAGAAGAGAAGAGAAGAGATAGCATAAAACATACTGATGTCCAGGTGGTTTTCAGGTTCCTGTTTAACAGAAAGACTCCAACTCATCTTCACCTTCAGGCTGGACTCCTCACACTGGTCTGCAATGAAAGAATAGAATACGGACTTTATTAAGATATGGAATTTGATATGACATTAGTAAGGACTTAACCACAGTGCTCTACAATGTATTAATGCCGATGGTTTTCACACCCGTCCTGGTGTACTTATAATTTATATGAAAAAGTGTGTTGGCCATCTCTCGCAGTTCGTAGAGAGCAACATTGTATTTTATTTATTTACAAGGCCTTGTGTGGTAAGTTTCCTTTGTATGGTAAATGTTTATGGCGCCTTTATTCAAGGCGCATTACATAGATTGTGCATTACATTACATTCACCCATCACACACAGTTGGGGGAGGAAACCATGCCATCAACTTGCTCATCGGGAGCAGATAGGGGTTCAGCATCGAGAGGCAGTTGTGCGTCGCAGGACAAGAAATACACATTGATTATTGACAATATAGCGGTACTAACACCACTCGCCAGCCCATTAGGCTCCATGGACAGCAGCCATAATAGAAAAAGATTGGGCCTCTTCCTTACTTTCTTCACAGGTGTTGCTAAAGATAATAATGAAGGCTCAGTTCCATTCTGGTCAAACAGAGTCAGGGTGCTGCATCTTGGCTCACTGGAAACACTCTGCTACACCAGTGGGCCTCAAGGTGTGGTCCAGGGACCCTGGTTCCTTGAGGGGGTTCCATATGGCCCCTTACGGGTGTCTAACTCTGGGAGTGAACACATGGAACCAAATCAACCGTAAGGGTCCATTTGGTTCCATTTGAACCCTCTCACAATAATAATTGTCATAAGAATCGGGGTAACTGAAACGCTCAAACCAAAACACACACCTCACCCCATTATTTTTGCGGAATGAATAGGTTTCTGAGGTTTAGGAATAAGGTTAGGTTTAAAGTTATACTATGTAACTTTTTTCATAAAACAAATCTTAAAGTTGTCCTAACTATTAAATCGCTAAAGTTTTAGAACACCCACTCCATTTCAGCACCTAACGCCTTCTGTAAATATGTTTTCTATGATTCTGGCCGGGGACCGGATTTCGCGGCAAAATTACGTCATCTGCATCATCTGTATACGTTGTGTATACGTTGGCCAATCACATCGCGGATCATACACACATGATACACTACCGGCCAATCACAGTGTGTCTTGCCGTCTCTTCAGGAAGTAGCCTCCCTCAGCAACAGTGTTTACGATGGTGAATGATTCTTGCCTCTTACTCCCCAAATCCTGGTCAGAAAATTACGTTCTACCCCTCTACGGATTCGTATCGGTCGCGGTGGTTTGCGGCCCCGCTCCGGTGGTCCGTGGCGACAACGGGCGAAAAACGGCTGAAAAAAGCAATACCACTACTGACCACTAGTTTAGCAAAGTTGGGGGAGGAAACCATGCCATCAACTTGCTCATCGGGAGCAGATAGGGGTTCAGCATCGAGAGGCAGTTGTGCGTCGCAGGACAAGAAATACACATTGATTATTGACAATATAGCGGTACTAACACCACTCGCCAGCCCATTAGGCTCCATGGACAGCAGCCATAATAGAAAAAGATTGGGCCTCTTCCTTACTTTCTTCACAGGTGTTGCTAAAGATAATAATGAAGGCTCAGTTCCATTCTGGTCAAACAGAGTCAGGGTGCTGCATCTTGGCTCACTGGAAACACTCTGCTACACCAGTGGGCCTCAAGGTGTGGTCCAGGGACCCTGGTTCCTTGAGGGGGTTCCATATGGCCCCTTACGGGTGTCTAACTCTGGGAGTGAACACATGGAACCAAATCAACCGTAAGGGTCCATTTGGTTCCATTTGAACCCTCTCACAATAATAATTGTCATAAGAATCGGGGTAACTGAAACGCTCAAACCAAAACACACACCTCACCCCATTATTTTTGCGGAATGAATAGGTTTCTGAGGTTTAGGAATAAGGTTAGGTTTAAAGTTATACTATGTAACTTTTTTCATAAAACAAATCTTAAAGTTGTCCTAACTATTAAATCGCTAAAGTTTTAGAACACCCACTCCATTTCAGCACCTAACGCCTTCTGTAAATATGTTTTCTATGATTCTGGCCGGGGACCGGATTTCGCGGCAAAATTACGTCATCTGCATCATCTGTATACGTTGTGTATACGTTGGCCAATCACATCGCGGATCATACACACATGATACACTACCGGCCAATCACAGTGTGTCTTGCCGTCTCTTCAGGAAGTAGCCTCCCTCAGCAACAGTGTTTACGATGGTGAATGATTCTTGCCTCTTACTCCCCAAATCCTGGTCAGAAAATTACGTTCTACCCCTCTACGGATTCGTATCGGTCGCGGTGGTTTGCGGCCCCGCTCCGGTGGTCCGTGGCGACAACGGGCGAAAAACGGCTGAAAAAAGCAATACCACTACTGACCACTAGTTTAGCAACTTACACAGTATAGCTTTAAGTTTTGTTTTAGTGAAGTCATGTTTAGTAATAAGGTTTGGTTTAGACCTCGTTTTTCTGAGGTTAAGTTTAGGAATAAATAGAGGTTGTGTTTAGGAATACCTGGTGGCGACCGTTCCAAGGTTGACGGCATTTGACCCGGGGCAAGCGTGTTTTGGACTTGAATTATTGTATTCTATAAAACACAACAAACCTATCCTGTACAACTTTACTACAGGTTGTAAAGTAAATAAAACAGTACATACCTATCCTGTACAACTTTACAACAGGTTGCATCGTTGCATCAAACAGTCCACGTCCCATGTCCGTCTCTCGCTGTTCCTCTGACAACGTTGAATATGTTTGGGAGGCCATCTCTGTAGACTCTGTAGACCTCTCCCTGTGGTGCTCTGTGGAAATCACCAGTAGAAAGAACTTTTGGTTATCATTCAGCAACCGTATATAATACCATGACGTAATCAAATCAAACTATAGACGTTTACCATGTTTTTTACAAAGTCACTACTTGTTCTAACAGCTAAAATAATTGTCCTCGTCCTGATGTAAACACCAGATCAAGTAAAATACACATTTTTCCGTGGGGGAAAAAAAGAAGACGAAACAATCTACAAGCTCAACATGTGGGACATTTTGAGCTTCTAGATTGGCTATTTTCGCTACTATAGGTCAAGAGTAGCCGCAAATTGCAACACTAGATTGTTTTATAATCGGATGAATCTAGGGTTGCAATACCTCCCATAGGCAGCCAATGCATCAAAACGTTGTTTTGCTATCTGATTGTATTAAACGACGTCAAACTCACCAACATTGTGGCTCTAAGGGAAGCTTGGAATTTACTCTTTATAGAGCATCGCAGTGAGGTGTCGGAAGCAAGCTGGCCATTTACTTTTACCATAGGGTTTTTCATTATCAGCCACAAAGTCGTAGCAATTCAATGTACACTTACCACTAGGCTGGGGGTTGTAAAATGGTTCCATATGCTCCTGTAGAACCCCCGAGTATGTATGCAATCACTCTAGTTTTAGTAAAAACACGTTTTAATCAATATCGCACGGAGAAGAACTGCATTTCTCATACTGCTAAACATGTACATCCCGTGAAATCGGCGTCTGTGATTGGTCTAGCTTCTTCTTCTTTCACATATCTTGCAGTTACCGTGGAAGTAGCTACTGGCCCCTGTCTGCCCGGCAGATTATTGCACTTCAGCAGAACTCCGGGAGCGAGTGTCTTTCTTTTACAAATATGATGCACTATGTTAAGGATGACGATAAGAGCGTCCACAGAGATGACAATCACTACATTTCAGGCCATATGCTGGCCTGGATAACTAAACTGAGCGTGATTTAAGGGCTATAGTTCAAGTGTCATTCGCAATGCATTCTGGGAGTGTAGTTCCCGCAATTTTAAAAATAATGATGTACACAGTCTTGTACCCTGCCCTTTTTTCAGCTTTCACCTGTTCACCTACCTGGCTGAGCCAGGTAGGTGAACAGTATTGTAGGCCTATATTGTTTTAACATTAGGCTATACAAAATATATATGTAGGCTATTAGCCTATATAGGTCTATATAAGATATATGCTACACCTAAATAGCCTATAGAATCAACCTTGCCTGTCAACAGGCATAAACAACTATTTTGCAATTCTTTTAGGAATAAAATGTGATGTAAATAATAAATGTCAAATAAACTGTTAGATTCACTTGACACCACTGTCACAGTCACTATAATATTTAAATGACAAAGAGATAATTTGCAAACATGGACAGTCTGACAGCAGAATTGAGGGTAGGTGAAATGGCTCAGACAAGTAGGTGAAAAGACTCTCCTCCAAGGCGAAAATGCCAGGCGAAAGGACCAGATGCGTGTAGGCGAATATGTTACAGGTAGTCTGGGATCACTTCACTTTACGAGGTTTGATCCGGTCGGGAGCGGAAACCACTTTACGTCATGTTGTAGTCCTAGACGGACTACACTTTGGCCGGAACTATCAACCGGATTCAGTTTTAACCCAAAATATTCCCCTGCACCCAAGGACATAGTTTTAGGGCCTACCTAATAAACACTTTGATGCGGCGTAGTTTTGCTTTCGAAAAATTCGTTTGGTATGTGATCTTTTAGTCCAACTCATAGCGACTGGCAAGACTACACTAGGCTTCTCGAGCATTTTAACTCATTGCATGCCAGGCCCGATAGTCCCGAGGATTTTTTCAATGTCTTTCCCTGCCAGGCCCGATAGTCCCGAGAATTTCCGCCATTTTGAAAAAAAAAAAATCAAAAAATGTTTTTTTTTCAAAAAAAAATTTGGACCCCAAAAAATGTAGTAGGCATGATAGAAATCGCGAAATTGCATGTTTAACCCCCATAGCAACCCCATCTATCAAACATGGCAGCCATCTTTGTTTACATTTTAGGAAAACATAATGGCTTGTATCTCATGAATGCCTGAACGGATTTCCATTCGGATTTTTTTGTTTGAAAGCTGTGAGCAATACACCAACACGGAGCTTTGTCATCAGCGCGTCATAGCTGGGGGCGGAGTCAAGCGTGGGGGAAATATTTAACAACCCCCATTAGTAGAATGGGGTTTTCCGTGTTTTTCAAATACGATTTTTTAATAGTATAGCGATGTTTTAATTAATTGCAATGTCTTACATTGATTCCTTGGTTGCCAATGGACAAAAAATGATGCATTTAAAATTAAACAGCATTGGGATTAAATATTGTCTGATATTATTAAGGACTGGTCGCATCATCAAAGACCATAGGTTATCTAGACTATCCGTCTGGTATTAGACACTGTTACATTTTCTACATGATAAATTAAACCTATCATATCAAAAAACGAAAAGCACAATTATTCAATGATGGTTATAGAGCACATTAAATGAATTCCAGTTGTCTACAGCCATTAACAGCTTGTTATCATGCAAGGATTTACACACTGACACGACGCAACAGAATCCTATCCTAGTTTCAAACCTGCAGAAAATACTTTTAAACTGGCGTCGATCCTGCCATTCAAAGATCAGGTCTCTATCCTACTCACTACGACGTGTTCTATAAACATCATTGACGACTTAACGACCGTTGTTTTTTGATATTATAGTAAGTTTAATTGATCATATATTGTAATTGTGTCTCTACCAGGTTAAAGACATAATGTAAACAGGTTTTGTAGCATAGACAGGGTGCTATATTGTGCAACTTTGACGCATGCACGGGGGATAATCTGAGTCTGATTATAAACCACTTAATTACATTGATTCCTTACTGCAAATGGGCAAAAAACTATCTGCAGTAGCATCGGGATTAATTATTGTCCTTATAGGACTGGTCGGATCAATGCCATGGTTATCTGACTGATTTAATCACCTGGTAAGAGACACACTTTCACATTTTCATGAACATGATTCGATATCAAAAAACAAAGGCCATTAATTCAGCAATGATGTTCATGGAACACGGGAAGGACACAGGAGGAGGATGCCATTGTAAGTGTATTAGGCAATGGGAATGGTTTAATATTGTGGCACGTTTAATTGATCATATCTCATATTAATATTAGTGTCTCTATTGAACACTGCATGTGCAAACATGTTTTTGTAACACAGGGAGTAGAGTAGATGGAGAGAAAAACAGATCTCCGATCTCATCTCATGCTTGTGTAACTTGGAGATAGCCTACAAAAACGGACAGATCTCCCCATCTCAGTCAGTGCTTGTGTAATTTGCGGGGAATATATTAATCTGACTCTGATTACAAACCACTTTACTCCGACTCTATGTCCTATATGCCAGGGAGAACATAACCCAATTGCGAGCTTGTTGATTTTTGGCACTGCATAGATTGGCAATTTGGTGTCGTAGACTGAATATGTGGTCAAAGAGTAAAATTGGGTCCCGTTTTATTCCAGAGGTTTTGAAGAGGCAGGAGGAGTAGTTTAGACGAGGTGGCGAGCTACAGTAGCTCCGTAGAGCACATCGGTGCGTTAGCCAGTCATTCATAATAGGCTTGTTATCTTAATAAGTGAACTTTCCGACTGTGGTCAACGTAAAGAGTAAAATTGGGTCCCGTTCAGAGGTTTTGAAGAGGCAGGAGTAGTTTAGACGAGGTGGCGAGCTACATTAGCTCCGTAGAGCACAGCGGTGCGTTAGCCAGTCATTCATAATAGGCTTGTTATCTTAATAATAAGTGAACTTTCCGACGGAAAGTGAACCAGTTAGTGAACGATTGCGTTCCAGAAGTCCTTCTGATGGATTTTTCTTGGCTGTCGAGTGTTTTATCGTCCAAAAAATCGCTCTGAACGTGATTTAAACGATAGTATACTGTATACGCTGTATTAAGTCAATGGGGGAAGGCGCTCTATTTTCCCCCACGCTCAAAGCGGATGTGACGTTTATGGGCGTTCCTTTCTAGCTCCGTGTTGGTGTATGTGGACACACGTGGTGCATTATCTAGGCATGGGTGTGCATGATCCGTGCACTATGAATTACATGGAAGTCTATGGAGACCAAAGGCACCATAGAGTACGAAGGTATTGTTAAATGGCGGGGAATGTGTTTTAAGGTAAGGTTAGGTTTAGGGTTAATGTTAGGGTTTAGGCTTTGGGTAAGTTTTCACCACCTGCATCGGCAGGTAAGCGCTTACTCACGTCGGTAGGTTAGCCTCAAAACAACCCCAACCGATATAGGGTCGCGTTACTCGCGTAGTTGAAACATATGGAGGCAATATGCAGAAAATTAATGTTCGGATTAATGTGTTTTTATTGAACAATACTGAAGAAACGGTTACTTGTACCCATCCGAAGAGAGTTGTGTAACATCCATGGCCATGGAATAAGCACTTTATATTTGAAATGAGTGTGTGTGTGTGTGTGTGTGTGTGTGTGTGTGTGTGTGTGTGTGTGTGTGTGTGTGTGTGTGTGTGTGTGTGTGTGTGCAGACAGACATACCTGCAGTGTGTAGTGTGGTGCTGTGTGTGTAACAGACATAACTGCAGTGTGTAGTGCGGTGTTGTGTGTGTAACAGACATACCTGCAGTGTGTAGTGTAGTGTTGTGTGTGTAACAGACATACCTGCAGTGTGTAGTTGGGTGTTGTGTGTGTAACAGACATACCTGCAGTGTGTAGTGTGGTGTTGTGTGTGTAACAGACATACCTGCAGTGTGTAGTGTGGTGTTGTGTGTGTAACAGACATACCTGCAGTGTGTAGTTGGGTGTTGTGTAGTGTCTCCATCTCTCTCTGGAAGAGGTTGCACATGACCTCTGCGGCCGCACGGAGGCGCTCCAACACAAACACTCTGACGTCGAGCTTCACGCAACAAACATCAACACTTTGTTGCTTTTCCAAAACACACAATATCTCCTCTCCCACCGACGTCATGTGTTCATTTATCTTCAGCCGTACAGACTCCATTTGAAGCGTTTTAACTCCTTTTAATATGAGAAGCTTTTCACCACGCACTGTGTCCCAAACACCATGAAACACCAACACTAACCTCGCCCACCAGGCTTTCTCAGAGAAAAAGCCTGGTGTTCGTTCACAACAGGCCGTTTGGTTTCCGCCTAGAGAGCGGAAACCACTAGAAGAAGCAGCGTCGCTTTGATTTGGTTCCCTCCGTTTGTTTCCCCAATCCCTATTAAAATGTTCGAGTGGCCTAGTGTAGTCTTGCCAGTCGCTAAAAGTTGGACTAAAAGATGCATATACCAAACGAATTTTTCAAAAGCAAAACTACACCGCATCAAGGAGTTTATTAGGTAGGCCCTAAAAGTATGTCCTTGAGCGCAGGGGAATATTTTGGGTTAAAACTGAATCCGGTTTGATCTTTCCGGCAAATTGTAGTCCTTTGAGTACTACAACGTGACGTTTTGGGGTTTCCGCTCCAGACCGGTTACAAGCCTGAAAAGTGAAGTGATCCCAGACTACACCAACACTGAGTGAGACACCGCCGCCGAGCGAGCTAAAGAGAGCGAGTCTCCGTGTGGAGCGTTGTGAAGTCCGTCAGAGTTATGTCCTGATAGGGACAGAATAGTACATCTTCGTCCCCCTGACTTTTCGGCACCTCCTTGCGGTCCAAGTGAACACAGCGGAGCTCCTTGCCCCCCGCTAACCACCGTTATGCTTAGGTTTGTTGGCAAACGGCAGGTCGCGTCCCAAAACCACCATGAAACAGCAACAGTTCCTTTGTTGTGAAAACACCACGCCACGCGAGAAACATTCTACTTCCGGAGGATCCGGCTTCCGGATCAACGTCAAGGAAGTTATCAACGTGTTTAACGCATGTGCAATAATGGAATCTTCTTCTTCTTCTTCTTCTTTTTGATTTCCGGCAGGCTGGACACTTTTCGTGTATTGCTGCCCTCCACCGGTCGCGAGTATATCGCCTTTATAACTTCATCACTTTGTAAATAAAAAATCTTCCACCCGTGTAACTCCCAAAGCATTCGCTTTCCCCACTTTGTCTGCAATAATGGAATGGATAAGGGGTTAGTTTAATGCCTTTCGCCCCCTGGTGGAGGAGATGTGTAACTGTCACTGAATGACAGAAACGGACACAGACAGACAGAGACAGACAGAAGAAGGACAGACAGACAGACAGACAGACAGACAGACAGACAGACAGACAGATACCTGTATTATCCCAAAGTGGAAAATCAGTCGCCTGGAGGCAGCACAGCAGTTTAAGTAAGTCAGTCAGTAAGTATTGTTCTTGCAAATTTCTGCACGTAAATTTCTGCACGTAATAACCGCCGCACAATTTACGCCACCCACGCAATATATACATCAAAATGTGCGGCTCGGCCGGGAATGGTGTGCAATTACTTTTCTTAACGATCCGCGTTACCACGGCAACGTAATTAGTAAAAAACTACGATCAAAAACCCCCATTGACTTTGAATGGGGGACTCTGAAAAAAAAAAAGAAACTTTTGCCCCACATTACTCTGAAATACTTTTGCCAAGCAACGTCACTTAAACTTTAAAATGCACACACAACTTTGGTCTTTTTCTGGCCAATAGGGATGAGCTGTAATTGATTAAGCCCCACCCCCTCTGTATTCCTATTAGTAGGGTTTTTAAAAAACCCTACTCCAGTTCACAGCATGGTACCGTCTTGAAACTTGGTGTCTGGACTTAAACGGCCAATAGGGACTTGTTACTTAAAGCTAATGATAAAAATGCTAATTTAAAAAATATACCTGTCGAATGTAGTGCGCTATTAACTAGTTAACTCACAATCCTT
Source organism: Nannobrachium achirus (assembly GCF_963921795.1). Taxonomy (NCBI): domain Eukaryota; kingdom Metazoa; phylum Chordata; class Actinopteri; order Myctophiformes; family Myctophidae; genus Nannobrachium; species Nannobrachium achirus. Next base: position 4,680,065 of record NC_137823.1, read on the forward strand.
TTAATGCCGATAATTTTTTTAACGTGCGATTAACGCAGCTGATGTTTGAGCCTCGGTGCGCTCCGTAGTATAGAGAGTGAGGAAGCGAATGCGCTGACAACAGTCAGTCAGTGTGTGATGCGGCTAGCAGCAGGGCTAGTCACAGTATGATAATATGAGGTTATCTTTGTGCCATAATTAATTTGTATTCGTACTTTTCCTTTTTTTTTTACTCGTAAACATTTTTACCAGCTAATTCCAACACCAGTCCCTATGGAAGTCTAAATGCTCAAAAAATAATACATAAATACTACAATGAAATGAAATAAAATAAATAACAAAATGATATAAATAAAAAATACATAGTTCTATAGATCTAATCATTTCTATAATTGTATTAAATAAGAGAAGTACTCTTTGTATTGTACTTCTTTTAAATAAAGGGGCCTCGGCCGAGGGACCCCCCGGGGACCCCCTGGAGCTCCGGGGACCCCCGCGGACCCCCTGGCGCCACCGCAAAGGGGCTCCGAAGGGGCCCAAAAATAGGAGCGGCACTTTCATGGGAAATTCGGGACTTTGACCGTGCGGACCCCCTCTATGGGTGACGGGAACGGGGCAAATGTGACAGCGCGGCCTGGTGGTGGACCCCCGGTCCTGCAGTACACATAAAAACCCATAACTCAGGCTAGGAGCGACCGTTCGAGACGGGAACGGTACCCACACGTCCGGCTCGGGGCCCCGGAGCCCCGAGCGCCGGTACTGCCGGTACTGCAGGCGGGTAAAAAAGGCCGTAACTCTTAGGGTTGGGTACCGAAATTCTGTACCGGGACAGAACCGATAAGGACATGACGGTTCTTGGGTACCCAAAAAAAATGTTTAATTTCGGTACTGCTTATCGGTTCCTAGACGCGCTACGGGGAAAATGCGTCATGATTAAATGACATAATAGATCTTCAAAGATGTATTTGACTATCTGTGTGTTGTGTTGTTGGGGCGAGCGACACATGGATGCGAACAACAGCCAGGCAGACATGCAAAATGGACAGAGGAAAGCGTTCTAAAGTGTGGCTTCATTTTAGCAGAGGACCCAATGACGCGGGAAAGTGTAATACGTGTGGAAAGTTAATTGGCGCTAAGAAAGGTTCTACGTCTGGTTTGGCGAAACATTTACTGCAGCATGGAATTCGGGTGAACGAATGCACTGTGTTTGATTCGCTCCGGTCTCCAAGCACTGCTACTGCGGCCCGCCAGTCAACAACGCCGGCCGTAAATGCTACTACAAGTAGCAACATTAGCAGCCCACGGTCCCCACCACCAGTAGCAGCCAAGCCCACAGCAGAGCCTGACACCGCGGCTGAGAGACGTGAGGTGGAGACGCCGTTCACATTAGCGAAAAAGAACAAAATTACCATTACAAAAGAACAAACGGAGGAATGCCACAGAGCGGTCACGAAGTTTGTGGTCACTGAATTACTACCCTTCTCAATTGTTGAGTCTAAGGCATTCAGGTATGTAAAAGACACGTCGTTTTCCATCCTAAATATAAATAAAACGTCCCCCCCTCCCGACCTGTTTAATGTACTTTTCTGACTGTTATATAGTTGCATAGCATTGTTGTAGATGTGTCTGTAATTTAATCTCAATGAATTCAGTACAAAGGAACCCAATTTAATACAAGCCATAGTGCTTTCTTGGGTTTAAATCCTGTTATATTAATTGTGTAGACCTTTGTTTTTTTCCTATGGAAACTACTAATAAAGTATTCAATCAATCATACTCATGTTGTTTTATCTTTATTTTCAGGGATATGTGCAAGGCCCTAAATCCCAGCTACACACCTCCCTCCAGAGATCTGCTGTCAAACCATCTGATTCCAGCCTGGTACAATGTTGAGAAGTCAAACCTCATATCTGAGCTCAGTGAAGTTCCCAAAGTGTCCTTAACCAGTGATGGGTGGACAGGCTTGACCCAAGACCATTATCTTACAGTGACAGGACATTATGTGAAAGAGGGTGAGATGCAACAAAAAGTACTCAAAACAAAAGCAGTCTATGAGGCACAAACTGGACCAGTAGTGGCGGAAGAGATTGGTGACATTTTGCAAGAATTTGGCATCAGTGATGATAAGGTTGTTGCTGTCACTGTAGATAATGCAGCAAATATGGATGTAGCCATAAAAACTAGAATTCACAAAGCTAGGTTGCTTTGCACACACTCTTAATCTCGGCGCACAGAGTGTCTATGCTGTTGGCCAAGTGGCCAAATGGACATCCAGGATCAGGGAAATAGTCGTGTGGATGAAGAGGTCATCTATGGCAAAAGTGGTGCTTAAGGAGAAACAGAAAATCCTAAGTAAGTATCCCGATTCCCTCAGTCAGTCAACTTCAACTAAATAATGTGTTATGCTCAATTTACTTCATAAAATGTATGCACAAATTAATCTTTCTCTCTCTCTCTCAATACTATAATAAATATAAATGCAATAAATAAAAATATAAATATAATAAATACAATAATATAACATCTCATACTCCCCAGGGGTTAAAAACTTTTACAGAATATAGAAAGTTGATCTTATATTTATTATTGAATTACTTAAGCCATTTAGGCCTGACGTAGGTTTTCTGAAATTTTTCATTATTAAAAAATGACAAAAACAAATGTGTTGCTACATACAGTACATGTCATGTACTGTACAAAACTACACTAAACCGGCCTGAGTCTGTAAAGAAAGCTAAAGAAGTTCACCTTTGAGCTTTGACAATACACGTGTGCATTCTAATTTCCTGTTATTTTTGTTGTTGTTGTCATGTCATACTGTAGATCTGCCTGACCACGCTCTCATCCTTGACGTGAGGACCCGCTGGAATTCCCTCTACCTGATGGTGGAACGATTTGTCGAGCAGTATCCGGCAATTCAGGCAGCCAGCTTTGATCCTCGTGTGAGAAAGCCAATGGAGTGGGACCGGCTTGCTAGGCTGACAGACGATGATTTCCAAAAGGCAGAGGAGTTCATTCATCTGATGAGAAAGCACTTCCACACTCTGTGTGTCCTCAGAAAAGAGCCCTACGTGTGGTAAGATCTTGCCAATTCTTAGCAAGCTGGAGGAGCTTTACACTGTTCAAGAGGGAGACACACTCTTTGCAATTAATGTTAAGCAGGCTGTATGGGGAAACTTGTCAAAGCGGTACCAAAGTGCTAAAGGTTCTGATGTCAACACCTTTGCTGACATCAGAAGCTTTCTTGAAGAGGCCACTGCATTAGACCCTTGTTTTAAAAACACTGTGGAGGAGAGCAGCGCTGTATGGGATCGGGTCAAGGAGAAGATGATGGAAGGAAAGCAGATGGAGTCTGAGCAGCCAGCAGATGACCAGGGAGAAGATGGTGTGCCACAGTCAGAGCCAGAGGAGGAGGAAGAAAGAGAGAGTGAAGAGGAAGGAGAGCAGAGTGAGAGCGAGCTGAGCGATGTCATCGGCAAGCAGGAAAATAAGCACCCGGAAGCCATATCAATCATGGCGGGGGACTTTAACCACTGCAACTTGAAATCGGTGTTGCCACACTTCTACCAGCACGTTAAGTGCCCAACAAGGAAGGAAAGGACGCTGGATCATTGTTATTCCACCATCAAGGCTGCCTACAGAGCGGTCCAACGGCCCCACTTTGGGAAATCTGACCACCAAGCGGTGCTACTGCTACCTGCCTACAAGCAGAGAATGAAGAGCGAGCAACCCAAGGTGAGGTCTGTTCAGTGCTGGTCCACAGATAATGTAACTAAACTCCAGGGCTGCTTTGAATCGACAGAATGGTCCATCTTCAAAGACTCAGCCACAAGTTTGGATAACTACGCTGACACTGTCACCAGCTATGTTAAATTCTGTGTGGATAATTGCATCCCAGCGCGAACCGTTCGCTCCTATCCCAACGAGAAGCCGTGGATGAACCATGATACTCGTCTGAAGTTGAGAGAGCGCCGAGTCGCCTTTCAATCTGGGGACGAGGAGCGGTACAAAAAATCCAGATACGACCTGAGAAGGGCGATCAGAGACGCTAAGAGACAATATAGGGACAAACTGGAGAACAACTACAGTGGCTGTGACGCACGGCGTATGTGGAGAGGGCTGCAGGCGATTACGGATTACAAACCGAAGCCGGCTGTTATTAACACCTCGGACTCTCTACCGGACGAATTGAATAACTTTTTCGCCCGCTTTGAAACTCACAACACGGACCCAGTTACACCGGTGCGGGGAGCACCCGGTGCGGTGGAGCTGCAGGTGACACAACGAGATGTGAGTAAAACTTTTAAAAGCGTTGGGACTCATAAGGCGGCCGGCCCTGACGGGATTGCCTCACGTGTCCTTAAGTTGTGTTCCGACCAGCTTTCGGGAGTCTTTACTGACATTTTTAATATGTCCCTGTCATTGTGTGTGGTACCGTTGTGTTTCAAGGAAACCATAATTGTACCCATAGCAAAGAAAAAACCTGTCGCCTGTCTTAATGATTATCGCCCTGTGGCTTTGACCTCTGTTCTTATGAAGTGTCTGGAAAAAATGGTTATATCACATATAACGCACATTATCCCTGCCAATACTGATCCATTACAGTTTGCATACTGTGCTAATAGATCAGTCGATGATGCTATTTCTCTCGCACTACACATTGCCTTGAAACATCTGGAGAAAAGGAACTCTTATGTCAGACTACTCTTCATAGATTATAGCTCTGCCTTTAACACGATTGTACCATCTAAGCTTGTGTTGAAACTCAGGGGTCTTGGTCTTGGCAGTAGTATCTGCAACTGGCTGTTTGACTTTTTGACAGGCAGGCCACAATCTGTACGAATAGGGAACAAGCATTCATCTAAGATATTGACCAGGACTGGAGCGCCCCAGGGCTGCTGCCTCAGTCCCTTGTTGTATAGTCTGTTCACCTATGATTGTGTTGCCAGGTGTGGCAATAATTCTATTCTCAAATTTGCAGATGACACCACGGTTATAGGACTAATATCCAACGATGATGAGAGGGCCTATAGGAGGGAAATTGAAGAGCTAACCCTATGGTGCCAGAATAACAATCTCTCTCTAAATGTTAGTAAAACAAAAGAGATCATCGTTGACTTTAGGAAGTCTAAAGTCAATCACAGTCCCTTAACCATAAATGGTTCACCTGTAGACATAGTGGACAGTTTCAAATTCCTGGGTGTTCACATAACAAACTCACTCACATGGTCTCAAAACAGCGAAGGTATCCTTATGAAAGCGCAGCAGCGATTGTACTTTCTGAGGCGCCTCAGGAGATTTGGCCTGAGCACCAAGGCTCTTGTTAATTTCTATCGCTGTACCATAGAAAGTGTTTTGACAGGATGCATCACAGTGTGGTTTGGTAACGTGACTGTTCAAGACAGTACACAGTTACAGAGAATTGTGAAGAGAGCTGCCAAAATCATTGGCACAGAATTACCACAGCTACACACAATCTATAACACACGCTGTAAGAAAAAGACAGAGAACATCTTAAAGGACAGCTGTCATCCCGCCCATTCCCTGTTCTATCTCCTCCCATCCAAAAAACGTTACTAGAGCATCAAATCTCACACCACCCGTTTCAGTAATAGTTTTTATGCTCAAGCAATCAGGTTGCTTAACGAAGAGATGGAAGCGAGACGTAGGTAGTCATGTGCAATATACGCAGTTTTTATACTGTACACTGTTACACTGTATGGTTGTTTTGTTGTTTTTGGGTTGTCCTGGGTGACCTGTTGTTGTCTTGTTTCTTTGTGTGTAATAAGGCTGAGAGTGCTCCTGGCACAAGCATTTCATTGTATGTCTATACCTGTATGGATATGCATTTGACTAATAAACCTGAACCTGAACCTGAACCTGAAGGAAGAGGAGAATCGGCCACCTCCCTGCAAGAAGGCTGCCTTGTCTCCACTAGAGGAGCTTTTTGCTGATGAAGACAAACAGAAAATTAAAGTCCAACAAACCAGAACCACTTCCCCCAAACAGCAAATTGAGGCAGAGCTTAAGATGTACAAACAGATGGGACCACTGCTGTCGTCTGACAACCCTGAACCACATATCCTGCACTATCGGAGGTGGCCTTTTCTTATTTGTCCGTGCAGGCCTCCTCAACCCCTAGTGAGAGAGTCTTCTCCACAGCTGGAGACACTATTTCCACAGAAAGATCACGCATACTACCAGAAAAGGCTGATATGCTGATTTTTCTCAAAAAGAACTGTCCAATTAAAACTTGAGTTTTATGTTGTCTTTTGTTGTTGCAGTGAGCTACCTGTTACAGTATGCACTGAATGCACAAGATGCATCTACACTTATTGCTGCACAGACATGACATTGACTTGTTCAAGAGTGTACTTTATTTTGTTATTTATTCTGTTTCTCTTCTCTCAGGGATGTTTATTTGAATGTACAGTAAGCAGCTGTTATCTTTCTTATGTACCTAGTACCTACCGCACTTTGTTTTATTTATCCTCCTTGAATTGTTAATTTAAGGGAATTTTATTATTTGCTGTCATGCAGTTTACAGTTTAGTATTATTTGGCCCCAATGCTGCTCAGTCAGGCTTTTACATTTGTTGTTATTGTCATTGTCAATTGTTGTAGAAAGAAGTACAACAACACTATTGCCCTGGGTAGTATATCTTTAAAAAAGGAGAAGCTGAGTACACTGTATTATCCACAAATGCAATACTGTTGGAATAAAGGAGAGAGGATGTCATCATTGTCATGTTACTCTATTCAGTACAAGTTAAAAAGAATAAAGTAACTTACAATTATGGAACCGAAATAAGAACCGTTAGGAACCGGTACCGATAAGCAGAACCGGAACCGGAACCAGAACCGTAAAAATCCTAACGATACCCAACCCTAGTAACTCTGCCCCCGAGCCACCGGAAGAGACGGGGCCGTCCCCGAGGGGTCCCCCACCCCGGGGAACCCCCACGTTTCCCCGCGCCGCCCAGAAAAAATAGGCTGAAATACCCAAAAATAGCCGATCTACGATCTCCGGCTCCACTCCGTGGCAGTAAGAGCCGCTGATCGGAGAGTCCGTGTCCGGACGGGGACTGAGCGGGAGCTGATGTGTGAGCGGGAGCTGATGTGTGAGGATGGGCTGTGAGCGTGAGTGGGAGCGGACGCACGGACGGACGGACGCTCGGACGGACGGACGGACGGACGGACGGACGGACGGGCGGGCGGACGGACGGGCGGACGGACGAACGGACGCACGCTCAGACGGACGCACGGACGGACGGACGGACGGACGGACGGTGTCGTGTAGTGGATAACGCACTGGACTTGATTAAGAGTCCTTAACCTTAATTGGTGCTTCCTTCACCAAACAGGAAGTGCCCTTCGCCAAACAGGAAGTGCCTCTATATCTCATGAACCGTTTGTCGTACAGACGCGTGTGTGGCGTCATATCACATGATTAAGAGTCCTTGACCTTAATTGGTGCAACAGGAAGTGACTTCACCAAACAGGAAGTGCCTCTATATCTCATGCACCTTTTGTCGTACAGATGCGTGGGTGGCGTCATATCACATGATTAAGAGTCCTTAACCTTAATTGGTGCTTCCTTCGCCAAACACCTCGCCAAACAGGAAGTGCCTCTATATCTCATGAACCGTTTGTCGTACAGACACGGGGGTTGTGTCATAAGACTTGATTATGACACGGTTCATGAGATATAGAGGCACTTCCTGTTTGGCAAGGGTACTTCCTGTTTGGCGAAGGAAGCACCAATTAAGGTTAAGGACTCTTAATCATGTGATATGACGCCACCCACAAGTCTGTACGACAAACGGGTTGATGATATATAGGGGCACTTCCTGTTTGGCGAAGGAAGCACCAATTAAGGTTAAGGACTCTTAATCATGTGATATGACGCCACCCACGCGTCTGTAAAACAAACGGTTCATGAGATATAGAGGCACTTCCTGTTTGGCGAAGGGCACTTCCTGTTGCACCAATTAAGGTCAAGGACTCCTAATCAAGTAATATGAGGCCACCCACGCGTCTGTACGACAAACAGTTCATGAGATATAGAGGCACTTCCTGTTTGGCGAAGGGCACTTCCTGTTGCACCAATTAAGGTCAAGGACTCCTAATCAAGTAATATGAGGCCACCCACGCGTCTGTACGACAAACGGTTCATGAGATATAGAGGCACTTCCTCTTTGGTGAAGGGCACTTCCTGTTGCACCAATTAAGGTCAAGGACTCCTAATCAAGTCATATGACGCAACCCACGCGTCTGTACGACAAACGGTTCATGAGATATAGAGGCACTTCCTGTTTGGCGAAGGGCACTTCCTGTTGCACCAATTAAGGTCAAGGACTCTTAATCAAGTCATATGATGCCACCCACGCGTCTGTACGACAAACGGTTCATGAGATATAGAGGCACTTCCTGTTTGGCGTAGGGCACTTCCTTTTTGGTCCGTCCGTCCGTCCGTCCGTCCGTCCGTCCGTCCGTCCGTCCGTCCGACTGTCCGCCACGGCGGACGTGTGGGTACCAGTCCCGTCTCGAACGGTCGCTCCTAGCCCGAGTTATGGGTTTGTATGTGCGCTGCAGTACCGGGGAGCAGCCACCAGGCCGCGCTGTCATGTTTGCCCCGGTCCCGTCACCCATGGAGGGGGTCCGCACGGTCAAAGTCCCAAATTTCCCATGAAAGTGCCACTCCTATTTTTGGGCCCCTTCGGAGCCCCTTTGCGGCGGCGCCAGGGGGTCTGCGGGGGTCCCCGGAGCTCCCTGGAGCTCCAGGGGGTCCCCCGGGTCCCTTTATTTAAAAGAAGTACAATACAAAGAGTACTTCTCTTATTTAATACAGTTATAGAAATGATTAGATCTATAGAACTATGTATTTTCTATTTATATCATTTTGTTATTTATTTTATTTCATTTCATTGTAGTATTTATGTATTATTTTTTGAGCATTTAGACTTCCATAGGGACTGGTGATGGAATTAGCTAAAATTATGGATAAGAAATCCCAGAGTACTCACTTTTACAAGACATGGCAACAGCTGGTTGCCATGCCAACTCCGGAGCCTTTTGATTGGCTAGTGGGACAGGCCTCACATCATTGGCTCTCTGACGATCATGTGATTTTTGGCAGTTTCCTAACTGCTGACTGTGATTCGTAGTCGTGCAGATGATGAAAGCATTCGTGATGAAGTAACCAAAAAAACTCGTAAAACAGTAAGAAAACTTTCGTATTTTGGCTTGCCTTTTTAGTTTTGGCATAATAATCACTGCAGTTTCCAAAAAAACATTCGTACTTTTTTTTTTTACGTATATATTTTTTTTAAATTAATTTGTTTACGTGTAATTTTTTGGGTAAAAAGTGTTTACGAGTAAAAAAAGGAAAAGTACGAATACTAATTAATTATGGCACAAAGATAACCTCATAATGATACCCCATAACTCTATGTATGAGACAGACAAAACGGCGGAGATTTTTGCAGCAGACAACCACAATATCCCCGCTCACAGCGTCGCGCGCATCAAATACCGACACACACACGCTCCCAAGAACAGGAGTGCTCCAACTTGTACACGAGCACATAGTAGCCTACGACGTCCTTTATTAAACAGTGCTCCCTGCCTCCCCAGACCCCCGCACCAAGACGCTAACAGTGACCACCAAATGCTTGCAACAACGCGGCCAGAGAACCAACATAGCAAACAGGTTTGGGCCCTGTTATGGCCCAAATTCGGCTAAAATCCGGCAAGTCTGGCTGACTATGGCTTGTGTGCCGCACATCTCCAACGAGCCATCAGTGTCTTTATTACACTCTACATCATAACAGCTGGGTTTCTCATAGTGAACTCGGGTGCCCAAAATACTTTGATAATATTTAGAATGTATCAATATTACTTCAGTTAAACCAATTCAGACCCTCTAATGCCTCATGCTTGCTTTGTAAAACACCCCTGAGTTGCACTGTACTTGAGTTATATTTATACACCAACTCTCTTCACCAAAAATAGCCGATCTACAAGCTCTTGTAGCATCTTGTAATGAGCTTTTAAATCTGCTACTTTTGGTGAATATCCCCTTAGAATAGGGATGCTGAGGTTTAGTGATTGAATGCCAAGTTTATTTTAAATCTGTCCTAATGAAAGATTTAAGGGAGCCTCCGCACACTCAAAAGTGTGCAAAATCATGTTCTTTTTCAGTTAAATAAAGTGCAAGCTTTTGGTCATAGACCTTCTTCAGGCATGCAGCACCTCAATGAGCGGTGGTCCTTTCACTATTAATCTGTCCTAATGGAAGCAGATATTTTCTCAAGTTGTTATATGTTTGTTAGGCCTATTATGGACAGTATTTGTTATTATTCCAAATAATAATAAACATGCTGTATTTGCATAAAGCAAGTAGGCTATTTGTCTACTCCCATGTTGATATGAGTATTAATATCTGTTTAAGGTAGATTTAGAACATGTACAAAATATGTGATTAATTGCGATTAATCGTGCGATTAACTATGGACAATCATGCGATTAATGGGATTAACATTTTTAATCGACTGACAGCCCTAGTAAAAAATTCTAATAATGATGTTAACTTTAATGCAAAAATGCAAATGCTAACACCAACTGCTATACAAGGTTGCACACACTTAGCGAGCTGAAGGCACACTTAAAATTTCTTAGAAATTTTCTTTTCTAGTTTTAAATTGTGGTTTAATGGTCTTCAATTATTCTGCAGATGTAATGAAGCATTGCAGTGCCCCCACTGCAGTTGGGAAAATAAAAGGCTAGACAGGCACCTGGTTTCAACCCATGGTTATGTGAAAAACGTAAGTATTGAAACAAAATGTTTTATTTACAGAATTTACAACAGATGGGTATTGTCCAATATCATAGAGTGTTGTTAATACAATTAAAAATACAATGTTAATCATAAATAAACTTAACTGTATATTTTTTGACATGCCTTTAAAATTGACCAGGCTCTATACCGTATGTATTCAACAGCGTCCCAAACTTAGAAAGGTCTGCACAAGCGTCAAAAGGGCCAAAATAAACGCAGAACTGCGAATTTTGAGGGCCTGCCACCCAAACCTGGTGACGACCGAGGACATCAAAGGTAAGAAAAAATGTTGTTTAAAATTCAAAACTTGTGTATGACATTAGGGACGCCTACATTACTAATGTGTGAACTCGGCCACAGACAAAGAGGAGGAGGAGGAGGACGACAACGATGACGATGACGACGAGGAAGACAAGGAGGAGGACGAGGAGGAAGACGAGGAGGAGGGCGAGGAGGAGGACGAGGAGGAGGACAAGTTGGAGAACGAGAATTTAATGGCTATGATGTTGGCCGCCTCCTTACCGATAGCGGCTGGACAGGAGGCGGCTGGACATTCCGGGGCAGAGGTGGGGGCGGAGGTGGAGGTAGAAAAAGAGGAAGAGGAGGAGGCGGGGGGACAGTGTGGGGCCACGCACGAGGAGGACAAGGAGGACGAGGAGACAGATGTGGAGGAGGAGGCGGATGTGGAGGAAGCGAAGGAGGAGGAGAAAGAGGAGAACGAGGAGGACGAGGAGGACAAGGAGGCGGGTGAGGAGGACGAGGAGACAGATGTGGAGGTAGCGAAGGAGGAGGAGAAAGAGGGGGACGAGGAAGACGAGGAAGACGAGGAGGACGAGGAGGCGGAGGTGGAGGCGGAGGAAGAGGAGGAGGTGGGGTAAGGGTGTCTGTTTTGGCTGTCTGTGTACCGGACACATAAGCAAAGTTTGCAGAAACCGAATTACTGAAAATTGTGGTCTTAAACATCCAACCATCCTTCACAAAGAATCTGACCAATCTAACAGGAAGTCAGGAATATCAGTGGACAGCACAGTAGTATGGAGTGGCCTTACTGGGGCTGCTGACAAGGACTGCAAACTGCCTATGGTTCCAGTACAGCAAGATTGTTAGAAGCTCTGCAGTATTCTGTACTGAAGGCCTGATGGGCAAACTTGAGAGGTCTGGATGTTCTTCAGTTGAAGGAAGAGGATGTGATGAAGTTCCTGGCAGCAGGAACTTCCAGATGGTCCAATACATATACAAGAGAAGACCAGTGTACACATCATCAACATCGGGGAGACTTGGGAGAAATTAATAAATTAATATAAATAATATAATATAAGGCAACAAGCAGCACTTGCAGGTGTGATAGGAATACCATTATTCTCAACAATGGTCAACACAAGAGGAGGAAAAGGCAAGGGAAAGGAAAAGCTGGGCCTTCTGCAGCTAGGCCTACTTCTACTAACCCTACTCCAGGAAAAACAAACAAAAAAAATATATAGCTCAAATGAAATGATGACGCTCATCCATGGAGTGGGTATCCACAACCCTGATAAAGCTCTGGCTTGGACAGCTATCACAAATAATGTTAACACTGTCAGTGCTGTACAGAGATGAATATTGCCACTCAATTCATTTAAAAGACACAGGACCAAACAAGCCCATAGGGCGTTGTGTTATATTTTTACATTGTATAGTCGCAATACTATTTTACTATTTTGCAAACTTCATAAAGTATCCAATCCACTAAAGATCTGTGGCTGAGGTAAAAATAAATGGTCTGACATGAAGGCAAATGTCAATACACAAAGAAGACACAGGAGGGGGGCAGGACACGGGACCACCGCCGTCGCCCATGGAAGAGCGCATCCTCAGCATACTTGGTAGTTAGAGCTGTTTGTTTTTATTATTAGCCATACCATTACATTTGTAACAATTGAGTAAGAGCACCACCACGGTCCAGACACCCGAAGGTTGTAGCAGCACGAGGCAGGATGGAGGAAGCACGACTCAACTTTGAGCGTGAGCCAACAGAGGAGGGTCGCGAGACACTGAACGAAGCCAAACAGTCTCTCTTCAGCACCTACGACACCATCAAAGGGGAAGAAGTGATGGAAAGTGTGCGAAGAGTGCAGGCAGCGCAAGGTGAAAGGCAATACGGGGAGGCCTGGAAGGTAATAAATGAGATGACAGGGCGGAAGAGGGCCAAGGAGGGCCAGGTGGAGGGACACAGCCCAGAGGAGAGGGTGGCAACATGGTTCGACCACTTCCAGAGGCTCCTGGGAACATCAGTGGAAGAGGGAGAGGAGGAAAATATACCGACAGTCCTCCAGGGCCTGAACATCAACGATGGACCCTTCACAATCAGCGGGCTCGCCAGGGCAAAATCCACCCTGAGAGAGGGAAAAAGTGCTGGGCCGGATGGCATACCCCCAGAGGTCTTGAAGAACTGCGACCTAGACAACCTCATCCTAGACTTTTGCAACAATGCTCTACAGCACAACAAGCAACCTGAAATATGGTCTCTGTCTGACATCATCCCGGTGCCTAAAGCTGGAGACCTCTCAAAGCCAGACAACTACAGAGGCATCAGCCTGACATGTATCACAGCTAAGGTCTTCAACCGAATGATACTGAACAGGATACGGCATGCCATCGACCCTCACCTGAGAGAGAACCAAAATGGTTTTCGAGAGGAGAGAACAACCGTAGCACAGATCCTGGCATTAAGGAGATTAATAGAGGAGGTGAAAAAGGACAACCTAGCAGCTGTACTGTGCTTCATTGACTTCAAAAAGGCTTTTGATTCTATCCACAGAAGCAAGATGGTGAAGATCCTTGAGGCCTACAATGTCCCTCCCAACATTCTCCGGGCTATCGAGACCATGTACACAAAAACAAGGGCCAAAGTGGTGACCCCAGATGGCAGCAGTGAGGTGTTTGACATCCGAGCTGGTGTAATGCAAGGAGACACCCTAGCCCCCTACCTCTTCATCATAGTTCTAGATTATGCGCTCAGGAAAGCCATAGGGGGACGAGAACAAGAGCTTGGCTTCACGCTGACACCAAGGAGGTCAAGGCGGCATCCCGCAGTAGTTCTGACAGACCTGGACTATGCGGACGACATCAGCCTGCTCTCCGACAGCATGGAACAAGCACAAGAACTCCTGAACAGGGTGGAGATAGAGTGTGCCAAAGTTGGTCTCAGGCTAAATGCTAAGAAAACTGAGGTTATCACCTATAACCTACCTGATCACTCACCTCTGACAACAACAGAAGGAGCTGTGTTGAAGGAAGTCAAGGACTTCAAGTACCTGGGCGCATGGGTCGACTCAACTGAGAAAGACCTTAAAGTAAGGAAGGCACTCGCTTGGAGGGCCCTGAACGGCATGAACAGTGTATGGAACTCTAACCTCCCCCGCCAAATCAAACTTAGCTTCTTCTTTGCAACGGTGGAGTCTGTTCTCCTCTATGGCAGTGAATGCTGGACCCTGAAGCCAACCCTGCAGAAGTCTCTAGACGGGTGCTACACTAGAATGTTGCGTGCAGTACTCAACATCAACAGGAGTGCACATGTTACAAACAGGAGCCTGTATGAGGGAATACCAAAGGTAAGCGAGAAAATTGCCACCAGAAGAATGAGACTAGCAGGACACTGCCAAAGACACCAGGAGCTTCCAGCCAGCAAATTGGTACTGTGGGAGCCAACACATGGGCACCGGTCGCGAGGACGTCCCACAAAAACATACGTGGACATACTCAAGGATGACGTAGGGACACAGAACACCAATGAGCTGGCCAGATGTATGGAGAACCGAGATGACTGGAAACAACGATGGAGGGCTCGTCTGAGGACGACCTAGATAGATTACATTTGTCCCATGCTTGATTAGATTTTTTTGTAATTATTCTCCTAATAGGAGAGGTGGCTCTGTCTGGAGTTACAGAAACGACCATGGAAGCTGCGAAGCGTGGCCTAAAACTAACCACAACGATCATGGCCATAAAATGTACACCTCCGGTACGATGTGTAAATATGTAGATAAGTCTGTTTTTGTTTTCTTTGACCTTCTTTCTTCTCTTGCCCCCCCCCCCCCCCCCCCCAGGTCCTGACATGCTTGCTGGGTATGATGGGAACTATGCACAAAAACGAATTTCACAGATTATTATTTTTTGAGCGGTGGTAGACCGCTCCTATGTGTGGGTATGCGTGCGTCCGTGTATGTAGCCTGAGGTGTGTGTAGCCTGAGGAATGTGTAGCCTGTGGGATGTGTAGCCTGAGTACCACTGAGTGACCAGAGAGGGTGCTGTCATTCTAGCCTGAGCATCAACTGCAATACACACACACACGCACACGCGCACACACACACACACACACACACACACACACACACACACACACACACACACACACACACACACACACACACACACACAGGGTTGTTAGGGTTACTTTTAAAAAGGAATCCCCTACAGTTACAAGTTACTTTGCAAAAAAGTGTAGTCAGTAACGTAATCCGATTACCACAATTTAAAAAGTAACTACTGGTTACTTTCAGTTACTTTTGGATTACTTTTAAGCAGAACTCGATTTATTATGACTGATAACAGTATTATCATAAAATATCTAATTTTGAAGATTTGCATACTGGATAACACCACTTGTACACATACTGTAATTCACACAAAATACTGCATGTTCAGAAAATAGTTTAGATCAGGCTCTGAACCTTATTTTTTTACCAGTACCACTCAAGACAATATTTTTCTCTCCAAGTACCACCATAAAGTACCACCATATGATGTTAAAATACAGTAGTGTACACCTTCCCCATCCTATTCATAGGCATGCAGGGCAGGCACAGTACACACAGAAGGCAAAAGTATACAAACAACATAAAGAAAAACGACTTAATAGCTTTATATGCAAATGACTGGTACTCTCTTTCTAAGCAATGGCCAAATGTTTAATGTCCATATATACTGTATACTGTACATAGAGTAGGCATATATAAGACATATGTATATTAAGGTGCTGTACTGTTAATTTCCAATTCCAAGCATTCACTTGTGACGTCGGCCGCCTCTCAATGCAAACAACCAACCTCTGTCACTGACATACTCTTGCTGAGAACGACCAGCATCCGTTCTCCCAATCTCCCATCAAAAAAAAAAAAAAAAAAAAATCATGTTTTACTCATAACAATCCATAGCCAGCCTCGATACAAGACTGTCTTGATCCAAGGCTAAACAAGCGAAGCTTAAACCAGCGCCCACCAAGTTACACCACTTTTTCATGTCAAGGACCCCCAAATGGACACTTATTAGCCAATGGACCCCCATTTATTCTATCTCTGACCCCAATTTATATTGTAAAATCAATGTTAATTTTAACTCTCACTGTACACAGTGAGAGTTACAGACCCATGGTGGTCCATTTGTTTCCAAACTAGCATTTAGCTGGGGGTGCATTTAAATTGTGTACACTCTACAGACCCATAAGGGTCCATTTGGTTCCTAACTATCAATTAGCTGGGGACTCCCTGGGCTGGAACTCCCTCAAGGACCCATGTAGGTCCCCGGACCCCACTTTGAGAACCAATGGCTTAAACAAGCCACCTTTAGCCTGAAGCTAACACTAGCCAGATGCTATGGGAAACTTTATAAGGACAGCCTTTCGCTTACCGTTGTAGAAACAGCATGTGTAAGCCTTCATCGATCATATCAGTATCTCCTTCTGTCTTGTGTGCAGTTTTCCTTTCAGATGGATTGTTGTAAATATTCCATAAATTGTCCCTGAACCTATTTGTTAGTGTTAAACTTATCAGTGCTGCCATTGTAATTAAAGGCAGAAACAGCGTTCCAAAATAAGATTGTTAGCTTTTATTTCCCAACAGAAAACGAGTAAAAACAACAACAACGTGTTACAATGGACCCGGTATCCCAGCCAATCACAGAGAGGGATACGTCAAATAGTAGTCATTGATTGGCTGAGAGACGTTCCGGGTGGAAATGGTGTCAGCAGACCTACAAATTCACAATGCGTCGCGGTTAGACACGTTGTGAGCTTGTATATCTGCTATTTTCGATGCGCACCACCGTCTTACGACTGAACATAGCATAACATGCTGCTGTTCCCTGAAGCGATGCTGTGACAATGTGTACTGGTATTTCTACTTGAGTATTTTATTGTTTGGTGTTTTTATAACTTATTTGTAAAATTCATGAGGGGAGGGGGAGAATGGAATCCACCATGTAACCCCCGTCATTCACCTCCGTTACTGTAATCCAGATTACACATTTTAAAATGTAACCTAGGACTTTACAAGTTACACGTTTTTTGTAATCTGATTACGTAACGGCGTTACATGTAATCCGTTACTTAACAACCCTGCGACACACACACACACACACACACACACACACACACACACACACACACACACACACACACACACACACACACACACACACACACACACACCTGGGTGAGCAATTCACCCATTCCAGGATTCCAGGGTGTCGTAGATAGTGCGTGCATTTATCAGATCCAAAACCCTCGCGGGGGTGCCGCCTAGTTCGCTTTGGTGACTCTGGATAAACTCGCAGGCCGATAAATTCTGGCCTGTACGAACAACATCTAGTACGTATACGTATTTTATCTGATGAGATGCCTGATTTAGGAGGTGTCCCCAGATGACAGTGAAGTCACAATTTAAGGGAGGGAGGGCGAGCTCCAAAAGTGGCATTTGGCATATGTCATTTCAAAAGTGGCATATGCCGTTTCAGAAGCAGCATATTACTTACTTACTTAGGCTTTTAAATTCCCTTAGGAACATAGGCCATCGATGAAACTCCTCTATCCCCTTCAGTCTTGTTCAGATGAAAGTGCAAGGGCTGTCGTGGCAACAACTAAAATACAGTGCATGTTTAGTGAGTTGCAAAGAAATATTTTGTTTGCACATGAAATGAATAATATTTCAACCTTTTGTTTTGTTTATAGTTCTTTCTTGATATATGGCATAGCTCATGAATATCTAATCCATATCTTAACACATTACTCATTTGTAATAATGGTCTATTGTCACATGTTCCTCTTGTCTATGGGGTTCAATGGCACAGTAACACCATGGTCAGTACACCAGTTACTAGTAGCTTTGGGACAGTGGGCAGATGCCAAGTCCATCAGTCAGTTTTAACTGTTCTATAGCTGAAATCTTTCCACGTTTTAATGAGTTAAACTGCTTCTTGGTGTTTTTACAGAATGTTCTTGGGAAACTTGAATGTGTCTGTGCCAAAGCGCCTGTTCAACAGAATCTCTACAAAGAGGATGTCCCTCTTCACCCAGGACCTCTGCTCCCTGGTCTTTGGGCGGGAGACCCTGGCCACGTCGAACTTGACTGGAAAGAGCAGCAAAAAAGACGGGCCACCAAAGAATCAACTCGACCCAGACAAGGTTGACGCCATTATAGGTAGAGATGATCTGTATTAATATCAAGATTCATTAATTATTGTCCTGTACATGTAATTATTATATTTTAGACTTTTGAACTTGAATACGCTTCCTTCCTGTTTCTGCAGACGTGGTGAGAGAGAAGTTCCCACAATGCGAGACCAGTCAGATAAGGAACCTCATCCGCAGGAAGTGCAACAACGAGTGCTCCACCAAACCAAAGCCTGCTTTGGACGGGCACAGTTCTTTTTTTAAACACAAGGGTTCATATTTTAGATTGTAATTAGAGAAGAAAAGGAGTGTTGAGGAGTGTTAAAATTGTATCATTTACTGCTTTCTATTTTTGTATTTTGATTTCAGTGGGTGTGCATGTGTACAAGTCAGAAGTGGCTAAATATGTCTTATTAGACACAATAAGCCGTCAATTTCTTTGTTACTATTTACACCAGCACCCATAAGTTACATCTGAGATGGGTTTATTGTGTCTAAAAGTCCACATTTAGCGATTTGCTTGCAAATAGTTAAAATCACAAACGATAGAAGTAAATGAAAACATTTAACACTAACCTTTTCTTTTTGATAATGACTATCTAAAATATGAACCCTTGTTGTAAAAATAAAGTTGATTTAAGAAATGAATACAGTCTCTCCACCACTGGTGCAAGGTC
The DNA here is from genome assembly GCF_963921795.1 of Nannobrachium achirus. NCBI lineage: Eukaryota > Metazoa > Chordata > Actinopteri > Myctophiformes > Myctophidae > Nannobrachium > Nannobrachium achirus. Next base: position 4,698,983 of record NC_137823.1, read on the forward strand.
TCAGAGTTACAGACCTGTATACAGAACTATCTAAAATAATAATTAGAATATTGTGTAAACGTTTGTTTTCTTCTGTAATATATGTAACCCCTAGAGGGTAGTAGAGGACATGGTGACGTACCAGTTGACGTCCTGAGTGGGGTGTATATTTAAGAGCACTTCTAGACAGGCGCAGCACAGGACAGTACTGTGGGTCCTCAACACTGTTACGTGTTGAGTGAGGGAAGTTTAAGAAGTACTGGCTGTCTGAATTGCTAAGCCTGTCTATCTGTGTATCTGATCCTCGCTTGCATTATTTTATGTTTGTTTGGTCTGAACTGACAACATGTTTTATAATTTGTCAGGTCGGTGCTTTTGGCCATGGTCGTTGATGTTGGCCTGTTCACTCAATTGTTTGGGGTGTGGCCTCACCCGCTCATGGTGTAGGCTTTGAACTTGAAGGAAATCTACAGGTGGTGAGCACACCCAGTCTCATTAGTTTGACATTATACCTACCTATAATGGTGTCAGACTTCACTGGGTCCAGTTGTATTAGTTTTATCTTTGAAGGTACCTGTTACATGCAAGTTGATTAATGTCCTATTATGGCATCAGCCTTCACTGGGTCCAGTTGATTATTTTATTTTAAGTTGCATGATGATGTCAAGGATTGCACACTGCAAATGTTCTGCCCAAGGATAATGGATGTTGGTTATTTTGAATGACTGTATAGATATCTAAGCATATTTTGATGCCAATGCTTTATATTGTGTAAATGTAAATTAAAGAAATGCACTTGGAGTATACTTACTTTGTACTGTTTACTGCGTACTCCAGACATATTTGATAGTGTACTAATGTAATAATTGTAATATAATAGAAATACACTGAAAGTGTATTTAGGGTATACTTTTCACTGCTATATTAAGTACATATTAAGTTCAAATTTAACACACTAAATGAAAAATATATTTAAATATAGTTTAAATACATTTTAATAAACTAAATGAAAATATCTAAAAAATAAAATAAAAGTGTTTCTAAAATACACCTTTGCAGCACTGATAATGTACTGTAATGCCATTTATAGTGGATTTACAACACACTGATAATATAATAGAAATGCACTAAAAGTGTATTTAGACCACTCATGGGTACCTTTCACAGCTATACTTTAAGTACACTTTAAGTTTGGAAAAAGTTGTTTCACTTTAACATGTTTATTACACTATAATTACATTTAAGTTTAACTTACAGTAAGTAGTACTTAAGTAGTACTTAAGTATCTTTAAGTACAATTTTAGTATAATACAAAAGTACAGCCATAATAAAAATATACTTTAAAACATTCAACTAAAGTATGCTTTTAGTATACTTTTTTTACCTGGGCAGGCCGAGAAATTCTGGCCTGTACGGACAACATCTTGTACATATATACCGTAAATCCCCAATTAGTAGCCCGGGCGTTTATTTCGCAAAATGGGGTCGGACCCCGGGCGCTTAAAAGGGACCAGGCGGCTATTGGTAACAGGCTTTTATTTATTTTGGCACTGGCCAGCACTGGGCCATTATTTGGTACATTTTTCTTTCTCAAACTATATAATAGGGGTAATAATCAAAATGTTATAATAAATGTTATAATTATTATTATTATTATTTTAATTGTTATGAACACCCAGAAAATAGCACATTGTGATCTATTAGACCAAACCTCATTTAAAAAATATCAAGAGTGTATGAATGCCTTTTAAAAAAAATATAGATACTATTATTTATACTAAGGGAATCTTTCTCCAAAATAATCAATTACCGCATGCCAGCAAAGACGCATCTAGGTCTGTAGTCAACGAGGCAACGACCCAATTAGTGCAGAGGTCCTGCAGCTGCGGTGCTCTGACTGGACTCGCTGACATGACCACTGAACAGCTCCACTATCCTGACATTAAACCATTATTGTATTGCATTATGATTAAGCCTTCTGCTTTCCCCTTGAACCTCAAACTAATGGATTACTTCTTCAAAATGTGGACTGGATAACAAGAGGCAGCAACAGTAGGTAATGACTTATTCTGATCCAGCTGTTCTTTATTGGCCAGTCTTTCTCCATCACAACGTTTTGCCATTAAAGTAGGCCTACTCACGCAAACTTTGCATTGTAGCAACGTTTTAGACAGTAATGAATGGTGGTCAGTGCGCAGAGAGCAGCAGACTCCTTTTTTCCTCTCTCTTTTTTTGGTGTCCTTTGGCAATCTGTTCCCCGACGCACAGACAGTGCGTCCTGCGCGTCATGGTAGCGCAGCACTGGGCTGGGCTGGGCACCATATACATTTGGCTTAGAAGTGTCTGTCCACAGGGCTGTGAGCTTGTAGATTTGCTGTTTTCAGCGCACTACCGTCATGCAACATATGACCCGTAGCGACGCACAGCGAGTGCGGTGCGTTGCAACGTGCTGTCACAGCACTGCTGTGAGCTTGTAGATTTGCTGTTTTCAGCGCACCACTGCCATGCAACATAAATGACCAGTTAAGTTGAATAAATAGCAAATAATACCAAACAACCAAACAAATAATAGCCCGGGCTCTTACATAAAACATAATAAGGATAATATTAATTGCAAATAACGGCCCAGGCGCTTATACAAACCGTGCGCTTATTTGAAACAGGCGGTTATTGCGCAAAATGGGGTCAGACCCCGGGCGGATATATGGGACCCGGCGGCAGTTTGCCACCGGGCGATTAATTGGGGATTTACGGTAAGTATTGATGAGATGCCTGATTTAGGAGGTGTCCCCAGATGACAGTGAAGTCACAATTTAAGGGAGGGAGGGGGAGCTCCAAAAGTGGCATTTGGCATATGTCGTTTCCAAAGTGGCATATGCCGTTTCAGAAGCAGCATATTACTTACTTACTTAGGCCTTTAAATTCCCTTAGGAACATATACTCTTCCATCCCCTTCGGTCTTGTTCAGATGAAGGTGCAAGGACTGTCATGGCAACAACTAAACAGTGCATGTTTAGTGAGTTGCAAAGAAATATTTTGTTTGCCATCGTGAAAATGCTGTAAGAACACTCAATATATTTCGATAAATGCATGGATAATATTTGTGGACGTGTTTTTCTTTTTTTGTATTGTACATTTAGAGGTGTATACTGGTCCCAAAACGGCATATTCCGGTCTCAAAGCGGCATGTATGTCATATGCCGCTTTGGAAACTTTTGGAGCTCTCGCTTTGTGACCTTTTTATACCTCACGAAAGAATCAAAAGCAATCAACACACTCTACTATAAAAAACAGTTCAAACATTAGCAAAAATAATCGAAAATAGCCAATCTACAAGCTCCCAGTGCTGAAACATTTTATTGGGCACCCATACACAATTCCTGGGACCCATTTGAATGACCACCTTTGGGTCCCGGGACCCTTCATTAGATGTATATAGTTTTTTAAACTAAGTGCTTAAGATGTTTTTGATGCTCATGTTGCTGGGGACCCCCCGCCCCCAAGGAACCCCTGCAGGTCTCTGGACACCACTTTGAGAACCTTTTTCCTACTACATTTAGATTTTCTTCATGTTGTGGTCACTTAATTATTTACTTTTCTGTCATGTTACAGAAGCGACTGTGGCTGTTGTGAGGGGTGGCTTCAGATTAGCCCCCCCCCCTTCTTTTCTTTCTATGACAATAACTATATGATGGGAACTATGCACAATCACATTGCACGAAAACAAACTTCTCCCCATTGCCCCGTCCCTACCTCTCCCCTTTCTTTTTCCTCAACCCCACATTCCTGCAAAGGAGGAGTATACCAATCCCAATAGGACAGTGGGTTTATGCCAAGTACAGTATGAGGTTGACGATATATTCGCCTAATGGACCCATTTGTGCACTCTGTAAAGGCTATCAGTACATCTCTAACACAATGTTCCTAACACTCCCAGTTGAATCAAGCGGAAGTGTTCCTGGAAGATGCCATGCAGAATGCCTAGCCTGATGGGCAAAGAAACGATTGATGGGCTGGAGGTGCCAGGAGGCAACACTGCCGTTTTCGATGGTGGTAAGATCATATGATATCAGTACATTTAAATGAGTACACCGTTCACATTTACAGTTTGGTGTTTTTATTCATTATACAATTTGTAATTCCAGAGCCTTCATGCAGTGGCAGCCAACCCTCCATCCCCCCAACACGCCTGTCACGGAGCCCCACTGGTGGCACAACAGGGGAAGCCGTGGTGCCAGGGGGGCACACGTGGTGAGCGCGCGCCCTTCCTCCGTGTGAGAGAGAGTGGTTCTCACTGTCTTTCAGCCGTCCCGGTACGGCTGAAACCCCCCCCCCCCCCCCAAAAAAAAAAAAAAAAAAAGGTTTCATAAATGAGTAGCAGGATGGTGCTGCTCTAAACCTTGCCCTACCCTAACCTTACTATCTGGTGCTACCTGCTGGCGGAACTGAAATTACTTGATTCTGTCAGGGATTGAACAGTCAGTCAGTCAGTCAGTCACACACAACAAATGGTCATTCATCATCATCTGACATCTGTGATACATGCGTGGACGACCGTCCATCCTACATTAAAAACTCACCAAAATTATCATTTCAACTTATCATTGTAAGTTATCAACTATCTCTGACTTTAATTTAGCGTGAGTTTAGAATGATGTTTATTCCACTTTTCTGTCCTTTTAAGTTTTAACGACAGTGATTTGCGGTGAAGGTGTTTAGTCATTTGACCGTTTATTTATTTTTCCTTGTTATGTTGGAGTCAGACATTGAGCCTGATGGGTTCATTTTAAGCTTTCTTTCTCTTCCCTTCACTCTGGTGCACTTTAATCAATGAAATCGCCATTTGATGTTGTGTTTATTTGTTTTATTCCTGCGTTGTTAGTTAAATTAAACACTCTCTTACTGCCACAGAATTTAACAAAAAGCTCCATCCACTGCCAGCTAAATTTGAGAATTGTCGCTCATCTTTGAAGGCCTACTGGAGAAAATTGGCTTTGACTATAAAGACAACAATTATATGGCAACGAAGAATAGAATGTCTACTTTGCAACAGAAAAAGATTTCGTGTCTTTATCATGTTCTATTCATTAGCTAGAAGCTGCTGAATATGGACTAAAAAACAGCTCTTTGAGAACATAAAGCTGAGAAAAATGCATTTTTGTGAAGGAAACATTTTCAGGCAGAAATCTCTCTTTATCCTTTACTGTTGGCAGTAAAATCACACAGTAACATCACACCTGTGCTCAGTGGTTGTTTACAAACAAATTCAAAAAAATAAAAACAAGTGCTTTTTACACACTTTTAGTGTGTAAGAGAAGTAAGAGCAGTAGTAAGGAGCAGTGCAGAACATTGACACAGTGACATGAGATTCAGCCTGAATCCTGCTTCTGCTTTCAGGGTTCTTTTTAGGTTGAAGTACAGTACAAATGATTGATGAAAATGAAAATAAAATATAAAACAACATTTTAGACACTAGAACTCAATTGTAATACTGCAAATGGAAAAAGGTTGTGGCCTACCTGCACTTACACAGGCCTCAACCACTACATGTCTACAGAGTGTATGTGTGCGTGTGTGCGTGCGTGCGTGCGGGTGTGCGTGCGTGCGTGTTTGTGTGTGTGTGTGTGTGTGTGTGTGATTCAACCGTCTCAAGCAGGGAAACAGATTCTCCACAGTAGGGTTTCATATTGAAACAGTAACCTGTACCTGAATCACAGAGAATATAAGATTTTATCCCATATTTCACTGGTTTCTGTGGATTGTAGACCTTGAAATTTAGGCGCCCTTTGAATAAAAGTGTACCTATCAATGGAAATATCTTGGTTTGGTTTGTACAGTTCACGGATTTTGGAGATAATCTAGAACTGGGCGTATTTTGAACATCCTGTCACCACTCTTTGCATCTGGACCTGTGTTATCAGTTCCAGGTAGTCCACTGGATCTTGGGACTCTTGGCTCCATTCTGTTTCACTCCAGCCAGGCTCCTCCGGGTCTGCTGAACTCTGCACCCCTACACCTACCACGTACACGAGCCCATGGTCGATCTGTAAATTATACAAATACATAATTACTACGAGTAAGCAGTGTTGTTTTTGACAGCAAATTTTGATTTTGTTTCAGTCGTAGTCTTTTGAATAAAATGTCTTTTAGTTTTAGTCTAGTTTTAGTTGACTGATCATCATAAGATTTTAGGTAACTAAATCTACAGTTGATTTAGTCGACTAAAATCTATTTTGGCAGGCCTTGATGGCATCGTAATGACTGATTTTACACTTGGTTGTGTGCTGAAAATAGCCGATCTACAAGCTCACAACGCGTCTGGTGCTAAGTCTGATTTACAGAAAAAAGGTGTTCTTTACCTATCCTTGTCCTTGGATGACCACGATGTGGCAATGAAGAAGTAGGCTGTGCTGCACTCGACTCTTCTGAAATCACAGTAGTAAAATATAAACTAGTAAACATGATGTGCACAAAATGAAATCAATTATTTACACACCCAGCATGTCTCAGACAGGTCCATGACATTATGATGTAAATGATAAAAGCATTGAACAAACAGATAGCTGTATCTACTCTAAAATGCTATAGAATTATACAAAATGCATCAGTTTTTGTTTTCTCCTTACCTTCAAACGGTATAGACCTAAGAACACAAGGAGTCCCCGGCACCTCTCCATCCGACTCATCATCTAAAGCCAGGAAAATATCAAATAGTTTATATGTAAACAAATCAATTTACAATTTTGACATTAGCAAATATGAGTGACTTACAATAAGTTCATATGTAATACATAAAATGCAGATATAGTAAATAGTTACCATGCATTTACTGTCACAGTGAAATGCCCTTTATACCCTGTATGTATAATATATAAAATGTCACAATGCAACATAGCTCTGTTTACACAAAGCTGTACTCCCTCCAACTGTATATATGTTCCCCATTTTCAACAGTTTTTATTTGTAACACTTGCTTTGGCAATGTAAACGTATGTTTTCTCATGCCAATAAAGCTCCTTTGAATTGAATTGAAAGGCTACATCATCATCATCAGAGATGTAGACTAAAGAAACCTCTCCCTCTCTCACACACACGCATCGTAAGCACGCACACACAAACTAAGCCAATAAATCCTAAATTCCCATCAAATAAAAAATCATAGTAGCTGTGCAGTGCACGCGCGTGATAGGAACTCCACGTGTGTCCTGTATAGCGACAAAAACAAACTCATGCACTTGGATCTTAACTCTATGCTTGGATCAAATTGCTGATCCGGTCCGGATACGGAAACAATTCTTGCATGTATGTGTACGTGTAAATAGCCGGATGCAGTAGGCGGGCTCTAGACCGGATCCCACTGGTTTATTCGCAATAGAGATCAATCAGACCATGGTCTGATTGACAAGCCTCGGCTTGAGCCTTGAGCCTGCAGGGCTTCATCACGGATGCGGTGGAAAGAACGCCTGAAGCGATTTTATCACACTAGAGGGTCGCGGCCCTGCGATTTTATCACATACAGTATACATGCACTGGATTTACGTCTTACCACTTTGGACTGTAGAATCATGGCATCTGTTCTCCGAGGGGTCTCGCGGAAGCCATTCTTCGTCTGTCTCTTCGCGGTGGCGCCGCGGCGGTGCATCGTCTCTGCTGCTGCGGCGATGTGAGCCCCTGTGCCGGGCGCGGATCCATCCTGCACGGGGGTCGAGCTCCGTCGGGATCGGTTTCCACAAAATGAGGCTCTTATCCACTTTTGGACCCCGGTTCTTCGCGACTGGCACCATCTTCATCATCACGACCAACAGCACCAAGAAATGGAATCTTTTTATGTTCAATACTAACGGCTACAGTGATCTTTTTCTCTTCTTCTTCTTCATCATCATCATCATCATCATCATCATCACGACCACCACCACCACCATTCGCTGGTCCTGGGTCAACAACATGGGTAGGTTGTGTAATCCTAATTCTAACAAAAGTTTGTTTCTATCCGTGGATCTGCTGCTGGCTGCTGCCCCTCGGCCCGGGGGGGTTGGGTCGCGCTTCGGCGGCGGAATGATACCAGCAAGTTGAGGCTGAGTTGGCCAACTACTTGGCCTCTCAATATTCTAGTACTGCTAAATACTACTACCTACTACAATTACTATACTACTAATACTATAAAACAACTGATTTCCGACAAAATGATCGCTTTTACCAACGTTTCTCTCTCTCTCTCTCTCTCTACTAACAGTCCGATGAAAAAATAGTCCCTCAAGGCTAACAGCTAGGCAGGCTCAGAGTCGCTCTCTACTGGGCAGGCGGAGCCAGGACAGTCTGTTTACTTCTTTTTTTTATGAAGGGTTTCCGGCTGTCCTCAAAACGACACCAATGACCAATTATGCATTCAAAAGTTGTGCAAGGACCGCTTTTATCATAATCCATAAAAAACATCAAACGAACGAACGGCCGTATCGGCACGGAAGTCTCTTGGGGATTGGGGCGAACAGGAACGTTCAAAGCAGTATAAGAGTTAAACACCCAATTCAAGTTATGCTATATGGTGATCTACATGTGTGTTGCTCAATCATGAAATGAGGTGTTAACAAACATTTCACCAAGAAAACTTGTTTTCACAATATTGCTTGCTTTGGGCCTTAAAGGTAGAGAATGTGGTCCCAGGCCTTCCAAGGCTGAATTGCAGCGCCCAGGGGGAAGCACAGTCCAATAATGAGAACCCCCCCCCCGGCCTTCAATAAAAATATCCACCATCAATGGTGGAAATAATGCAGGAACCATACATGTTGGCTGGATCATGCCGGACCGTACGGTCATTATCGGAACAAATTCTCAGGCTATGGATTCCAGGACCAATGCTACCACGGATGAGATTAAGACCGTTGCATTTCCAGGCAGAAACAGGGTTGCAGAGGCAGGAGGTCGTAGTATGATGGTTGATATTATGAATGAGGTCAAACTTGATTTGAAAATCATTCGATTTTTTTAATTGTTAGGCTGGGACTCCACTGGGAGTGTTGTGTTGTGCCGGCATTGTGACGGCGTAAAAACATGAACAGGGGCGAAGCTAGCCATAACAATCATGGCCATAAAATGTACACCTCCGGTAGAATGTGTAATATGTCTGCTGTAAGTCTGTTTTTGTTTTCTTTGACCTTCTTTCTCTGGATGTGGCGGCCCCCCTGTAGTAACTCTAAGGACCCCCTTGCTCTAGACATGTTTTAGTCCTTGTTCTGTGTGTTATGTGATCTAAGCCTCACGGTCACACAAGTAAACCCGTGTGCATTTTTTCTTTTGTTTCCTTTGTGTCAAAAAGAGCCATGCATGATTCCTACGCCTCCAAGAGGGATGTTGGAGGATACCGCCATGTCCAACACCGGTGAGGTCTTGTCGGCTTTCGACACATACGCGAGTGTGGAGGACTTTGTCCACCGGGGGCGGGGCGACGGCGTGACCATTCACCCGGTCAGTGTTTCCAATGAGGAGGATCCTGAGTTGGAGCTCAAAATGGGCTGGAGGGTGACGGAGGGCTGCGACCCGAGCCACGTGCGAGCCTACGGTGCCGGCCTGGAGGAGGGCCTGGTCAACAAGCCCAACCGCTTCACTGTGGAGACCAGGTACTCTCTCTCTCTCTCTCTCTCTCTCTCTCTCTCTCTCTCTCTCTCTCTCTCTCTCTCTCTCTCCCCTATACATAGCACTGGTCACTGGTCAACCCTTTACATATCAAGGTCCATTAAAAATGTCACCAACCAATCATCAAGGACGACACTCAGGTCGTGGTGCGACATAGGTGTGAGGGCCGCATAGCAACCTCTAGTGACATACAAATGCCTTATGCCTTAAGTTTCAGAAATGTACAAAACATAACCAAATATCATCAGAGTGTGCATTATCCATCGTGTCCATAATTGAATCTAGAACATGGGTCTTCAACAGGGGGTCCAGGACCCCTAGGAGGTCCTCAGAGTTACTACAGGGGGTCCTCCAAATCTTTGAGTGATAGAAAGTATTTCTATCATCTCTCTCTCTCAAATAAGGGGTCCTTGGCCTGAAAACGTGTAAGACTCCTGATCTAGAAGGTAGTGTGCATTTTCTTATCCCCCCTGTTTTTGTGTGTGTGTGTGTGTGTGTGTGTGTGTGTGTGTGTGTGTGTGTGTGTGTGTGTGTGTGTGTGTGTGTGTGTGTGTGTGTGTTTGTGTTGCAGGCAGTCCCTTCCGTGTCCCAGTGTGAGAGCTGGTGGACCCCAGCAAGGTGAAGTGCTCTGGTCCTGGCATGGGCAGTGGGGTGAGGGTCCACGTCCCTCACACCTTCACTGTGGACTGCAGCAAGGCTGGCCTCGCTCCCCTGGAGGTCCAGGCTCTATGGGCCCACTGGTGAGAGACAAGGACCATAGCTCTTACTTTAACCTTGTCCTTAATTTCCAACCCTAGCACTAAAAGTAAGCTCAAAATGTCCCGATGTCCTTTCAATTCTTGTGAAGACATTTGATTCTCACAATCAGGATCCAAGTCAGATTGAGACACACTCACTTAAGGTCATCCTTCTAATAATAAGATGATTTCTGACTGTCTTACGGTTGCCCCCCCAGGTGTGGCTGAGCAGCTGAAAAAGAGAGGAAACTACTCATGCTACTCCTCCTTTGATACCAAACCAACAACCCCTCTCTCCCTGAGCATGAAGCCCAAGAAGATTGGGGTGTTAGTGGATTATGATGGACGTGAAGTTTCATTTTATGATGTTGATAACAGGGCTCTGCTCCACTGTTTCACAGGCTGCACATTTCAGGAGAAACTGTACCCAATGTTCTGGTGCAACAATGATACCGATGATGCTCCTCTCATCATCACTCCTGTTGATAGAAGTTAGTGACTTTGTCTTTTTACATTGTCAATATGTCATGTCACAACGATGTGATTTAGTTACTGTGCAAAATTATTATTTTTGATAATAATTAAATAATAAATAATAATTTTATAATAATACAATAAAGATTTGTTTCTGTCTGTATTTATTTACTTTATGACGACTTAATTACTATTGTGAATGTGTGAGTGTTCAAATGTCAGTTTTCCGAAAACCGTATGTTGCTATGTCAGTGGTTCTTTATCGTTTTCTTGTTTACTTTTACCTCCAGCATTCTATTGTATCATTGTGTTAGTTCTAAGTCCCACCAATGTTTGGCTGCTTGTAGGCCCCAGCACGCAAGACAGGGGAGGGAAGGGGCGCACACCGTAGAGACTGAAGAGAAGCCTGCAGGAGGCAGATCAAGCTTTTTATGTCGAACATCTACAGCTGCTCAACTTAAGAAACGTGTTGTCTTTGCCCGAAGAGGCTGCAGCCACCTCTCTGTCAGCAGACTCTGCACCTCTCAGCAGACTCTCCACTGGGTACTCCGGTTGCCAGTCTAGACCCGCCCCTGTACCCAGACCCGGCCAAACAGGACACATTTGCCACTGGCAGGAACCCTGGACGCAGATTTTTCCGAAGCCCATATGAAGATGGACAGCTCCCCCGGAACAGTCCACAGCATAGCGGCAAAAATTATGCCCAGAGCTCCAGCAGGGCCAGATTTGTTCTTAGCCCATATGAAGTGGACTGTTCCGGGAGTGCCATGCATTCAACAGAGCAACTTGGCAGAAAATTCAGGGGCGAAGCCCAGGAGACACGTCAAAGTTTGCTATAAAGCAGGGGGTCCGGGACCCCAAGGGGATCCTCAGAGTTACTTCAGGGGTTCCTCCAAATCTTTGTGTGATAGAAACTTTTTTTCTCCATTTTTATATTAACAACTTGAACCCTAGCATCCATATTCGTAGAACTTTAGCCAAAAATAGCAGATCTACAAGCTCACAACGCCTAGCGCTGCGAGGCGTTGTGAGCTTGTATATCAGCTGTTTTCGGCAAAGAGGTTTGGTGTAGAGGGGAAAAAGAGCAGACTAAGTACAGAGTGAAAGGTATTTTTTTTAAGTAGGCCTATTGACGGTCCAAGTGGTTAAATATCTGAAAACACAAATTGACATGAATCCAAAATACACAGATGATTGTGCTGTCAAACAATGAAACATACAGTTTCATCTGTGAAAAGGTTGTGGGGGTCCCTGCTTCATCTCTCTCTCAGCTAAGGGGTCCCTGGCCTGAAAACGTTGAAGACCCCTGCTATAAGGAACCACCCCTTAATAGAAAGCTGAGACGCGGAGACAAGTACTTTGAACTCTTACCAGCCTGTGACAGAAGGACAGAGTCTGGGAAGCCGTCTCGTAAGGACTTTGTCTTTCAGTTTGTCATTTTTAGTGGAGGAAACCGGTGATACCAGCTCCAATGACTACGAAGACTAAACTTCTTCAGTCTCCCCATCGTCCAGCCATCAGGCCTCCTGTGACAGCTTCCACTCTTCCGTCAGCCTGTCTTCCTACTCTGTCCGCTCGCCATCCGATGACAGCTCCTCCGACACCTTGCCCTCCCCTGAGATGCTCCTTCACCAGGTTTATGGTGGGTTTATGTAGTGTCAAAATGTGCAGTTTATTCTAAAACTTACAGTATAAAGCATTGACTGCTCTCGACACTCCCTTGTGGGATATTAAAGGTGTATATCTACGCTAGAGGACGGGGTGGAGGCCCTACAGATGGCACCCTGGGCAAGAATATATAAAAGCTTTGTTGAAAGCTGGATATTTTACTTTTACTAATGTGTTTTCTTTAGATGTGTTTGCTTTCATTTGCTGTGAATTCCATATATGTATAGATGTTTTTTATTTTATTTATTTCTTTACTATTTTTGTTTGCACCAAAATAAACAAATATACCAACAGGCATATGGTGAGGTTATACACAGAGCGATTTCTAAATTGTACTCCTGTTTGATGGATTCCAAATTCAACAGTGTGTGTATATATGTGTTTTTTTAATAGTTTGTTATAGGAGTTGCATTAAAAATGTTAAACTCTAAGCTGTTTGCAGATTTAGTTACCATTTGTGGGTTTCCGTGAGACCACACAACTTCTGGGAGAGGCGGTTGATTAGGCTAACACTAACACAAACTGAGAGAGATAGGGTAATAAATGAAAATAAAGCGATTACCCAAAACTTTCATGGAGTTGGTCTTTTACAAGGATAAAGCTCAGTGTAGTGTTGGTGCTTTGTCCACGTCTGTCTAGTAGTCCAGTTCAGTGTAGTGTTAGTTAGTGCTTTGTCAACGTCTGTCTTGTAGTCCAACGTTTGTGTGTACTGTGTACTGTATACAATGCCACGCCGTGGTCGAACGGCGACCCGCGGAGTGGCGCCTGGCCGTGGAGCCCGTGGTCGTGGATCATCATCCCGTGAGAGGGGATCCTCCGGTCGGCAGACCCAGATCATAGAATCAAATGTAATAGAGGGGACTAAATTATGACTAAAACTAAATGACATTTTATTCAAAAGACTATGACTAAAATTACATCAAAATTGCTTGTATATCTGCTATTTCCACGGGATGAAAGTGTATATTATTCGATTTTATAATGCATATTTTCATTTCAGGTACACCAGCTGCACCGCCAGGCCGCTCTCCAGCTGCTCCAGCTGCTGCAGCTCCCAGTGAAAGGGACTTATCTCCGGTTCCAGACCTGGAGTCAACCAGTGACGCTAGGCCTTCCTCAAGCAGGGACACAGGTAAGAATGTGTAATTCATTCATATAGATATCTTTCTATCCATTCCATTTTCGATTCAGCTCTCCACATCTCTGCCAGCTTAGCCGTGAGATGTAAAACATTGTTCTCTTTAGCTATCGGACCACAAGATTTACCATGTTGAAGTATAGTTTATTAGCACATCATATAAAACATGTAACATTACATGTACATGGGAACAAAATACAGTGCAAGGAAAGGATGAAGCCATCAGGCTTATTTGGAATCATTTATTGGAAGACACCTGTGTCTCTTTCTTGTCATGTACAATCCAATGTCTTTTGTTGGCCTGTGACATGTGAATCAGTCTTGTAAAATGGCAGATCTACAAGCTCACAACGTGGTGCTTTTACATGCATAACATGTATTCATTCAGATTGAGCTCATTCAGAATAGAGCTGTTTACATGGAACCTGAACACAAAAGTATAGTTGAAACTATCAGGGCAGGAATTTCATGGAGGCCATGAAGGCCATGGCTGTTGTTGCCCCTCTGTTTGGCCTTGTGCCCCTCAAACCAATGGCATGCCCTACGGCCACAGTGGCTTCGCTTTCTTGTCAATATGTTGTAGTATAGTTTATTAGCACATCATATAAAACATGTAACATTACATATACATGGGAACAAAATACAGTGCAAGGAAAGGATGAAGCCATCAGGCTTATTTGGAAGACACCTGTGTCTCTTTCTTGTCATGTACAATCCAGTGTCTTTTGTTGGCCTGTGACATGTGAATCAGTCTTGTAAAATGGCAGATCTACAAGCTCACAACGTGGTGCTTTTACATGCATAACATGTATTCATTCAGATTGAGCTCATTCAGAATAGAGCTGTTTACATGGAACCTGAACACAAAAGTATAGTTTGGATCAGTAAACTAAAAGATCATAGACTGTGTCATAATGTGTGCTAAAGCCAAAAATAGCAGATCTACAAGCTGAGTATAATACATTTTACCAGATTCAAACTCATGGCCTTGTGTGTCAGAGCCCAGTGCTCTGTCAACTGTGCTAATGATTCTCATGTATAATAGATAAACACATAGATCTGTATTATGTGTGTTTATATATGACATCATGTTACTCAGACGTGAATGGCCGCTTAGCTCATGTGGTTGGTATGTGATATCAAATGAGCCAGGCTGTCATGTTGGTGTTGTCCTGTGTTGTTGTTGGTGTTGTACTGTCCTGTCAGTGGAACACTGTCTGCTCCCAGCCTACTGTCCTGTCAGTATAGAACACTTGTTTCGCTCACTTTTAGTTAGTTTAGCACAGACCAGATACTGGGCTTGTAGATCTGCTATTTTTGGCTTTAGCACACATTATGACACAGAGCTGATAGCTACCTCACCCTGTATGATTATGTGTATATATATATATATTATATATATATATATATATATCTTTTTTTTTTTCTTTTTTTTTTTTCAAAAAACGTTTATGATTTCTTCTTTTTTTTTTTTTTTACAAAAACTTCGGGTTCCCCGGGCATGGCAGTCTAAAAGTTAGAGTGCCTTCTAAAGTTTTGTATGCGACCTGACGGTCTCTTATCTCCCGATTTGGGAGTCTTACTGGTAGTAATTGTATATTTCTATAATTTATAGGTGGCAGCTTCTTTGAACACTAATCGTGACATGAAATGTTTATATCGTCACTACAGGTCCAGCAGCGGGAGAAAGCAACGCCACAGGCCAGGCTGAGTTCCTGGAAGGAAGTCACCATCATAGAGATGAAGAACTTCCTCGGCCTCTACATACTAGCTGGGGTCCACAAGCTCCCCCAGTTCTCGATGTACTGGAGTACAATTTTCAGAGGCTCCTGAGGTGTGTCCACTTTGCTCACGGCGGTGACGATGCTACGGACAGGTTATGGCGAGTGAGGCCCATGATCAACTTCCTGATCCCCAAGTTCCAGCAGCTCTTCTCCCCTGACAAGAACATCTCCATTGACGAGGGCATGCTGCTGTGGCGAGGACAACTGGTCTTCAGGGTATACAACCCCCTCAAGCCCATAAAATACGGCATCAAGAGTTACATATTGTGTGATTCCGCCACAGGCTACTGCTACGCCATGAAGCCCTACCACGGGAAGGGATCCAAGCTGGTCGACACGGTGCTGTTCTTGATGGGTGACCTGAAGGGGCGTGGCTATCATTTATTCATGGACAATTATTACAATAGTGTCCAGCTGACCCAACAACTGCTGGCTATGGACACCCACACTTGTGGCACCCTCAGGAGGTTTCGCGGCGAGCCACCCGCTATCCGAAATCTGACCCTGGGCTCACTGAAGGTGGGAGAGCATATGATGGTTCACAATGGACAGGCCATGATTATCGTCTGGAGTGTATTTCCACGATTCACGCCGATCAGATGCTGACAACAGAGGAGCGAGGCATTAGGACTGGCGAAAGGGAGAGGGTGACCAAACCAAATTGTGTAGTTGAGTACAAGTACATGCACGGGGTGGATTCATTGGATCAAATGATAGGCTACTATATGTGCGCGAGGAAGACGCAGAAGTGGACGACTAAGTTCTGTTTCTACCTCATCCAGATTGCGCTCTACAACGCCTACATCCTCTACAGAACCAACAAGGAGAACCATTACAAAGAGCGGCTGAGAATCAACCCGGACGACAAAAAAAAACCAAAGATCCTCTCCCACCTCCGTTTCATCCTGGCCGTGACAAGCTCCTGGGTCGGCCTGAGGGAGGGTCGGCATGGGAGAGATGAGGTCCAAGCTGTAGGGGGCCAGGTCCAAGCTTTGGTGCTGGAGAGGCAGGACGAGGCTGGGGCTGTAGGGGGCCAGGAAGAAGAGGAGATGGCGCTGGAGAGGCAGGACGAGGCTGGGGCTGTAGGGGGCCAGGAAGAAGAGGCTGGGGCTGTAGGGAGCCAGGAAGAAGAGGCGGGACCATCTGGTACCGGTCTCGCTCCGTGCTCTCGTTACGACCCCCCTCGAAGACTGGATGTCAACATGAGTGCTCACCGACCTGTACTCATCCCAATGGGTAAAGGTGCCAAGAAACAGCCGTCACGGATATGCAGAGTCTGTAAGGAAAAGTTGGGCAAGAGGGTAAAGGGAGTGAAAGGACCAAGAAAAGAGCAGCAAGAGCCGTCGCAGACTGCGTCCGCGTCTGAAGACGGGTCTTATGACCCGTCTCATGACGCGTCAGTGCTTAAATAGCGGTCAAGACGCAGCTTTGCGTCCAGGACGGAGCTCCCGCGGCTCAAGACGCGATTCTCGGTTTCAATCACTTCAATCACGTCTTTGCGTCTTCTAGACGCGAAACCGCGGCTCAAGACGCGATTCTCGGTTTCAATCACGTCTTTTAACCTCAAAGACGCGGCTTGGACACTACAATCGCGTCTTTGATCCCAAAGACGAGGCTTGGAATCGCGTCTGGCTGGAACTCGGTGTGGCCGTAAAGGAGACATGTAACCCGCAAAGTCTGCTGTGTGCTGTCCTTGTATCTATTAGATACATTTTACTATTATTTATTGTCAATGGAACATGCTATATTCTACCATATTGTCGGCATTATAGTGTGTCATAACGTTTTTAGTGCGAAAATATATCTTTTCGTTTCTTTTTTTTTTTAGCATTTAAAAAAAAAGGCAGGTTATATCTGCCTGGATTCATGGCACAGAGCAGAACATTTAGCTCAGTCGCTAGAGCGGCCGCCCCGTTGACCGGAGGTTGCCGGTTCGATCCCCGCCTCAGTCACTCTTTATTTCTAAGCACTGTGAAACACGTTTTCTTGCGGCTCCAGACGCGAATCTCGTTTCAATCACGTCTTTGAGCCAAAAGACAGGGCTTGGACCGCGTCTTTGAGCCCAAAGACGGGGCTTGGACACTACAATCGCGTCTTTGGGGGCTTGGACCGCGTCTTTGAGCCCAAAGACGGGGCTTGGACACTACAATCGCGTCTTTGATCCCAAAGACGTGGCTTGGAGGCTACCGCGTCTGGCTGGAACTCGGAGCGGAGTCAAGTTCATTGAAAATAACGGGGCCGTATGTTTTGACGCGGCGCCTCCGTGCGGCCGATGTGTCTAGTGTGTGTTCCCCTTCAGACGTCTGCTGTCTGCTCTCCGTGAAAAAAAAAAAAAAGGGTGTCTATTGTATGTATTTTTTGATGGAGAATTCAAATATTACCTTCTTTTTTGCATAGGACAACTCTAACCTGCATCAATTGGTATTTTATAATTGCCAATTGTACCCTATCCATCTAAAAAACAAATTGGATGTCTATTGTAGGTATTTTTTGATGGAGAATTCAAATATGACCTTCTTTTTTTGCATAGGACAACTCTAACCTGCATCAATTGGTATTTTATAATTGTCAATTGTACCCTATCCATCTAAAAAAACAAATTGGATCTCTATTGTATGTATTTTTTGATGGAAAATTCAAATATTACCTTCTTTTTTAGATAGGACAACTCTAACCTGCATCAATTGGTATTTTATAATTGCCAATAGTACCCTATCAATCTAAAAAAAACAAATTGGATCTCTATTGTATGTATTTTTTGATGGAAAATTAAAATATTACCTTCTTTTTTTAGATAGGACAACTCTAACCTGCATCAATTGGTGCATCAACCTTCTATCTATCTATCTATCTATCTATCTATCTATCTATCTATCTATTTATACTTCACCTTTAGTCAAGAAGAGAGTTCAGCCTCAGGAACTTGCACACCTGGAACTGTGTCATGACTGTGTCATGGAGCTAAGCAGAACTATGTTAAATACTCACAATGAGTCTGATGGACCAATCAGAGTGGTGGTGGGGGGAGGGATCAACAATAGACAGAAACTGGATAATGCTTTGTTAACTGTCCCACCTAAGTCCCTGCTAGTCTGAACAAATCACCTTCCCTCTCATAACACTACTACTACTACTACTACTACTACTACTACTACTACATTTATATAAAGCTGCTCTTGCATTTGAATTCAAGTCTGACACAAGTTAAGGTTAACTTAGGTAGTAGTTCATTTTGCTGGCTTTTGTGTGTGAGTGTGTAGGCCCACAAATTATTATAATTGTCTGTCATTAAGTGACTCAAAGGGAGACGTCTAATGGGTGTTTATTATTTTAATATTAACTGTGGGAAGATTATATATATTTTATTTTGCACTTACAGTGTTGTGATATTATTCCTGAAGGAAGAGGGGTATTTTCACAGCCCAGGCTTTGAACCTAAATGCTGTTTACATGCTCTATAAATATTTATTTCTATATAAAACTCAGTTGTGTGGAGTTATTGTGTGCCTTTTCTTGTAGCTAAAGAGTCCATTTGTTCACTAGACATTAAGTCAAGGTTACTATTTTGAGTTGAAGCCAAGTGTTTTATTACTTTGTGGTTTAACATTATTTAAAAGGCAAATTCATTGTTATGGTTACTTTAGAAGACTGCCTTTGCATTCATGAGTTAAAAAGAGAGCCAAGCTAATTCAAAGAGTTAAGTTAAAGGAACACAAAACGTGACTTAACTCACAGCTGCCATTGGACAGACAGTTATAACATACTCTTATCTTTCACAGAACAGACAATTATCATTTATTTTATCTATTTGAGACATGTAGCTGCTCTAGGGGAAATAGAGCATTAATTTGGGATCAGCCTATTCAATTGATAATGACCAATGGGTGCCAGTTTCTAAGTAGTTAAGCATATTACCATAACAATATATGTGGCCTAGACATGGATATTGCCCACTCAACTCGTAATCTACAGAAATGTCCACCACATCACACAGTATAAAACCTAGTAGAGAAATCTGCCTTCTCCTGTATTGTATTAGTGACATTCATTAATAAATAGTAAAATAACAGGACAGAGCAGAACAGGCCTCTGCTGTGTCTTTATTATGGGTGCATTCCAATGCAAATGGATACTCTGGAACAATCTGAAACAATGTATCTTTCCTGTGGCTGTTATAATGAACACAAACAGATCAGAACGTAATTTAACATTAACCAGTTACATTTATCATACAACAATGTAAGGGATGGATTCCTTTCTATTGTGTGAGTTACTTAAATGCTGATCAATATGTGAATCTGGCTCTTATCAGGTGGGGTGTTTTCTCTCCCTGTCCTGTGCTGTCCTCAGTTAAACCAAGACAGTGCTGTTGTCACCAATGTGGAAAAAGCTTCAGCTCAATTTATTATCTCAAAGTAGACCAGAAAATACACACAGGAGAGAAGCCATTCAGCTGTGAACAATGTGGGAAGTATTTTGCTAAAAGATCACAAGCGTTCACATACTGGAGAGAAACCTTATTGTTGTGACCAGTGTGGGAAAAGATTTGTTCAAAAGGGGATTTTAAAAGAACACCAGAGAATTCACACTAGAGAGAAGCCCTATTGCTGTGACCAGTGTGGGAAAAGCTTTATTCGATTGTCTTATCTCAAAATACATGAACGAATTCACACAGGAGAGAAACCATACGGCTGTGTCCAATGTGGTGAAAAGATAGTCCGAAAGTGCACCAGAGATTTCACACCGAAGATGATGCATATCACTGAACATTTTCGCACACTGGACACAGCAGTATATGGCTTCTCACCAGTGTGGATTTTCAGGTGTCTTTTCAGAGCCGTCTTCAGAGTGAACCTTTTCCCACATTGGTGACAGCAGTAAGGTCTCTCTCCAGTGTGAATCTTCTTGTGTTGTACGAGGCTAGATTTTACAGTGAAACGTTTGCCACAGTGTTCACAGCAGTAAGGCTTTTCTTCGGTGTGAAATTTCTGGTGCACTTTCGGAGCAGCCATTAAACTGAACTTTTCTCCACATTGGACACAGCCGTATGGTTTCTCTCCTGTGTGTATTTTCTGGTCTACTTTGAGATAATAAATTGAGCTGAAGCTTTTTCCACATTGGTGACAACAGCACTGTCTTGGTTTAACTGAGGACAGCACAGGACAGGGAGAGAAAACACCCACCTGATAAGAGCCAGATTCACATATTGATCAGCATTTAAGTAACTCACACAATAGAAAGGAATCCATCCCTTACATTGTTGTATGATAAATGTAACTGGTTAATGTTAAATTACGTTCTGATCTGTTTGTGTTCATTATAACAGCCACAGGAAAGATACATTGTTTCAGATTGTTCCAGAGTATCCATTTGCATTGGAATGCACCCATAATAAAGACACAGCAGAGGCCTGTTCTGCTCTGTCCTGTTATTTTACTATTTATTAATGAATGTCACTAATACAATACAGGAGAAGGCAGATTTCTCTACTAGGTTTTATACTGTGTGATGTGGTGGACATTTCTGTAGATTACGAGTTGAGTGGGCAATATCCATGTCTAGGCCACATATATTGTTATGGTAATATGCTTAACTACTTAGAAACTGGCACCCATTGGTCATTATCAATTGAATAGGCTGATCCCAAATTAATGCTCTATTTCCCCTAGAGCAGCTACATGTCTCAAATAGATAAAATAAATGATAATTGTCTGTTCTGTGAAAGATAAGAGTATGTTATAACTGTCTGTCCAATGGCAGCTGTGAGTTAAGTCACGTTTTGTGTTCCTTTAACTTAACTCTTTGAATTAGCTTGGCTCTCTTTTTAACTCATGAATGCAAAAGCAGTCTTCTAAAGTAACCATAACAATGAATTTGCCTTTTAAATAATGTTAAACCACAAAGTAATAAAACACTTGGCTTCAACTCAAAATAGTAACCTTGACTTAATGTCTAGTGAACAAATGGACTCTTTAGCTACAAGAAAAGGCACACAATAACTCCACACAACTGAGTTTTATATAGAAATAAATATTTATAGAGCATGTAAACAGCATTTAGGTTCAAAGCCTGGGCTGTGAAAATACCCCTCTTCCTTCAGGAATAATATCACAACACTGTAAGTGCAAAATAAAATATATATAATCTTCCCACAGTTAATATTAAAATAATAAACACCCATTAGACGTCTCCCTTTGAGTCACTTAATGACAGACAATTATAATAATTTGTGGGCCTACACACTCACACACAAAAGCCAGCAAAATGAACTACTACCTAAGTTAACCAGCAAAATGAACTACTACCTAAGTTAACCTTAACTTGTGTCAGACTTGAATTCAAATGCAAGAGCAGCTTTATATAAATGTAGTAGTAGTAGTAGTAGTAGTAGTAGTAGTAGTAGTAGTAGTAGTAGTGTTATGAGAGGGAAGGTGATTTGTTCAGACTAGCAGGGACTTAGGTGGGACAGTTAACAAAGCATTATCCAGTTTCTGTCTATTGTTGATCCCTCCCCCCACCACCACTCTGATTGGTCCATCAGACTCATTGTGAGTATTTAACATAGTTCTGCTTAGCTCCATGACACAGTCATGACACAGTTCCAGGTGTGCAAGTTCCTGAGGCTGAACTCTCTTCTTGACTAAAGGTGAAGTATAAATAGATAGATAGATAGATAGATAGTAGATAGATAGATAGATAGATAGATAGATAGATAGATAGATAGAAGGTTGATGCACCAATTGATGCAGGTTAGAGTTGTCCTATCTAAAAAAAGAAGGTAATATTTTAATTTTCCATCAAAAAAATACATACAATAGAGATCCAATTTGTTTTTTTTAGATTGATAGGGTACTATTGGCAATTATAAAATACCAATTGATGCAGGTTAGAGTTGTCCTATCTAAAAAAGAAGGTAATATTTGAATTTTCCATCAAAAAATACATACAATAGAGATCCAATTTGTTTTTTTAGATGGATAGGGTACAATTGACAATTATAAAATACCAATTGATGCAGGTTAGAGTTGTCCTATGCAAAAAAGAAGGTCATATTTGAATTCTCCATCAAAAAATACCTACAATAGACATCCAATTTGTTTTTTAGATGGATAGGGTACAATTGGCAATTATAAAATACCAATTGATGCAGGTTAGAGTTGTCCTATGCAAAAAAGAAGGTAATATTTGAATTCTCCATCAAAAAATACATACAATAGACACCCTTTTTTTTTTTTTTTCACGGAGAGCAGACAGCAGACGTCTGAAGGGGAACACACACTAGACACATCGGCCGCACGGAGGCGCCGCGTCAAAACATACGGCCCTGTTATTTTCAATGAACTTGACTCCGCTCCGAGTTCCAGCCAGACGCGGTAGCCTCCAAGCCACGTCTTTGGGATCAAAGACGCGATTGTAGTGTCCAAGCCCCGTCTTTGGGCTCAAAGACGCGGTCCAAGCCCCCAAAGACGCGATTGTAGTGTCCAAGCCCCGTCTTTGGGCTCAAAGACGCGGTCCAAGCCCTGTCCTTTTGGCTCAAAGACGTGATTGAAACGAGATTCGCGTCTGGAGCCGCAAGAAAACGTGTTTCACAGTGCTTAGAAATAAAGAGTGACTGAGGCGGGGATCGAACCGGCAACCCTCCCGGTCAACGGGGCGGCCGCTCTAGCGACTGAGCTAAACGTTCTGCTCTGTGCCATGAATCCAGGCAGATATAACCTGCCTTTTTTTTTTAAATGCTAAAAAAAAAAAGAAACGAAAAGATATATTTTCGCACTAAAAAACGTTATGACACACTATAATGCCGACAATATGGTAGAATATAGCATGTTCCATTGACAATAAATAATAGTAAAATGTATCTAATAGATACAAGGACAGCACACAGCAGACTTTGCGGGTTACATGTCTCCTTTACCCGGCCACACCGAGTTCCAGCCAGACGCGATTCCAAGCCTCGTCTTTGGATCAAAGACGCGATTGTAGTGTCCAAGCCGCGTCTTTTGAGGTTAAAAGACGTGATTGAAACCGAGAATCGCGTCTTGAGCCGCGGTTTCGCGTCTAGAAGACGCAAAGACGTGATTGAAGTGATTGAAACCGAGAATCGCGTCTTGAGCTCGGGAGCTCCGTCCTGGACGCAAAGCTGCGTCTTGACCGCTATTTAAGCACGGACGCGGCATCAGACGGGTCATAAGACGCGTCTTCAGACGTGGACGCAGAGAGTCAGCGGCTGTCTCTCGAAAAGAGTCTCGCTACATGTGCAAGGAATGTAACGTGCCTCTCCACCCCACAGACTGCTTTGCGGAATACCACACGTGGAAGCACTATGGCCAGAATGAACAGGTTTTTTCAAAAAACAAAATCTGTGTCCCATGTCCATATATGGTCATTTCAGTCCAGAATGAACAGGTTTTTTTCAAAAACAAAATGTGTGTCCCATGTCCTTATATGGTAATTTCAGTCCAGAATGAACAGGTTTTATCAAAAACAAAAGGTCTGCCACCTCATGTCCATATATGGTCATTTCAGTCCAGAATGAACAGGATTTATCTGTCCCGTCCGTCCAGAATATGTGTGTAGTGTCCGTCCCGGTCTGATGATTGGATACTTTGAGGATTGGTCAAGCTTCACATGACAATTCGGCCCTCCAGATAAAATCATTCATTCAATCATTCAGAATATAAAGAATGTACAGATCAGAGTTCATAACTTTAGAACACATGGAATAACAGTTCACCGCTTCACTTTGAACCAAGGTTTTATTTTTTTTATTTTTGAAAGATATTTTTGAAAAATAAAAGTGGCTGTCAAGTGGCAGTACAAATGTATTTCTGTCTAAGCTTGTTGTTATTCTAAAAATAGAAAGAGTTGAAAATGGGCAACATATGTACAGTTGGAGAGGGGGTACAGCATTGTAAATGGCTATGTCACATTGTGAGTTTTTATATATATATATGTGACGGAGAGAGTCGCAGCCCCAGCCTTGAAGCCTCAAAACTCTAGTATCTCCCCCGGACTAAAAATATGTCTCTTTGGTCTAGTGGTTGAGATATTGTACGAAGCCGGGTGGGGAGGTTCGGATCATCTCCGTTATATATATATATATATATATATATATATATATATATATATATATATATATATATACACAGGGTGCACTTTTCGAACAAATGGTATAATTTTTCTTTTTCTCAAAATGCATTTACACTCAGTCAGCAACCACTGTTATTCATACACTGAATTCTCAAAGCCCAGATAGGAAGGTGCAGCAGTTTTTACTATTGTGAAATAAATGCAAATGTCTGTTCTGCTCTGTTTGCCATACCTCCAAGCTCACAAGGAGGTCAAGAAGGGTCAATTTCAGGACAGGCCCAGGCAAGACCAGTCTAATAAGATATTTTTTTTTACCAGACTCGAACTTGCAACCTTGCACATGAGAGGTGAGGGCACTATCAACTGAGCTAATGAATCATAAACATGTGATTGTAATATGTAATAGATACACACATAGATCTGCATTATGTGTGTTTATATATATGACATGTCACCTGAACATGTGAATTGTACCCTAGCTCGTTTGGTTGTTGTATGTATACCACACTAGGTAGGGCCACCATTATTGTTCTTCATGGGTTCAAAACTCATACCAATGAAAATATATCAGTCTTATATAGTGCTTTTCTGAGAAGCCAACATCGCTATACAAATGTGTTTGTGGTAACTACTTTTTGCAAAGTTGCCAATGTGAGCCGATAATTTCTCTCTCTCTCATTCTCAGTCAACCTTTACTAAGACAATGTAAAGTTTGAGTTCAAGTAGCAATATTGGTAGATACGTGAGCTTTAGATCGCAAGTTTGCGAGTTCAAATCTGGTCTGAAAATAACATTTCAATATTCTTAGTGCTGTGGTAAATACTGTGAATTGATGGTTTGTGTGAACAGTTCAGACTATACAGAGGATAAAATATATGTGTCATGACAGGGTCAGGGTGAGATGAGAGTGTGAACGAAAAAAGTGTCACAAGTTCTCTCTCAGCTCAGAGTTATATTACGTATATTGTGTGTGTGCGTGTGTGTGTGTGTGCAGGTTTGCAAGCACAAGGTCAGATATATATAGGGGTGTCTGTTAGCTCAGTAAGTAGAGCGGGTTGACCAATGATCTGAATGACAGCCGTTCGAATCCCAGCCTCTACTGTCATCATGGTGAAGTGTGTGAATCGGTGGATGTCGAGCTATAATGGCTCTAAAAATGCACCATTTATCATTTGTGTGCATGTGTGTGTGTGCTCAGCAGAGCCAAAGTGTTGCTGTCTTTGACAGTGAAATGTAGAGGATATGTGTGTGCGCGTGCGTGCGTGCATGTGACAGTGCATGTGCTCAGTCACAGTGTCCCCCTGCTATCTTCTTTGACAGTCAAAGCTCTAAAATGCACCATTTATCATTTTTGTGCACGTGTGTGTGCACGTGTGTGCACGTGTGTGTGTGTGTGTGTGTGTGTGTGTGTGTATGGGGCTCCTTTAGTGCCTTCTGAACGTTGAGACGCATCTTGTGCAGCATGGTTTTTGTTTAGATATGCATGCGTGTGTGCATGCGTTAGTTCTGCTCCAGTGGCACTCCGGGGCACACGATTGCCCTGCATCAAAGCGTCTGGACGCATCGCGTCTTTCCACGATGGTTCAGCTAAGGTACGCGTGACACGTCATGTAAATTTCCACTAAGGTACACGTGACACGTCATGTAAATTTCCACGATGGTTCAGCTAAGGTACGCGTGACACGTCATGTAAAAAAAAAAAAAGGATGGCACTGACTAAAAAAAAAAAAAAAAAAAAAAAGTCTGTAGATGTACAGTGATTCTTATATCAATGGTTTCATTGTAGACAATTCATTTTAAGCTCTAACTCATGAACACAAGGGTCCATTTGGTTTCATCTTATGTTCTAAATAACAGTCTTGCCTGACTTTCATGAGGGCAGAGGTATAGGCCTACCTTTTTTTTTGATATGCACGGCAGCACGTCATTACTTTCTTTCTGACAGTGGATTTCAACCAGTGGTCCGGGGCCCCACAGTGGTTCTTGAGGGGGTGCCAGGTGTCTAATGGCTTTTCAATCAATCCTCTACAAGTCTCCATGATTCATGAACATTAGCAATGGACCATAGCTGGATGGAACCGACGTATCTCTCTCTCTCTCTCTCTCTCTCTCTCTCTCTCTCTCTCTCTCTCTCTCTCTCTCTCTCTCTCTCTCTCTCTCTCTCTCCCCCCCCCCCCTCTCTCTCTCTCTCTCTCCCCCTCTCTCTATGTCTGTCTGTCTGTCTGTATATATAAAGATATTGGCGATACGTTGTGCCATTGACCGTTAAAATGTTTAATTGGCCGGTAATTATAAAGTCCACCGGCACCGGACACTGTGACCGGCTGGGAAAATGTCTCCCTTATATAGGCTATTTTATCATGTGGCTCCCTTTGGGCTATTTTATCAGATTTAAGCCTATTATTCTTATTATTATTTGGTTAAAGTAGTAGGCTACAACCATTAAATCAACATCATCATTTTTGTATTATGATCTGTCAGCGTGGTTTAAATCCCGAAGGGTGAGCGTGCTGCGGGCTGCTTCTTCTGTGCTGTGTGCTGTTAAAAATCAGCCTATTCGTCGTACGATGGTGACGCGCGTTGAAAATATCAGAGCTACAAGCTCACAACTCGTCGCAATTCACCACGCTATGAGCTTGTATATCTGCTATACGCAACACGGCCATACGGCGAGCTGCCTGCAGCTCTAGCGCTTGTCCCAAATCAGCGCTGTCTTGTTCGCTGGAGACCCTGCAGAGTCGGGGTTTACCAGTGGCGTCAGTTCAGCAAAAGCTAAGGTATGGCAACATGACTGGTGTCTTGCACGCGCGCCCTCGCGTGCGTGCAAGACACCAGTCATGTTGCCATACCTTAGCAACAGACATGATGAAAAGTACATTTTATTATTTCCCACTGTAGCCAAGGTATGGCAGCTGCCATAGCTTGCCATACCCAATTGACGCCTCTGGGGTTTACTGTTACAGAACCGTGCGGATTCCGTGGTAATCTGAACCAAACCGGACCAGTTGACGATTATAAAAAAGGGACCCGAACTCAGTGGAACCACATGGATATTATAGCCTACAAGACTTTCTGATACAGAAATTGATGTGGTGGTGCGCTGTGGGTGACTCGTTGAATTAAGGCAACTGAGAAAAGGCAGCCTTCCTTGCGCCATCATAACATTAATAAAACAAAACAAAGGTTGTATATTTGCATATTAAGGTTTAATGACACGTAAGACCAAATCATAGGCCTACGTAAACCAAATGGAACCGTACGGGTCCATTTGGCGAGGCTGTTTTTTCCCCCCCAGCCCAGCTGTAGCCTATAATTATCGCCTAATTTTTCTCTGTCCTGCGATGGTGTTTGTGTGCAGAGAATCATCAATCATATCTGATCATTTGAGTTATAAATGTCCATAACGTTGTACACTCTGTCTCTTCTCTTTCTCTCTTCTCTCTCTCTCTCTCTCTCTCTCTCTCTCTCTCAACCACTACTCGCTCGGTACAGATCAGAGTTGGTAAAAAAAGAAAAAAAAGAAAAGAAAACGAACGAAACGACTGACTGACTGACGGCCGAGCAAGTTGGGGAGAGAGGGAGATGGGGGAGAGAGATTTGTCAAATCATTTTGATCATAGCTCTCTCTCTCTCTCTCTCTCTCTCTCTCTCTCTCTCTCTCTCTCTCTCTCTCTCTCTCTCTCTCTCTCTCTCATGATATGTATACATTGTATAGGCCTATATGTGATGTTCTGTCATGACAAACAGCCTTCTTTTTTTTCCAATACTCTCCAATACTTCTGCACATTTGGAATCAGTTTTACCCAGTCCCAGAACTCAAGCAAATTAAATCGTACAAAGTCCCTTTATAGCTGATCAGTCATCGAAAACAACAGCTCTCAACGCATCACAGTCTGTCACACAATGTCAAATTGGAACTTCAAAGGAGTAGAGATTACGTAACTGCACGGACCATCAGAGAAAGTGACGGAAGTGGGTGAAGTGCGCTCTTCGTATATCGCCTCTCTGCATGCAGTGCATTTGGCCAGAGAGAGAGAGGTGATAATAGAGTAATAGAGTAATAGAGTTATAATAAGAGGGGAGCAGAGCGTTGAGAGCCCTGCACGGGTCCAATTTTGACAACCCGCGTCTGCCCCGCCCCGCCCGTCATTAATCAGATCCGTGGACCGCCCGCTACCCGTGATTATATTAAAAAATCAAAACCAGATCCGCCCGCCCGCCCGCCAAAAAAAGGATCATTTAATCATTTAAAATTGTATCATGATCTGACACTGTCATGACAGCTTGTTGCTGCTGATGCCTTCTGCCTATGCATGTGTGCAGTTGTATTTGTCATTAGATGGTGTCGCGCATTGAAATTATCAGAGCTACAAGCTCACAACATGTCGGAACTTGCAGCTTTGTGAGCTTGCATGTCTGCTATGCTCGACACGCACCGTCATACGGCGAAGCATATGTCCAGCTTTTCACCGCTGAATGAGGGAACTCCTGTCTGTCTTGGTTCGCTTGTCACTGTTTAGGCTACTTATGATAAACAGCCCGAGATAATCTAAACCAAACCGGACCCAGTTGACGATAATAAAACAGGGATCCGAACTCCTAATAGTCGTGGAATCACGTGGATATCAAGCACCTTTCTGAGCGCAGCAATGGATCTGGTTGTGAAAGTTGGATGATTGCAGGCAAGTCAGTTGTGTGCAGGCTGCTGCCTCACTGTGACTGTATGCGCTCCAGCCGACAAGTGTGTGACTGCATGCCCTGGTTCTGCTGCTCACTGTGCGCTCTTGTGACGTTGTTTTAGGCAGAAACAGTTGTCTGATTTTCACAGTAAAAAGATGAGTCCAATTACCAGTAGCCTACTTTCCTTCTACTCCACTACACTTCGGATCCTTTTGTATTTAATACCCAGCGATGTATTTTAAAACATTAGTCTTTTTGCAGTTATAAATTAGCCTAAAACATACCATGCTTTTACCAGTATTATTTGAGTACTTTTTCCAAGCAGCCACGCTGCCACACAGAGAGAGACACGGAAAAGGAGAAAAACACCGTTCCCCTCGGCCTCAATGCAACGTGAAGGTCCCTCCACCATTCTCTCTCTCTCTCTTGAAATAGGGTCGAGTGAGCTTACTTTGATACAGAGAGAGAGAGGAATCAATCAATTGTATTTATCCTCAATTTAATTTAATTATAGGAAGGCCTGTGTATAATATTGCCAGTGGTGTAAATGAACTAAGTAGGCCTAGGCTATATTTATTTAACATAAATAAATGTAGGCTCCAGCCTGCTTGAATAGGCCTATTGCTACCCAACCAATAGGACTTTAGCAGTTTATTGAGATGTTAGAGAGACTCTTTATTATATAGCGAATATATTTGTTTAATTTCGCCGTTTTAAAGCACCATGCGTGGCGAGGAGGCTGCGCAACAAAAAAAAAAGAAAAAAATGGATGGAACCGACGTCTCTCTCTCTCTCGTCCCCCCCCCCCCCCCCCCCGTCTCCCCCCCCCCCCCCCCCCCCCCCCACACCCACCCCTCTCTATGTCTCTCTGTCTGTCTGTCTGTCTGTCTGTCTGTCTGTCTGTCTGTCTGTCTGTATATATAAAGATATTGGCGAAGCATACGTTGTGCCCAAGGCCAAGAGGGGTGCAACATGACCTTACACACATCAACGTAGAAGCCGATGATCCAGCAATCATTATTTTAAGGCCGCCAGATTAACCACTTGAACCCTAGCGTATAGGCTATACTGAGAACTTTAGCCAAAAATGGCAGATCTACAAGCTCACACCGCCTCGTGCTGCTAGGCATTGTGAGCTTGTAAATCGGCTATTTCATACATGAATCCAAAATACACTGATGATTGTGCTGTCAAACAATGAAACTGTATGGAATCTATGAAGGTTGTGGTGGGGATCCCTGCTTCATCTCTCTCGCCTGTGACACCACGCAAAGCGTTTCGGGGTATTCCAAGTTTTGCACGATCTGATCAGCTTGTTAATCGGAGAGACAGACAGACAGACAGACAGACAGACAGACAGACAGACTAATAGGCTATATTATCGAAGTGTCGTTTTGATTGCCGTTGGAACTAACGGTCTAACGCCCGTCCTGCGATAGTCATGAACAGCGACACCAGATAGATATAGATAGATAGATAGATAGATAGATAGATAGATTACAAAGCCCGATACATAATTGACAATTGGAGACCGGCCCGGCCCGAAGACCGACATTTTTCTAAACAAGCTTAATTGCAGAGTGCGTGTAGCGGCGGCCTTTTGTTTTCATTACATTTTAAATATTGGTGAAGAACAGAGACATGATACCCCTTTCCAACTGTCTTTATTTAAAAAAAAAAAAAACAGCTTGGAGCAAATGGGGATATAAATGTATACAATTTGCTATAATTGTGACAATTCCCAAATCAATTTTTTTTACTGTAAGAACAATTAAACATTCAAGTGGAGCCTGCGCTCTCGCCAGTCAGGCAGGCATATTGTAGTAACTGTATGAAACTGTACATTTTCTTTTCCTATGTAAACTTCTAAATAATAAAGTCTTCAATACAGTAGTAACGGAGGAGGAGGGCCAGGGCCTACAGCCTCAAACAAACAAACAAACAAATAAAAACATAGGCCTAATCCCTTCAAACGCGATTCAATTGTGAAACAGGTCCCGACTCCCGAGGACAATTTAACAATGAACAATCCTTTGAGTTTGCGTTGTGCGACATTTGTGCAATTAAAATAAACAATCTCAAGTTAAGTATGTGTATAAAATATTAGAATGAATAGCCTTAATCAGTCAAGCAATGAAACATTCCCATTCCCTGGTTAAATTAAAGTATATAAATAGGCTAAACAAATAAAATAAACAGCATTTGTTATTTTAGTCCGTAACACAGCACTTTTCTTTGTATGAATCAACACTTATTCGTTCAGTTTAATAGACCCAAAAATCCAGCGCTGGGCGCAAGGCCGCGCCGGGAGGCCGCACCGCCGCAGGGCGCTCGCTCCGGCGAATAATTCAATCAGACAGCAAGCAGCTGAAATTAAATAAAATATATTTATAAATAAATGATAAGATCACAAGAGACCAAGATGACTACATTCTACGTTGGCCATTGGGTATATATTGCCAACAGTTAAAGGCTAGGCTGTACTCACCGATTTTATAAATTGTGATGAAGAAAAAGGATGGAATCCACCGTCTCCGTGTTCAACGATGTCCTTCGCTCGGAGATGGTTCTGCCCGCAGCGCTGAAAACCCGTTCACTGGAACTGCTGCTGGCCGGGATGCAAAGCACAGATCTTGCCAATTGTGCAAGCTTTGGGTACACTTTCTTGTTGGCGCGCCACCAGGCAAGGAGATCTTTTTCATTCTTCATGACACACATTCAGTCAGTCAATAGCAGCTGCGCTCGGGCGCTCAGACGCAGAGCAGATGACAGCTTGCCTGCAACCGACCTGACTAATACTTGTTGTGTATATTGTGAATGTGACACAATGCATACACACATAGCTAGCTAGCTCCAAATGAGTTGAATATATAATTTAATTTAAATGTATATATTTGTATTTTTTTTCTTTATTTTTTTTTCTCAAGCCCGACCCAGCCCAAAGCCCGACATGTGCGTGACAAATTGAGCCCGGCCCGGGCCGCGCCGACCCGTCGGGTCCCGTCGGGCTCGGGCTGAAACGGCAGCCATGCGCAGCGTGGCGGTGTGCAAAGCAGACAGACAGACCAACCCATTCTCACTCCCTTTGCTTCACCCTCCCGACGCTGTGTCTTTCTTTCCTTTGCTTCACCCCTGTGAAGTTTTGGGAGTGACTATTGCGTCTAGGGTGCGACGGAGACGGAGAGTTTTTGGACGAGACAGAGTCTTAATACACATGCGCCGACATGTGTTTACTGGAAGATTTTTCACTGACGGCCGTCACGGGGAATCGAACCCCGGTCTCTAGAGTTGTATCTCCATGCTCTACCGACTGAGCTAACGAGAGTGACTGGGAAATACCTTTTTTTTTGTGCTTTTATCTTTGACAAAACGTGAAATGATAACGTAGTCCCTTCTTTGAGCCACATTCGGAGGCGGAAGCAGTCCCCTGGTCAAGATTTACTATTCTGTCCATAACGGCACGTAATTCGGTAACGCGGCTGAGTCGGCTCATGCGGCGTTCCCACCGCTCGTCGCGGCAACTCGGCTCGCTATCGCTCGCCTCGGTGGCGACTCACGGGGGTCATCGCCGCCTGAGACGGCGCCGCTCCGTCGTTTATAGTGGCGTGAACGGTAGCGACGGGTGGCTGGTAAACCAAGAAGCCTTCAGAGCGTATCGAATCCCGCATCAGGAACTACTTTTTTTCTTTCTTCTTAGACCACCCAATGCGTCTAACCCTTGAGACATTAGGCAATCCGTCCGCGTCTATGGTGAGAAGCATTCGGTAATTAAGATCGCGTCGGTTGTATGACGCAATAGGGGTGAGAACCTGTTGGACAGACAGACAGACAGACAGACAGACAGACAGACAGACAGACCTGGCTCTATTGCTCTGAGCAGCGCCAGGCCGCTGCTCAGAGCTGAAGTTAACAACTAAACAAAACAAACAAATAACGAAATAAAGGTCTAAACACAACATAACTGAACAGAACTAAACAAATAATAAATAAAGCAATTTAACTGACAACTTAACCAGAAGGCAGCCATTCCGAAGGGCTCAACTTAGGAACACCAAACAAAACAAAAACAGTTAAATAAATACATATAAATAAATTAACGAAATATGTATAGTCTCAATCAGTCAAGGATTAAAACATTTGGTTAAAATGCAAATATAAAAATGGGCAAAACAAATAAAATAACCAGCATCTGTTATTTTAGTCCATAAACACAACACACTTCTACTTAATATATTAGTCCCAACCAGCAGGGCGCAAGGCCGTGACTCATGTTTGCGCTGATCTGACACATTTCAACATCACATCATCGCCCAAATAATAATAAATAATATATTCGGAATGGCGGGGTGTTTCCAGAAAATGAAACGAAATCTATTTGGTTTCACTTTATTGCTCTCAAGATTTAAAAGATCCATTTGGTTAACAACTCTCCATAATTTAGCTGTGGACCACTTGGAACTTCCCCCAAGGACCAACGGTAGTCCTTGGCCAACGGTGGTCCTTGGGGGGGGACCACCAGGACCACCAACTCACCAAAGGACGGGTCTGTATTTTTTCCCAATTCAAATAGGCCTATATAAAGCAAATTTGCTACGTCAGCCAAGGAGCACAGAGAGCATGCAGCCCACAGTGGAGACAGACCAACGCATGCTCGCATGAACGTCTGGATGTTTTATTTGATATACACGTCTACACACACACACGCAGGTTTAGCGCTGAGAATCAAATGGGTGGCACACATCTCACACGTGCATTCCAGAGCAGAGCAACAAGTCAATCACGCGTACAGTTCATGGCGGCGCTGCATTTGACCGTGTCGTCTCACGCATGATGGCCACATGGCCATTAGATGTATGCGTGCGTTAACACATGCGTTCGCCACAAACGCCTAATTAAACGCGTCCCCGTGTACCCCGCCTGGCCACTTAAATGAAGACACACAGATACGCGTGCCAGCGACGCCTACGTGTAAGCTATTAAATGCCTTTGAAAAACTACAGGAGACGTCCATGCGTTCAGTACAACACAGATAAAATCGCATGAGTGCACACATGCGTCCCTTTGCTTTCGTGGCACGGAAAAGCCTTGATAGTGTGTGTGTGTGTGTGTGTGCGCGCGCGCGCGTGTGTGTGTGCTCAGCAGTGCCAAAGTGTTGTGGTCTTTGACAGTCAAATGTATGTGTGTGTGTGCATGTGTGTGTGTGTGTGTGCGTGTGTGTGTGTGTGTGTGTGTGTGTGTGTGTGTGTGTGTGTGTGTGTGTGTGTGTGTGTGTGTGTGTGTGTGTGTGTGTGTGCATGTCACAGTGTCACAGTGAGAGTGAAGTGTTGCTGCCCCTGCTGGCCTCCTGACAGACTGCACACAGTGTGATGTCTGTGTATCACACCAGACAGCACTGCCATCTGGTGGGGGCACTTAGTTGTTATGAGTGCAGTCAAGTTGAGCCAAGGGTTAGGGTACGTCTTCGCACGCTTTCACATCGGGTGACAAAAGTATACAAGATCGAAACTCTAGCTCAAAATATTTTCGGGGGTAAGAGAAAACAACCTACACTTTCTATAGGTGTGCTGCATGTTTGCAAACTCCTTTATTTCAGTAAGTTACAAGCTTCATGAACTTTTTTTTTTCAAATGGCTCTAATTTGAAAAATTAATTCCCAGGGGACATTTTGGGGGAAAGCGCGCTTCAGTCTGGGGCTGTAACTAAAAAACTATACAATATAAAAGCTCACCGTCTTCGGCAGGTGAAAGTAAGCTTTCTAATCTATATATATAATGAAATTCACTCATATATGAATGTTTTTGGATTATCTGTGGCTCTGCAAAGTTGGGCCAAAATGGTAAGAAAATGGCTGGCACAAGCTACCCACCCAATTAGAAAAACTGCTGGCACTAAAAGAGTTAATGAATACAGTGTTTCTCTTTCTAGAAACAAAGAATGCACGCACCCCAACCTCCCCACCAGTAAGGAGACACTCTTGCCCCAACTGATGCCCCCTATTTGCACCAAACCCCGTAACCATAGCACTGTACGAAGTGATTTTTAGACATCACTTTGTACATCACATCACTTTGTACAACCCGACATATATGCCAGCATTAACGCTAATCTCCTCCGCTCGAGGAATTATCTGCTGCTGCGGGCCATCAACCAGCTTTTTGAGGTCAGAGATCTGGAGGTGGAGGGCACATGAAGGGAGGTGGAGGAAAAGAGGAGGTTGTTTTCACCATCCGCCAGACACGAGGGCAGGGAAACATCTCCTCTTCCTCCTCCTGCCTCTCCTAAATCTTCTACTTTTATATGTAGGACAAATAGGAAGAGGCGGAGGACAGTCTAAAACATTTTTTGTTGCCCCCCGCTGTACGACTGTTTGTCTGGCGAGATGGCATCGGGCTGCGTGTTGCTTAAAGGGGGTGTTCAGTCAAATAAAGATGATAACAAGGGTATTCCCAGTTTGTCACACAACAGAGTAATGTATTATTTACCAACAGACAAAATTTGAATGATGAAAAAATCTAAATTTTTGAAAAATTATGTTTCAAAAATGTGTGAAATCCAATACATATTTTTCTGGCCTTTCTGCCAAGGGCTGTAGGGGCGTGGCCCATGTACAGCATGAAGCCACGCCCACTCATGGAAGTATCTGCTTCCGTTTTCAGGGGTGTTAAAAAAGTACTTTTACTCAAAAAAGTAACTAAGTACATTTAAAGTACTCTAAGTATCATTTTGAGGTACTTTGACTTGAGTAGGCTATATATTTTATTTTCCAAATTAAAAAAAAAGAAAAGAAAAAAGCTCACAATGTGTCAAGCTTGTAGATCTGCTATTTTCAAAATATTTGATGCATTTGAAAACTTTTGCAGTAGTAGTGATACTTTTACTCAAGTAAAATATCACTCTCGATTATTTCGTCGTCACAGGACGTGCAGACACACACGCACGCACGCGCGCATGCGCACACAGACAGACACACACAGACACGCACACACGCACGCACGCACACACACACACACACATACACACACACAGACCTAATGGAGCTAGCTACTGAGGGAGGGACGTGGCTAATGCTAGCAGGCTAGTAGCAGCAGCTAAACTCCGTGACGCCCCTTTCACACCACGCAGGAGCTGCGTGTGTGAACGCACGCATCCCATTCATCTTCAATGGAGGCGGGCGTATCGCACGAAACGCTCTGTCTTGCGCGATGCGTCAATTTCGCGTCGATTTCACGTTGAGCGCACGCTGATTTCACGCTGAGCGCACGCGATCAGCACGCTGAGCGCACGCATCAGAGCGGCTGGAGGGACGCATTGAATTTGAATAAAGCTCAACTCGAGCAGCTTTATTCAAATCTTGAGCGTGAGTGAGCTCTTGAAACCAATGAAATCAGTGCTGCTCTGCGTGTAGGTGCGGTTATGGGGTACAAATAGGGAAGTGAAACAAACAGCGCGCCTTCACAAACATGACGAATGTGAAAGAAAAACTAATTGCGTCAGTGACCAACTACCCGTACCTATACGATGCAACGCATCATCTCCACAAAAATGCAGACGCCGTCGCCCAGGCATGGCGTCTGATATCTATTGCAATCTGTGTAGATGGTAAGTTGTTTGATAAAGTTTGAATGTTTCCCAACAAATGTTAATATTTGCTTTATGCATGTGTTTCACTATATATATATTTCCCCAATAGGCTACTTGAAGCTTATCTTATATAGTAACCTATAACAAAGCGTCACTTGTAGCCTATTATTTAGATTGTCAATGAAGATATTCGTATAGGCCAAATGTCAAAATGTGCTATCAACTCCTATCAACTAAAAGCAGCTAGAAGAGCATGCTAGATCAGTGGTTCATAAACTTTTGAAACTATTGAAAATAGCAGATCTAGTGTGTGTGTGTGTGTGTGTGTGTGTGTGTGTGTGTGTGTGTGTGTGTGTGTGTGTGTGTGTGTGTGTGTGTGTTTGTTTGTTTGTTGGATAACATGGGATTTTTAGGGGGGGTGGGGAATCTTTGGAATATCTGTTTTAAACATACAGTAAAAAAGCCAAAAGGAGCAACAAGAATCAACCATGATAGCAATTAGAATTAGAATAGCCTCCAGCTCCTTGTTTTATTATACATACATCCCAACAACCCCATTATATTTCTGCATTACTGTATTTTCGCCACTAGGGGGGGCCGTGGGTTTATAAAACCCATCAACCCTATATAAATTATACTGACAGTTGAATAATGTTAACACCACTGATTAAGTGTACTTCTTCTCCACTGTTCAAAAGTTTTTTTTTTTAATTGCTTGTTATTAATGTAATCTTGTCTTCTCTCTTCACTATAGTTGAAACGTGTAAAAAAAATTGGAAAACATTGAGGGACACTTTTGCCAGGGAGAAGAAAAGGATTGAAGAATCACAGAGGAGTGGTGCTGGGGCCTCCTCCAAACCCCCCTGGCATCTCTATCCAATACTATCCTTCCTCACAGAACATATACAAGCACGCACAGCAACATCATCAAATTTAACCCGGACAGTCCCACCATCTGCCACAATTCCGCCACCTAGCCCAACCATCCCTGCACCCCTGCCAATCAACCCTACCATCCATGCCGTGCCAGTCATCCCAACCGTCCCTGCCGTGCCAGTCACCCCAACCAGCACTCAAACCACCACCGACACACAGGACAACACACAGGACATCACTCTACATCTTTCAGAAGTCAGCCCATCCCAGTACTCCCAAATGTCACATTCACCATCCCTCCTGCGGTACAACCTCCCATCACCCACAGTGCCTCCAGTACCCATTTCCCCCCCAGTACAGCTTGGTGAGGAGGAGGCCCCAGCATCACCAGCAGGGGCAGGGGCAGGGGCAGGGGCAGGGGCAGGGGCAGGGAGAGGGAGGAAAAGGGCACAAAAAAGACACCACACAATGTCACATTTTGAGCACAGGGTGGTAGAGTCCCTAGGGCGATGTGTGAACCCCCCACCTCCACCTCCACCTCCTCCACCACCCCCACCCCCACAGCGAGATGCTGACGAACTTTTTTTGTTGAGTTTATTGCCTTTGTTACAACAAGTCCCTCAAGGGGAAAGGAGAGACAGAGCGAAGTTGGACATGCACCAGAGGCTTTTCCACTTCGCACATGACAGCGAGTGATGCATGTCCAACTTCGCTCTGTCTCTTCTTTTCTTTTCTTTTCTTTTCTTTTTTGTATTTTCTTTTCAATTTCCAGTTTAGAAACTGCAGAGTAGTTAAGTTGTGGATTTTCCTTTTTCTTTCTGTTATTTAATATTTATATAGTTCTAGTTTTGCCCTTGTTTTTTTGTTACTTTAAGTACATTTTAATGCCAATACTTTTGGACTTTTACTCAAGTACATTTTGAATTCCAGACTTAGGCCTACTTGTAACAGACTATTTCTACATTGCAGTATTGATACTTTTACTTAAGTAAAAACATGTTCATTGATTTATTTTGCGGCAAAGATGTTGAAAAGAAAATATCGAATTGAAAGAGCACAAATTATTGTTGTATTATTGTTTCTTATAATCAAAGTGCTCACAGAAAATAAAATAAAAAAACAACCTTGAAACATATTTCTGTTATTGTTTGACCCATTCTGTCTCTGAGTTGTACCCAATGGGTCCATTTGGTTACGTATACTCTCCCAGAGTAAAATGATTACTCCACCTAGGGCTGTCACGATTATGACATTTTACATGACGATACATTATAGTGAAAATAGCCGATCTACAAGCTCACAAGTTGTAAGCTTGTAGATCAGCCATTTCTACAGTTTTTGAAAATGTTATATTGGAACATTTTCAACATATTAAAGATTGACCAAATAATCGTGATTATGTCAAGTAATGAGATTAGACGATTATGTAATAACTGTTAACTCCATCACCTGCCAATACCATAAACTGCTACTTCATTGACAATGCATAATCCATGCTTTTTTGATTCAAGTTTTAATCCAACATAATGCCACACAATCAAGGTTATTCAGGTAGAAAAAGTTTTAAAAGTATCAATACTGCAATGTAGAAATAGTCTGTTCCAAGTAAGAGTCTGGAATTCACAATGTACTTGAGTAAAAGTACAAAAGTATTGGCATTAAAATGTACTTAAAGTAACAAAAAAACAAGGGCAAAACTAGAACTATAGAAAATATTAAATAACAGAAAGAAAAAGGAAAATCCACAACTTAACGACTCTGCAGTTTCTCTACTGTAAATTGAAAAGAAAATACACTAAACTAAAAACTAAACTGAAAAACTAACTGAAATGGAAACAAGGACAAAACAACCCTGTGACACTCCTGCGCTAGGCACACAAAAGGTTATTTTCATGAAATAAAAATGTCATTTTGCCATGCCACGGCACCCTCATTATTGAAATGAGAGCAGAGGGTCCTCCTTATGCGGAATGCCTCCATCGAGGCATTGTTGGGGCCCATCCTGGAGACATCCCGGAGGCTGGAGGCTGGAGCTGTTACTTGGACTAGAGGTGCTCTTCCTGCCCCCTGGGCCCTGACAGATGGCAACCTTCCAACATAAAAAAGACAGTACAAGGTCTTATTTGAGATGTTCCTTTTAGGCAGGGTGTTTAACTGTACTTGTACTGTACTACATTTTTGTCTAATAAAATAATCAATCAATCAAACCTCATAAAGTTGTGCAGTATGCATGTGGCCTTGACACACTCCTCTGCAGTTCTAGGGGAGACTCCAATCACACGGTGGTACATGCGCCACTGAGAAGCAAGGATGCCAAAGGTATCCTCAACCACAAACCTGTCAGAAAAACAGAAATAAGCTTCATATTGGGAAAAAATAAATAAATAAAAAAGAGCAAAGAGAAAAAGAGCATCCATTGTTGCAGACAGTTATACATTCTTGGTTATTTTTGAATATTGCTGACTTCATGTCATTCACTCAAATAAAAACACATTTGTAACACAAACCGGGCACGGCTGAGACGGTAGTTGAAGATCCTGCTCTCCCTGGTGATGTCCTTTCCAGGGAAGGGTTTCATCAGGTCTCTTTGGAGTGCAAATGCCTTTGATTGATTGAAGACTTTATTAGAGGTTTGTATAGAAAAAGGTACAGTTCACTGGTACAAGGTCAACTAAAAGGAGATCCTAGTAAAGCACTTTGCTGAGTTCCACAGGAAACCATTGAAGTATCTCATATAACATTGAATGACAGGGGGAAAAGGGAGAATAAAAACATTGTGCAAAATATAAACCTCGTCAGCCACAAAGACATAGGGCACTGGTCCTCTGTACTCTGCTCCTGGAATGGGTGTATCGGCAGGGAGGTCCAGGGTGCGATCCCTCAGGTGCTCACCAAAAGCAGAATGGTACAATGTGGCACCATCAGGGTTCTTGCCATATTGGCCCACATCAATTATCCTGAAAAGATAATCAGCATCCACCACTGCCAGGAGGACAATTGAGAATGTTTTTTTGTAATTGAAATACAGTGAGCCGGACTTGAAAGGGCATTGTATGATGACATGCTTCCCATCGATGGAACCGACACAATTAGGGAAGTTCCATCGCTCATGGAACTTCTGGCTAATTGCTTTCCAGTCAGCCATGGTGGGAACAGGCATACATTCATCAACCATTGTGTCCCATATGGCTGTGGCAACTTGTCTCACGATAATCGAGACAGTGCTCACACCCACACGGTAATTGAAAGCGATCATTCTGAATGAATCGCCAGTAGCCAGGAACCTGTCAATAAACACAAATCAAAAACATGTTTTATTATGTTTTATAAAGACAAGTTACACTCTAAGCTGAACATGGCTTATCACACACACACACACACACACACACACACACACACACACACACACACACACACACACACACACACACACACACTGTATTATAGCTGTATTATGCACACACTGTATTATAGCTGTATTATGTTGTGTTTAAATGTTGGGTTTATTTATATTGTTTTATTATTAGTAGGCTATTATTACCGTAGGCAGATAGCAAGGCGTTCAGCTGGACCAATAGCCTTTCTGTAATTGGTATCCATCTTGACGATTATGGGGCCAACTCGGTTCAAAACCTCCTGAAACTGGGTCCTGCTCAGTCGAAAATATTCCATGAAACGCTCCCCATCAAGCCGAAGCTCTCGTACGAGCCTATGATATTCCCCCCTTTCAGCCCGACCCTGGAGGATGGGGTGAACCCAGTATCTCCGGGGTGGGCGGCGTTCTTGTTCTTCACGGATCCGCCGATGATGGATCAGAGCAATGACCAAAAGATGCCTCTGCATGGGATCCATAATGACATATAGGATACGGTACCATACAACCTTCGCCATTTTATACGTGGAATAATCTGCATACAGCACCGCCTAGTGCGCCTAGCGCGCACAATAGACACACCTACACACGCAGAGCCGAGGCGCACAGTTGGCGCACGGTTGGCGCACGGGTGGCGCAGGGTGACGCACGGCTCACGCACAGAATTGCGTTCCTGTCCGTTTTTACGGCGTGCGTAATTTCCCGGTGTGAAAGCGGCTTGAGGAGGCATGGATTAACGCGCGTGTTTGAGAGTGTGTGTGTGTTGTGTGTGTGTGGGGGGTGTGGTGGGGGGGAGCACTGCCTGCAGCAGCAGCAGTGTGGACGTTACAACAACAGTGTGGAGTTAGCGTTAGCGACCAGGCTAGCAGGAAGAAGGGAGGAATTTGCCTAGTAACTGATCTCAGTAGCCTATCAAATGTAATTAATTAATAGCTATCACCGTGATGCGCAGATTGCGCACCACGGTGACAAGCATTAAAATATGACACCCCAGTTATGATTAAAAAACGTAAAGCAGTCTTATATCACAATGCTGCAATATAAAGTTCCAATTTTTTTAACAGTATTTCAGAAATGAATATTCTACATATAAAATGTGTTTATAAAGAAATAGCTTAATTCCCTGAACTGGGTCTTTAAGGAACCCCTGCAGGTCTACGGACCATTTGTCTTACTACTACTACTACTACCACCGTTTTGCTAGT
Organism: Nannobrachium achirus; assembly: GCF_963921795.1. Lineage (NCBI taxonomy): Eukaryota > Metazoa > Chordata > Actinopteri > Myctophiformes > Myctophidae > Nannobrachium > Nannobrachium achirus. The sequence goes on from NC_137823.1 coordinate 4,741,198, forward strand.
AATATGGTGACTGAAAATGACAATTTCACTGTGGAGTTTGCTTCACAGGGCCTGCCCTACAGTCTAAGGCAGTGTGAAAGACAACAGGTTAAGAACCAACGTGGACACCCCCAAAGTACCAGCCCATCCATGGCCATATGAGCAAATTCATTACGTTGGATATGGGTGCCTCTACAGAAGAAATTATGTTCACTTGTGAGCTGTGCAAGCAGAAAATAAACTATATAGATGTTATAAAAGTATAAAACTCTGTTGAGATGTATAGACCTATTTCTGCTGGCATGTGACTTTTTTGGTAGTATATTTATTTTGTTTCATATACACCACCTACATTCTCAATTTACAGCTGACAAAAAAGAACCAGTCATGCTTGAGGGGCCAGGTATTTTAGTTATTTTATGTTCCATGTGTGTAGTATATGCTCGATCATGAGATGAAGACATTTTGACTATATTGGTTAAGTATTTTGACCGATAAGCTTTAGACAAGCTCTGCCACTGGCGTTAACATTTCAAGTTACATGGTGATCTATGTGTTGCTCAGTCATGAGATGAGGCCTTAATAAACATTACACCAAGAAAACAACTGTTTTCACAATATTGCTTGCTTTGGGCCTTATGTGGTCATCAGATTGGATTTCTTGTCCATATATGACAGACACAGATTTATTTTCACTTGTCTTGTGCACATTTGCACACCAAATGTGAAGCTTTGGTCTGTAAACATGGAAAAGTTCTTGTGCAGTGGAACAACTGTGGAGAGCGTGTGCAGCATGTCTGGAGAGAGCAAACTGACTGTGAGGAGTGGACTGGCTTAAATAGCAGGTGCCAAACAGGTGTGGGGAATTTTCCAAATCAAGCTCAGACTGGGGTTGCCATGGCAATCAATTGGCCAGAGCCTTTTTTACTAACTCAGAAGACACGCCATTTTTTTATTTGTTTTATTCCCACATAGTTTAGTTTGTTAATTTAAAGGACAACTTTTTTTTACAAGGGTTCATATTTTAGATTTAGTCCAGTAATTTTAGGCCAAAATTAGGCTAAACCTAAAACAAATTGCAATAGTAGCAAACTCAACTGATTTTGTATCCTCAATATGTCCTTAGTGAGAGAAAAAAAGTCCCAAGGAATCCCATCGGGGGAAAGTTTTGAAAACGACCTACCTAACTTCACTTACTATACACTTCACTTTAAAGGAAAAATGACTCCCAAAAAATCGGCTTTAAGTGGGATGTGAGGGGTCAAACTAGGGGTTTTTAATTATTCTGAATCCATTGCAAGCATTTGTTTTGCACGAAAAACATTCCTTGGGCAAGAAATGGCCCCTCAAAATGATGGTTTAGTGATGAGTCATCAATTTTCACAGTCTTTTGGGGTCCGTTTTTAGCCCAAGGAATGTTTTTCATGCAAAACAAAGGCTTGCAATGGATTCAGAATAATTAAAAACCCCTAGTTTGACCCCTCACATCCCACTTAAAGCAGATTTTTTGGGAGTCATATTTTCCTTTATAGTGTAGTGTATAGACCAATTATTTGTTTACAAACATTGAGACTGAATGCACAGCTGACTGTATCATGTAATCAATTCCCAACAGATCCCCAAACCTGTTGTTTTGGGGAGCACTGGCTATTCAACCTCCTCTTGTGTGCTAGTGAGGTGCTCCCATGGGAGCGCCCTTATCGAGACATATATACTTCATTGCGCAACGGTATTCCGCGTCAAGAGTAGCTGATATACAAACTCACATCGCGTCACCAATGCAACCCTTCTGAGCTTGGAGGTCTGCGGCTCTGCGCGCGACACCGTCGCAGGACGGAGCATAATTAGGCTTCATGGACTGCAGCTGGGCGAGCAGTAGACGCTCTGGTGATCCAGTGGATCGGGTGGGTGATCATGAGGAGCGCTCCCTCTGTTCTGATGACGGTGAATAGAGGTGGGGTTTGAAGGACAACTGTTTTGAATCGCTATTATTGTTTACAATCAACAGAAACTAAGGATTATATATTTCAAGAGTGAGAATTTACAGTAAAAATCCTAAGCATTCTTCCTCCACACTGGGAGAAAAACGGCATCTGAAAGTTTGATGGAATGCATTTTTAAACACGAGTGCCATCCATTGCATCTTATGAACGGTGGGGTTCATTTGGTGCCGACCGGCGTGCGCATACTGGTTTATGTCAATGTGACGTGGACCATTAAGACATCTATAGTAAGTGAAGGTAGGTAGGTCGTTTTCAAAACTTTGCCCCGATGGGATTCCTTGGGACTTTTTTCCCCTCACTAAGGACATAATGAGGATACAGAATCAGTTGAGTTTGCTACTATTGCAATTTGTTTTAGGTTTTTTCATATAATGACTGGACTAATTGTAATTAGAGAAAAGAAAAGATGAGTGTTAAAACATTTTTTTTTTACTTACTGCTTTCTATTGTTTTAGCGATTTTAGTAGTTTGATTTCAGTGGATGGGGACATGCGTACGTGGCTAAACATGTCTTTTAGGCGCGCCACACACATATGCGTGAAACATCTTCTCCGTATCGTCTGAGAATGGCCACTGGGGGCGCCGTACTAATGCATTGTCAATGGAAGGTTGTTTAGTGTTTTGACGTTGCCGTGTCTCTTGGCCAAAAGACAGGCTGTGGTTGAGCTAGAGACACGGCAACGACAAAAAACAAAACAACCTTCCATTGACAATGCATTAGTACGGCGCTCCCAGTGGCCATTCTCAGACGATACGGAGAAGATGTTTCACGCATATGTGTGAGTCCAGCCTTAGACAGAATAAGCCAGCAATTTCTTTGTTACTATTTACACCAGCCCCATAAGTCACATCTGCCCATGAAAGATAGCGGTGCACCTTGGGAATGGCTTATTGTGTCTAAAAATACATATTTAGACCCTTGCATGCATGCCCCCAACCTGGGGTCATGCATGAAAATCTAAATCATTAAAGGAATTATATGCAGGCAGCAGCCTAAATTTAAATGTTTGCCAACAATGTCTGTTGGCAAACTGAAATTCAAACTGGGCTCCACCCCCCCACTCCAACACCTCCCACCTCCCACTCCTCCCCCGCTCAACGTCATACTGCAGCACCCACCCCCCCTCCCCCCGGCAAACACATGTGTTTCTGTTGTCCTAAACTGCGCATGCGCGCGTGTACACGCACTCACGGACGCGCCTGTTCCGTGCACACACGTGTACGCTCGCAAGTTAGTCGCAACATCCGATCATCATCATCATCTCGACAAAACATCACCAGTAAGACTCCCTAATCGGGAGATAAGCGACCAACGGTCGCTTATCTCCACAAATAGGCCAAAAGTTTGTTTTACCAATTATCAAGACATACGGGCAGTTGACAGTTTGCCATGGTTACTCATTGAAGTTGAATCTCCATATATGGAGATAACCTACGCATCACACTAAGTCTGACCTCACCAGCCCATATTTGGGCATGAGCAACTTATGTCTCCATATATGGAGATATGATGACATCACACAGTCCTCAGCCGATGATGTGGCGTGATGTCATACAATACACAAACGAGCCCTACAGTATAAAGGGGCAATTCTTGCCAGGAAAGAAGCATTTCTTCGACTCAGACCTTATCGCCAGGGTTGGCTTATAGCAGCTGTCGGTAGGACCATATATGGATTCTGTTAGTGTGGATCTCCTAACAGGGCATCATCTGGGATACAATCCCTTTTATGCCCATATATGGAGATCCCTAACAGAATCCCTTTCATGCCCATATATGGAGATCCCTAACTGAATCCCTTTTATGCCCATATATGGAGATCCCTAACAGCATCCCTTTTATGCCCATATATGGAGATCACTAACAGCTAACAGAATCCCTTTTATGCCCATATATGGAGATCCCTAACAGAATCCCTTTTATGCCCATATATGGAGATCCCTAACAGAATCCCTTTTATGCCCATATATGGAGATCCCTAACAGAATTCCTTTTATGCCCATATATGGAGATCCCTAACAGAATCCCTTTTATGCCCATATATGGAGATCCCTAACAGAATCCCTTGTATGCCCATATATGGAGATCCCTAACAGAATCCCTTTCATGCCCATATATGGAGATCCCTAACAGAATCCCTTTTATGCCCATATATTATGGAGAAATCCCTGCTCTGAGTATCTGACATCAGTGTGATGTCACCTGTTTATGCCCATATATGGAGATCCCTGCTCTGCGTATCTGGTTGCTATGGTAAACAGTTGGTTGCTAGGGTAAAAAAACATGGTTGCTATGGTAAACAGTTGGTTGCTAGGGTAAACAGTTGGTTGCTAGGGTAAAACCATGGTTGCTAAGGTGGTTGCTAACGTACACTAACAGACCAGCAACAACAGACTGTTGCCACAGCAACGTACACAAAGGTTTGTGTACACTCATCTTTTCTTTTCTCTAATGACTGTCTAAAATATGAACCCTTGTTTTAAACAACCAAAGTTGTCCTTTAAACACCCAATTCAAACAAAATGTAAAGGGGATTTTTGTTAGAACACCCAATTCAAACAATGTAAAGGGGGATTTAAAAAAAAAATAATTGTTATAATTGTCATACACAAATGTTTCTGTAAAAAAATACAATAAAAATGATAGTGAAACAATATCAGAAATGATAAGATTTAGACAAGCTCTGCCACTGGCATTACATTTCAAGTGTATATGGTGATCTACATGTGTGTTGTTCAATCATGAGATGAGGCCTTAATAAACATTACACCAAGAAAACACCTGAACAAAACACAGAGGGATATTGTTTTCACAGTATTGCTTGCTTTGGGCCTTGGGCAGGTAAGTTTAGGTGAATATTCTAAAATGACACTGGAGTTGAAGTGGTTGGTATACAGTATGGTCATTAGATCACATTGTTTGTCCAAAAATGACACACAAAAAAAGAGTCACTCTATATACTCTATTATGAAGCTTTGGTCTGTAAAATGGAAAAGTTCTTGTGTGGTACACGACTGTGGAGAGCATGCGCTGCATGTCTGGAGAGAGCAAACTGACTGTGAGGAGTGGACTGGCTTAAATAGCAGGTGTGGAGGACCAAACAGGTGTGGGGAATTTTCCAAATCAAGCTGGGGTTGCCATGGCAATCAATTGGCCCAGAGCCTGCTGTAACTCAAAATCACCCAGAATCACTTGATTGTTGTTTGTTTTATTTCTACATAGTTTTATTTGTTAATTTAAACACCAAATTATAAGACAGTTTAAAGGACCACCTCACCTCTGGGACAACCAGATCTTTTGTTTGGGACACGATCAACACAATCCTGAGTTATTTTTTGTGTTCAATCTGTGTTTTTTCGATATTTTAGTATTTCAGCATGCTACAACTGGTCATATGATGCAAAATGCATGCAAAATGTTTATAATTGTTAGGCTAGGGCTCCACTGGGAGCGTTGCATGTGCCGACTTAAAAGAAATATGAACGGGGGCGAATTTGGACGTCCGATGTCGAGTGCAACGTCGGCAGTGGAGCACCCTTAATTGATTAAAACGGGAGCGTTCCCAGCGTTGACGTTGATGCGTCGCTCGACGCACCCAGTGGAGCCGGGGGGTTATATTTCTCATGCACAAACACAAATGTTTATGAAAGAAAATTAAAATAAATTAAATGTGATAGTAAAACAATATCAGAAATTAAGTATAAATCTCAGAATTAGTTGAATTAGACTTATTGTCTCCGGCCGAGACTATGTTTTCGCTCCACTGATCAGTGTAAAACGTTTTATGCAAACTCCCTAGAGGGCAAGGAAGACCCCTTTACCCTGCATTTTTCACATCTGACTTTTATAGCGCCACCAGGAGGCATTTTCGTGTAATTTCATGTCGTCTCCGTCTTCATCTACAAACACGTATCATCTGCAATATAGAAATACTATGTTACAATTAAAAGATCAACAAGTACTGCCATCAAAATGTACTTTAAGAAGTAGAAAGTACACATTATGCAGAATGTCACATTCCCAAATGTATAAAAATATTTTGAAAATAGTAGATCTACAAGCTCACAATGCATCACATCGCGACACATTGTGAGCTTGTAGATCGGCTATTTTCAAATGGCTTAAATATATAGGGCCGAAGTGGTTAATGTAATATTAGCTGTACCTTCTTGACCTCCTTGAACGCGTGCCTGTTCCAAGACGCATTTGCGTTTCTCTTCCAAAACACGCGCCTGTTCCAAAACGCGTGCCTGTTCCAAAACGCATTCCTGTTTTTTTTTTTGGGGGGGGGGCAGAGACTACGAACATGATCAGCATGAAGATGGTCTTCTCTGTGGGTTGTGAGATGTAACTTACTTACAAAATCCTCTTCGTCCCAAGTGGGACATAAGGCTTCGACGATCTGCCTCCATCGGGACCGGTCTTGTGCTGCATGTTGTGCCTCGCCCCATGTTGGAGCTTTTCATTCTTTGACCAGGAGCCTCCTGCCTAACATAAGAGCAGTCTGAATCCATTCGGCCAGACAGGGGGCAAGGTCAGACATTGTGTTGGGGTCTCCTAAAATGAACAGGCTAGGATTGAATGGGATGGTCAGGCCTGTTATCCTCTGCAGCCTCTCATGGATGCCCCCCCAATAGTCTTGGACTTTAGAGCAGCTCCAAAGCATGTGTACTAGTGTACCGTCCCCGTCCTTGCACCTCCAACATTCAGGATTTTCAGAGAGGCCTACTCTAAATAGTCTTGAGGGAGTCCAGTAAATCCTATTGATTATTTTAAATTGAATCAATCTAGTACGTAGTTCTCTTGACATTTTCTTGATATTCCCAAGAATTCTGACCCATTCCCTGTCCGAGATTGTCACCCCAAGATCCCTTTCCCACGGGATCTTGATTGCGTGCATAGTAGTATCAGATGCTTCACGAAGCATGGCATAATATGCCGACGCTTCACGGCCAAGTCTTTTAATAATATTTCTACTGTAACAGATTTGAGAGGGGGTGATGTAAAAGAACCAAATGTTTTCCCCAGTAGATGTCTCAATTGGAAATATCGCCAGAGGTGATTCTGTGGTAGACCGAATTCAGTTTTTAATTCTCCAAATGATTTTAGAACAGAGCCATTGTACAGGTCTCTCAAGGTTGAGAGACCTGTTTTTTGTGCCATGATTCCCAGTAAAATGGCTCTTTATTTATGCACAGCTTGGGGTTAAGCCATAACCCAGCAGACCAGTGAAGAAAGGGATCGAACTTGAACATACAAGCTATTTTCTTCCAAACGCAAACAGTGTGAGATATAATAGGATGCGATTGGGTTACAATATCCAGTTTGGTTGACAAGGAGTCAAAGGGCTTGATTGGTGAACATACCGCACTCTCAAGACAAAACCACGGCGGGGCCCTTTCCGGGGGTAAAGACCACTGCATCATATGCCTCATAGTGAAAGCATAATGGTATAACAGAAGATTTGGGACACCCAGGCCACCTTTGTCCACCGGTCTTTGTAATTTTTTCAAATTCATCCTGGGCCGTTTATTATTCCATAGAAATTTGTTGCAGATTTGGTCAAATTGTTTAAAGTTGTGTAGTGGAATTTTCACCGGGAGGGCCTGAAGCAGATAGTTAAGTCTCGGAGCGCAGTTCATCTTGATAATGTTCGCCTTACCCCACATTGAGAGATACAAAGATGACCATCGCTTTACGTCAGTCCGTAATTTATCCAGCAGAGGCTCAATATTAATCTTAACCAAGTCATCCAATTTAGGTGGGAAAGTTATGCCTAAATATTTTAGGCCCATTTGGGGCCACTCAAAGGAGCCCAAATTAAACAAGGTCTTAGGACAAAATGAAGAGAGTGGTAGAGCTTCAGATTTAGACCAATTCACCTTATATCCTGAGGTGGATGAGAACTTCTCGATAATATTAAGTAGCACCGGGAGGGATCGCTCTGGTTCAGAGACAAAAAGGAGGATATCATCGGCATAAAGCATCAGTTTATGTATTGAGTGTTCCATTATTATACCTGGAAATGCCTGTTCTCTACGAATAGCAGCTGCTAAGGGTTCAAGGGCGACGGCGAAGAGCAGAGTAGAGGCCGGATCTCCCTGCCTGGTCCCCCTACCCAGCTGAAAAGGGGATGATATAATACCGTTGGTTAACACATGGGCTGCTCAGGTTTATAACATTTCTAGCTGTTGCTGCTGCCGCCGTTCACTCACGCTTTATTTTGAAGAGCCTCGGAAGTTTCGTGCGTGTGCACGTGGGTGTCCACTGACGATTGAGGAAGATAATCCCTTTGTTTACAAAAGCACGCGAAACTAAAATCCAAATGGGAGCCGACCATCGCGTTATAGTGTCGCCGTGAAAACAATCAGATCTCTGCTTCCCTGGCGTTCTTTTCACCTCATTCAGAGATAAAGCCCTTTTTATGTTTCAGAGTATAATGGAAATCAATGTAACCAGCCTCCGCCATGTTCTCCCTCTCTCTCTCTCTCTCTCTCTGCTACGGGGTGACGTATGGACTCGGGTCATTCAGAGGGTAGGCAGCAGCACGTACAGTTAACCCTTCGTTGTCTCGTTCAGGGACGAGTTTGGCGTGGTGACACCTAGTGGCCTTAACTCGTTACTGAACGAGTTTGGCCTCCCAAGTGTTAAGACACATGTTACAATAATGAATGTTACAATAATAAAATATATTGGTTCATTAATTCTGTATTGGTTATCTGACAGAACTGACTTTTTCCAGAATGCTTCGTTTTGATTATATATATATTTTTAAAGTAAAGTAAGGTAACTAGTAACTAGTTACTTTTATAATTTAGTAACTAGTAACGTAACTAGTTACTTTTTCAGAGCAGTAACTAGTAAAGTAATAAGTTACTTTTTTAAAGTAACTTGCCCAACACTGGTGTTACCCCCAGGTCTCATTTTAGCTAAACATAATATTTATTTTCGTTGTTATGCCGATGATGTCCAGATTTATATGCAACTTACAATTAACTGCAATAATCCACTCCAACTCCTTCAACCACTGCTCAACTGCTTACACGACATAAAATGCTGGATGGACACTTCAAGACACTTCCTCCTCCTATACCCTGGGTTCCCTCACTAACCTACGTCCCACTGTAAAAACCTTGGTGTCATATTCGATAGCTCTTTTTAAATTCCATAAACAAATCAGTTCAGTCATCAAATCCAGTTTTTTTCTTCCAGTTATGTTTAATATGGCGGAGCAGCTAACTGCTTGTTTTGGTCAGAATCAGTTGATGATAAAAGCGTGAAAATTGGTATGAGCTGTCTCCATGGTTCACTTAACAAGAAAATTGTCCGAGCCACTTGAAAATCAAAGATGGCGGCCCTCGAATTCCAAGATGTCCGTCCAAAAAAGTGTTTTTTCCTTCATAACTCCAAATGCATTGGTTGTAAATGTATTACAGTTGAATATGAAGTTGGGCATTGTGGATATGTTGGTACCAAGTACATGTCTGTATCTATTTCAGTTCTTGAGATACAGCATATATGTCCACCTGAGTATGTAAAAGTACCTATATGCTGTATCTCATACAGACACATACTTGGTACCAAAATATCCGCAATGCCCAACTTCATATTCAACTTTAATACATTTATGGGTCTTAAAACCAATGCATTTGGAGTTATTAAGGAAAAAACACTTTTTTGGACAGACATCTTGGACTTCTGAGGCCGCCATCTTGGAATTTCGCATGGCCAGCGGTAATTTTGAACAGAATGGGATTTGAAGAGTACATGTACCAAATTTCATGCTTGCATCACCAGTGAACAGTTCTTCACTTAAAAAACAAACAAAGCGGATTTCTTCAGATATGACTTTTCTGCTGAACCCTCAAAGCAGAAGCTTCTCAAGAACGACTGTCAGTACACCCCCAAGTGAAAATGTCTAAATTGGGCCAAAGTGTCAATATTTTTGTGGCCACCATTACTTTTCAGCACTGCTATAACCCTCTTGGGCATGGAGTTCACCAGAGCTTCACAGGTTGCCACTGGAACCCCCACAGATGCTCAATAGGGTTTAGGTCTGGAGACATGCTTGGCCAGTCCATCACCTTTACCCTCAGCTCCTTTATTAAGACAGCGTCGTCTTGGAGGTGTGTTTGGGGTCGTTATTTTGTTGGAATACTGCCCTGCGGCACAGTTTCCGAAGGGAGGGGATCATGTTCTGCTTCGCATGTCCCCAGTACATTTTGCCATTCATGGTTCCCTCAATGAACTGTAGCTTCCCAGTGCTGGCAGCACGCACGCACGCACACACAGATCTAGAACACATAGAATGTAAAAATATGGATCTAGAAACAGAAAATCCCACAACACACACAGTGTGGATCAACGCTTCTTAATCAAATAACTACAGTGAAGTACGGTACAGTACAGTACAGTATAGTAAGATACAGTACAGTACAGTAAGGTACAGTACAGTAAGATACAGTACAGTGTGGTACAGAGTACATTAAGGTACAGTACAGCAAGGTACAGCACAGTACAGTAAGGTACAGTACAGTAAGGTACAGCACAGTACAATAAGGTATAGTATAGTACAGTAAGGTACAGTACAGTAAGGTACAGTACATTAAGGTACAGTACAGTACAGTACAGTAAGGTACAGTACAGTACATTAACACTTGGGGAGCCAAACTCGTTCAGGGACGAGTTATGGCCACTAGGTGTCACTGTGCCAAAAGGAGTTATCTCGTTGACAGACGAGGCAACATAGGGTTAACTGTACACGCTGCTGGCTGCCCTCTGAATGACCCGAGTCCATTACGTCACCCTGCAGCAGGCAGTGAGAGAGAGAGGTAGAAAATGGCGTAGGCAGCTTACATTGCTTTACATTCTACTTTGAAACATAAGAAGGGCTTTATCTCTGAATCAGATGAAAAGGACGCCAGGGAAGCAGAGATCTGATTGTTTTCACGGCGACACTTTACCGCGATGGTCGGCTCCCGTTTGGATTATAGTTTCGCGAGCTTTTGTAAACAAAGGGATTATCTTCCTCAATCGTCAGCGGACACCCACGTGCACACGCACGAAGCTTCCGAGGCACTTCAAAATAAAGCGTAAGTGAATGGTGGCAGCAGCAACAGCTAGAAATGTTATAAACCTTAGCAGCCCATGTGTTAAGGTACAGCACAGTACAGTAAGGTACAGTACAGTAAGGTACAGTACAGTATGGTACAGTACAGTAAGGTACAGTACATTAAGGTACAGTACAGTACAGTAAGGTACAGTACAGTAAGGTACAGTACAGTAAGGTAAAGTAAGGTACAGTACAGTAAGGTACAGTATGGTCCAGTACAGTAAGGTACAGTACAGTACAGCACACACACACACACACACACACACACACACACACACACACACACACACACACACACACACACACACACACACACACAGGGTATAGCTGCTCATTCACCGCTCCACTTCGAACCGAGGTTTGATTTTTAAGTGAAGAACCATTCACTTGGTGATGCAAGCATGAGATTTGGTACATGTACTCTTAAAATCCCACTATTTTCAAAAATACCGCTGGCCAGGTGAAATTCCAAGATGGCGGCCTCCGAAATCCAAGATGTCTGTCTGTATCTATTAAAGTTCTTGAGATACAGCATATATGTACTTTTACAGGCTCAGGTGTACCTATCAATCTAGTGTACCTATATGTTGTATCTCAAGAACTGAAATAGATACAGACATGTACTTGGTACCAAAATATCCGAAATGCCCAACTTTATATTCAACTTTAATACATTTATGGGTCTTACAATCAATGCATTTGGAGTTATAAAGGAAAAAACACTTTTTTGGACGGACATCTTGGATTTCGGGGGTCGCCATCTTTTATTTTCAAGTGGCTCTGCTTCTTAAATCAAAGAGTGGCCTCCAAAGCTGATGTGTACCAATTTTCATGCTTGTATCACCTAATAAACCATTATATTACTTACCTGCTGCACTGAGGTGTCGGCCATCTTGAACAGTGGCCGCCATATTGAAATTTCAATTGGCTCGAACAATTTTCTTGTCAAGTGACCCATGGAGACTGCTCATACCAATTTTCACGCTTTTATCATAAATTGAAAGATCGTAGCACTTATCTGCTCCGCTAATATCCAAGGTAAAACCATTGCTCCCCACAAAACAGCTCGAAACACTAGGTTGGACTATTGCAATGCTTTATATTCTGGCATCGACCAATCTCCAGTGAGGCGCCTGCAGTTGGTCCAAAATGCGGCTGCGCGCCTCCTAACTAGCACAAAAAAGCGTGACCACATCTCCCCAGTCTTGGCCTACCTCCATTGGCTCCCGTCAAATTTAGAATTGATTTTAAAATACTTTTAATTGCTTTTAAATCTATTAATGGGCTGGCCTCCACTTACCTGGCTGAACTGGTCCAACTCGACAACCCGGTAAGGACTCTACGGTCAGCTAGCTACGGCCGCTTGACTTATTACTACTCCTCAAGTTTGGCCTTTAATCATAGCTAAGCTTAAGTGTTAATTCAAAATGTACTTGAGTAAAAGTACGAAAGTATTGGCATCAAAATGTACTTAAAGTACCAAAAGTAAAAGTACAAAATGTTTGAAAAAAGCAGATCTACAAGCTCACAACACGTGTAGACAAAGTGGTCAGATGAAGAACAACATTACCCACAATGCAGCAGTGAAAACAACATGGTGACTGCATAGAGGGAGCCTGACCAAAACAGTGTCGTCATTAACAGTTTTACTGCCAGATGTTATTATTTATTTATTGGGTCTTGTGCCAGCAAAAGCGGCTTACCTTTGCGACGTTATAGTAGATAGATAGACGTTTTTTTTTAAATTATTTGTATTATTATTTTTCATTACACTACATGTACTTTGGTCTAGCTGGTAGCAGAGGGCAGGCTTATGCAACGAATGTAATCGAATTGGCCCGTTCTGCTAGCCGTAGTCCACAGCATAGGAATGCGCTGTGTTGCTGCTGTCCATAGAACCAAGCCAGTAAGTGATTTGGGACTCATTGATGTTAACGTCCAGTGGATTTTTGAGAGCACTATTACGGGAGATATTTTTACTATACACACCCGCGCGACCCCTCATCAGTTTACAGACATCAAAACAAGGTACAAAAGAACGAGCCAAAGAACGAGCTATTGGCATCGCGCCGCAGTCAAAAATGGGACGAACGGGAACATTCGTAGCAGTAAGAGAGTTAAGCAGCAGCAGCAGCAGGACGTTTGTTAGCAGCTCAACCACTGAAACACAGCAGGAGGAGCCTGGTTTACCAGGCTACTGAAACACAGCAGGTAGGACCATAACTTTTATGAACTCCTTCATGTGTTCCGTCTATTTATCAGTTCACATCAACACGTCCATGCGTTTCAGCAACGTGTGTTTGTTCACAAGTTGTTTAGTGGGTTCGGGTTAGGGTTAGGGTCCAGTGGGTTCAGTGTACCTTAGACTCATTTTGGGGTAAAATCCTTACTGTTTTTACTTGTTTTTAACTGTCTAACATGTCTCTATTTCTTGGTCTCTGTACAGTAGGTTATCTGAAGGTTGGGGACTCTGATGATGGAGGACTCCTCATGAAGACCTACTTGTCCTCTTATTCAATATTTTCTCGTATAGTCATTTGTTCAAGCTATAGGACACAAACAGTTGTGAGACATTGTTCTCAGGCCCCAGGCCCCCAGCTACATTATCAGTAAGTCAGGGGCCTTAACAATGTGTTTCTTTGAATTAAAACAAAACAAAATTTGAAAAACTAATTTAATAAGTAATTCTGAAATGAATGTGATTAACTGTTACTCATTTGTGTCCTATACTTGATCACTATTTTGTATATTTTGTATGTCCTGATGTTTAAGATTCATACAGTATATATGCAAACATGTTGGGTTTGTGTTTACTATTGCTTGTTCCAATCACCACTCATTATTATAGCCAATCATAGTGGAAGCTAGTCTTTATAATGGTACACAGCCATTTCGCTGTATACTATTCCTAAAGAAGATCCAAATGGATCGAAACGTTGAAGCAATAAAACAGAGCTGAGTGTTGCGGACTCTATTCTTCTCCTTTTGATTCCTGACCGTCATTTAGCTGGGGACCCCTTGGTCTTCAAGGGTCCCTGGGGGTCCTCAAACCCCACTTTGAGAACCAATGACCTAGATGACCTTGTAAACAGGACCAAAGCAGGTTCAAGTCCAGCCTCTGTACAGAAGGAAGCGTGTTAATTAATGCCCTACTTCATCATATAAGAGTCATATAAAAGTAATGAAAATAACATTATATCTACAAGCTTGCAGCTCCATTGTGAGCTTATAGATCAGCTATTGTTACAATTTAAAACAATTTTGCACTTTTATTTTGGACATACAAGGTTTCCAGCTGACAGAAGGATATCCACTGCTACACGTGGACACCAGGGCTTCTCAAAGTGGGTGCCATGACACAAGTCCAGGGGTGCCTCAGAATACTTCGATGATATTTGTAGCTCATGTATTAACTCATTTGCGATGCCCGTAGCGCCCGTAAATTTTCCGCTGTACGGCCCTGCCATGCCCGTAAATCCCGTAAATGTGCTTTTAAATTATGTAATGCTAAATTACACTCTTCCCCAGCCCCTGAAAAAGTTTGGGCCTTCTATTATATACGGAACCCAAAATATCACACATCAAAGTTAGTGTGTTTGAAAACAAGAGTGTAATAAATGTATAAATCTCAATAAAAGTGTCTAATTCTCCCCATAACCTACAGTGAAGGTACAGTGAAGGCATATCGCACATACGCTGCAGCCTCCAGCACACAGAATGCGTCTTTTTTTTCCAAGCGTTTTTTTTTTTTTTTTTTTTTTTTTTTCAGGCGCTCACTCCAACATGCATGCCATTCACACACACCCCCATTCCAACACCAATGCCCTTGCCCTACTATGTTAGTGTCGCCAGAAGTCAATCTGAATGGCAGCACGTCAGAAGTTTTTTTTTTTTTTTTCAGGCGTGCATCCCCTCACTCCAACATGCATGCCATTCACACACACCCCCATTCCAACACCAATGCCCTTGCCCTACTATGCAAGTGTCGCCTGAAGTCAATCTGAATGACAGCATGTCAGAAGCCCCCCAAGCAGAGGCTAGCCTAACAGTTCAGCTCGATGAGACCGTTCTTCATAAATCAAACAAAATCCCGTGACATTTTCACTTCAAAAGCCATAATCTGCTATGTGCCTACACAAGACAAAGTCTCCACAACAAACTATTGTCCAGATTTGCAGCCAACAACCAAAATAAACCATCACAAACACAATATATAACACATCTAAACCTCACCTCACGTCAGCGGGGGTCCCCTCGACCAAATCCCGATCATAAGGCACTGCTCGCGGGAGAGAGTAGATGTCCCCGACTCCCCCCGTGCCCTGGTCAAGCGACCAATGTCCTCTGTGTCGTGTCCGGAGGCTGACCACAAACTCCTCCATTCTCCATTCGCGTCGGTAAAACTTATAAGACATCCTCGTCGTCAAGCGTTAGCCTTGTCTTCTCGGTGTCTGCTCCAGCTTTCCGAAACAAGTGGATCCCACCGGGAACAGTGGAGTAAGACTAAAGTTTTGTTTTCAACCATTCCATTCCTAAAGTTGTCCTTCCCCACACACAGCATGTCGGCTTATGTGCATGCAAGCGCAATCACGCACGCAACGCATGTGCATGTGTATGTGCACAGACTGAAAAGAAAGTGAATATCGATCCATCGCGCGCCTGCATCTCCCCATGTGTTGTGTGTTGTGATCAGCATGTTCGATCAGCTGTCTTGCGGATACCCAAACTTGTACAAGTTCCTGTCCCCCCCGAGCCCCCTGTGATTGGCTGAACCGGAGGTAGGGAGCGCTCCATTTTAGTCACTTGGACTCAGTGAGTAACGTGATCCCAAACGATTCAATTCGGTGGAGCTTTATTGGCATGAGAAAACGCAAAGTACAAAAGAACTGTTTGCTGGGTTCTCGCCAAAGCAAGTGTCACAAATAAAATAAAAACTGTTGAAAATGGGTAACATATAGGTCTAGATACAGTTGCTTTTACTACTTAGCAATATATATAGACCTATATTTAGACATATATATATATATATATATATATATATATATATATATAGATCTGCTATTATGTACATGTGTGTGTGTGTATAGCCTACAGTATAGTGTGTGTGTGTGTGTGTGTGTGTGTGTGTGTGTGTGTGTGTGTGTGTGTGTGTGTGTGTGTGTGTGTGTGTGTGTGTGTGTGTGTCCTTTTAGTAGACCTTGTACCAGTGAACTGTACCGTCATGAAACTGTACCTTTTCCTATGCAATCTTCTAATAAAGTCTTCAATCAATCAATCAATCAATCAATTAATCAATCAAATGTGTGTGTGTGTGTGTGTGTGTGTGTGTGTGTGTGTGTGTGTGTGTGTGTGTGTGTGTGTGTGTGTGTGTGTGTGTGTGTGTGTGAGGAGGTACTGCAGAGTAGACCATCGTGGGCCCGTCGGAGTCCAATATAAAAAGCGTATTTCTCTTAGTGTGAAGTAAGACGCCCTAAGGGCAAGAGGTGACCTATTACAGCACTATTACACAATTCCAGTTATACACAATTACACTTATTACACTCATCTGATAAGGCCTGAGGTCATAAAGACAGATATCAAGTGACTTATCTGCTTGAAAATAGACCATTCACAAAAACCTAAATAACTCCATTTCATTTGATTTTCAAGCTCGGAAAATCAAAAAACAAGGGTTTTGAAATGGCTATAACTATAGAATGGTACATCGTAAATACAAAATTATATTTTTTGGGTGAAACTAGAGCTTGTCTTCTTTCATTTTCATTACTGTATGACATTGTCATGCAAAAACAGAATTTAGGAAAAATGTAAATATAAAGAAAAATATCCATTATACAAAATGGCAGAAAAGCCTTACAGTACAATGTTAAAATGGCAGCAAATGAGTTAATATCACTTCAGTTCAACCACTTAAACCCTCTAGACCTGAGTTGCACTGTACTTGGTGTGATCTTTTTCAGCCTACAGTACACTAGGAGCTATATTTTTGTCCATGCCTTACCCCTTATCCCTAAACTTATTTGCCTTTTTTACTATTTTGAAAAACATTTGAAAATACTTCTAATAGCCGATCTACATCGACACATTGTGAGCTTGTAGATCAGCGATTTGAACTATTTAAATTTGTTTTTCGAAAAAAAAAAGAAAAAAAAAGAAGTGCAAAAGAGTTTAAGGGCATGGACGAAAGTGAAGTCTCTTCACCTATAAGCTACAAGCTCAAACGCGACCATGTAGATCGGCTATTTTTGGTGAATGTTCCCCCAAATAGGGATGCTGGGGTTCAAGTTTTTTAAACACCAAGTATAAAAGTTATTTTCTGTCCTATAATGGAAACAGATATTCTCTCCAGTTTTCCTTGTGACACATATGTTAGAGGGAAATATTGGTGTTTAAGATGTTGGACTTTCCTGCGGGAGACCTGAATATAAGATGAACATACCAAACAATTTGAGTTAATTAAAAAAAAACATTTAGTAGATGTTTGAATCCAGAGTGATTGACAAAGTCCAAGCATAGAGTCAATGACATGACATCTAGTCAACCAACAACATGCTCACAGTAGTATAGCAGACATGAAGTCTAGTCAACCAACAACATGCTCACAGTAGTATAGCAGACATGAGGTCTAGTCAATCAACAACATGCTCACAGCAGTAGGAGAGCAGAGAGTGAACACATCGAACTTACAGTCACTATTCTGTGTCATAATAGATGAGAATCCACTGAAAATAGCAGATGTACAAGCTCAAAATCACTGTTCATTTTGTCAACTAAAACTAGGACAGAAAAGTGTTCATCGACAACCTTTTTTCACTGATGATAGCTCAATAACAACTAGTATGACTAAATATATTGACAATTTTGTAAATAAGAACTTGACTAAAATGTCAAGGAGGGACTAGTGGAGAAGAGATCCAGTAGAACTGAAAGACAAGTCATTTTATGATTGGTTGGGGTTGGGGGCTATTTTCGGCACACAGCTAAGGATAAATCAGGCATTACGATGCCATTACAGCCGTCAACTGTAGATTTAATTGTTTAAAATCTACTAACTAAAACTAGACTAAAGCATTTCAGAATTACTCAAATGTGACACAAATGTTCTGTAGAAATTAGCACTGCTCACAATATGCTTTGTGACGTGTAGCTTAGCTTTTAGATAGCTTGTAGATCTGCTATTTTCACCCTATTTGATCCAGTCAATAAAGTATATGGGGTTCAAGTGGTTCAGTATAAAGGTTTATATACAAGAAACAATATTGATGCTGTGACAATTACATGATCAGAATACAGTTTTCCTCTGCCTGTTGTGTGAAAATATCAAAAATAGAATAATACAGTTTGTATCATCATCATCATTGATGGACAGTATTTATGATACATATTTATAAATGTGTGGAGTAAAGTAATCCGAGTAAATGTAATCCAAGCATGTCCTGTTTATCACGATAATGGTTTCTTTCAGTCAGGACTGTTTTTAAACAATTGCGGGCCGCAGTGATTTTGTAACGGCCGGTAGAAAAGGCTGCGTTTTGAACATGAAGGTGATTTAAAAAGCTAGATTAGGAGAAAAATGCACTTTTCTGCAGCAGCGTAACATGCATGTCTATGAGGGAGACAGCACTTCCCGGTCACGTGATCTCGCGCTGCATTTTGGGAAATGGAGTGTTTTTCGTCACCGCGGTAGCCTGGTACAGTGGCTACAGTACAGTATAGTTTACTGTACAACGCGTCGACCGCGTCAATGGGCCCCCAGAGACATCAAAGAGATTGGCGCGTTGCCACGTCGTGGACCTCTAATGAGTTAATAGCACCAAACTCAGTGTAACCACTTTATCCATATATTACTTTGGTATTGGAAAATACCAGATCGCACTGTGGGTATGTGAAAGTGAAATCATCATTTATATTAATAATTGCTTTATAATTTGTAACATTTTTAACTGCACAAATCTTGTCCTGGGACAAAGGTCAAACACATGGGGGTGTTGTCATGACAACGTCAGAGAAACACTGAATCTACAGGAGCTGTAATGTGTGATTGTCACTGTGCTGCTGATTACATCATCATGATGTCACTGTGATTCACTCATGCCCAAATATGTCCATGAGTCCATGAGTCAGTCCTGGCTAGTCTCAAAGTACCCTGGCAGCGGCGGTAACCATGACAACCTGCACTCACTCAAACATGTTGAGTGACTGTGGCAACCTCATGTCAACCTCAAATAGAGACTATCTCTGCTCACACAGACACACTGAAGAGGTGTCCTCGAATAACCAGAACCCAGCATAGAGAGGTTTAGTGAAGGTGTACTGGAAGGTGTACAGGTGTGTCAGTGAGTCAGAGGACACTGTGTAGAAGGACAGAGTCCCAGCAGGACAGTCCACATACACTGCTACTCTGTTGGAGCCCCTAGAGGCCCCGACAGGGAGGTCATTCCGCTTATTATTGTGTCTGACACTGTAATTGGTACCATCACGACCATCACAGAACAGACTCCAGGACATTTTATTGAATCCAAGCACACGGTCATCACCACTTTCTTTCCTGCTGATTCCTGTGTAAGTCAATGCTATCGCAACCCTTCCACTGCACTCTACCTCCCAGTAACTGCGCCCAGTCAGACCCTCTGTGCACAGAACCTGATGATATACCTCAAACCTGTCACGGTGTTCAGGATATGATTGAACCTTTCTCTCATATGTCACCTTCCTGTTGTTCTCAGACAGAGAGAGGTTTCTGTGTGCCGTGTTTGTGTCCAGAATGAGACACTGGAAATCTGATGAGAAAACAACACAGTAAACGTTAAATACATCATTCACTGACTGACACACAACACACACACACACACACACACACACACACACACACACACACACACACACACACACACACGCACATACACGCACACACACGCACACGCACACTTCAAATAACACCTGGAAGCACTTTAACTATTATGTTATGCTTTAACTATTGACAAATAGCAGATCTAGAAGCTCACAGCTTGTAGGTCTGCTATTTATTATTTTATTATTATTACCCTTACCCTAATACATCTTTTTAATAAAAGGACTGGAACAAGATATTTTGAGATGGGGGTCAACGGCCAAACACGTGTCATTTTGGGGGTCCTTGACTTGATAAAGTTTGGAAGACATTTATAGAATGGGGTGAAAATATTCACACCCTTTCAGGATTTTTCAAAACGAGCAGATCTACAAGCTTGCAGCGCACCGTGAGCTTGTGCGTCTGCTATTTTGGCCCCTGTGGGTGAAGCGGATGGATGGGGTTCCTCGCACCCTAGTCTGGCACCCAGTGACCAAATGACTCGCTCTGAGCTTGTAGATCTGTATTTTAAAATAGCCAATAGAGAGCAATATGGTTAAAGTGCAAAAAATGTGGCGTCAACTAGTTTAATGGGGACCCCCTGGTAAGCCCCCAAGGACCCCTGTGGGGTCCCCGGACGGGTATAAATCGCCACCCACTAGTCTGGCACCCAGTGACCAAATGACGCACTATGAGGTTGTAGATCTGCTATTTTTGAATAGCCAATAGAGAGCAATATGGCTAAAATGCATTAAATGTGGCGTGAACTAGTTTACTGGGGACCCCTTGGTAAGCCCCCAAGGACCCCTGTGGGGTCCCCGGACAGGTGAAGTTCGTCGCCCACTACTCTGGCACCCAGAGTAGCACCCAGTGACCAAATGACGCGCTATGAGCTTGTAGATCTGCTATTTTTTTAAAAGCTATGAACATTTGTGCAAAACTTGCATGGTGTATTTTTCAAAGCAACTTTGCTTCCGGGGGTTCCTGGAACAACACATTTTAAGATAGGGGTCCAAATCCATGTAATTTTTGGGGGTCCGTGACATGAAAAGGTTCGAGGACCACTGATTTGGAAGAACGGTTTAGAATGGAATAGGGTCAAAAATATACAAAGACCTGCACACATTTTTCAAAAATAGCAGATCTAGGGGGCACGGTGGCGCAGTGGTTAGCACTTCGCCTCACAGCTAGAAGGTCCTGGCTTCGATTCCCGCCGGGGGATGCTGTGGGCGCTGGGGGCGTGTTCCTCCACCCGCGTCATCAGTGCCCACACCCTAGGTGGGGTTGGCGATAGGGCCTTTCTGTTTGGAGTTTGTATGTTCTCCCCGTGTCTCCTTGGGTATATGCCCTCACAAAAACATGCAGTAGTCCTGGTTTCTATACTACCTCCCCCTAGCCAGCCAGGTGCTCCCCAACCTCCCTGGCGTGGCAGGGGGAGAGCGAGGGAACCAGGACTACAGGTTAGGTAGTTGGCACCGGGTGAGAAAAATGGGTTGCAAAAACCGTGGGATAAAAAAAAAGAAAAAAAAAAGAAAATAGCAGATCTACTCGCAGCGCGGCACCGCAAGCTTGTTGATCTGCTATTTTTCACACATGAATACGAATCCGTATTTTACAAGACGTGTGGAAACCATACTTGTAAACATCTTTTACAAGTTTATTTTAAATATAAATTGTCTTCAAGCTCACAACACGTTATGTGCTACACGTTGTGTGCTTTTAGATCGAGTACTTTTCAGACATCAAATTCAGAACCCGTCAGGATGTTACACATGGTGAGCTTGTAGATCAGCCAATCTACAAGCTAGAGCTGGGATCGGGCCCATTTTTTCTGTCCGTTCCGAACCCGTGTCCGACTGTTTTTTGTCCGACCCGAGTCGACGTCCGACCATTAATCATTAAAATGCGTCCGACCCGCGCCGAGGCCCAAACCTTATGTTTCCAACGCTTTTTCGCCTCGTTTCTTTTTCTTTGAGGAAGCCACTGATTTACACTCACTAGCAGCAAACTTGTTCTAATAATGTGCAGTGCATGCAGCGTGCCTGCTTGTTACCCTTAATGTGAATATTAAGCCACACTGTGGCTTGTGAAAGTTTCAATAGTAGGCTACGTTGATTATTAAATAATAAAAAATAATAACGTGCGCTGCGCTGAGCTGGACGTCTGACACAGTGACTCGATCGCTGCACACTCATTCATTCTGCAAGTTTCTGCGCCTGGAAAATAGCAGATCTACAAGCTCACAACGTGTCGCGGATGCGAAGCATTGTGAGCTTGTAGATCAAACACTTTTGTCACAGAACACGTGTTGAAGTGGCGTGCTGCTGAATGGAACTCCTAGCTTGTGTTTCCAGTACTGTCCCTTGCATTGGATGTTTATTTTTTATTATATAACAACGCGTTTACCTCAGCGTAGGACTTTTCTCCATGCTCAGTTGTCTCCGTTGCTGCAGCAGTGTTTAGCGCGAGCAGCACAGAGCACACACAAAGTGCGGAGTTGTACGCTGCGTGCAGCAGCATCAGAAAGAGTGCATGATGCATGTCAAAGGTAGGCAGAGGCTATATCAACGATTATGTCCTACCCGAATCGACGTCCGACAATTAATTATGAAAATGCGTCCAACCCAAGCCCGAGCCCGTCGGGCTTGTCGGGCCCGTGGGTTTTCAGTCGGGTATCCCAGCTCTACTACAAGCCATCTGGTCCATATAACTGAATCTCTGCGATCCTGGATTCCAGCATCAACATGTCAACTCAGTCAAATGTGAGCATTCTTTAAAAGAAAACATGTTTTATTAGCCGGGGACGGGCCTCCATTCCGAAACACCACCATTCCGAAACCCCACCATTCCGAAACACCACCATTCCGAAACACCTCCATTCCGAAACCCCACCATTCCGAAGATTGACTTCCATTATTCCGAATGGTGGGGTTTCCCATTGTTCTATAAGACCCCACCATTCCGAAAAGTGGGTGGAGGTGTGTGAAATTGGGTAGAGGTGGCTGGGTTAAAGTTGGTGGAGGTGGGTGAAATTGGGTAGAGGTGGCTAGGTTAAAGTTGGTGGAGGTGGGTGGGTGGAGGTGAGAGAAAGTGGGAGGAGGTGGGTGGGGGGTGAACGTGGTTGAGGTAAAGTGGGTGGAGGTGGGTGAAAGTTAAAATAATTAAAATTTCGGAATGGTGGGGTTTCGGAATGGAGGTGTTTCGGAATGGTGGTGTTTCGGAATGGTGGGGTTTCGGAATGGTGGTGTTTCGGAATGGAGGCCCGTCCCCCTGTGGACGCGTGCGTGTGTCAAAAGTGCCGACACGAAAAGCCGTCTCCTCTCCAGCGCCCGCTAGAGTCGGAAAACTGCGCCATTTGAGGACTTTTTTTGGCACCTGGCCCCACTGGACGGCCAGCAAATTTTGCAATGCCGTCTCTCCCGCTTAGCGGAGAGTGTGGTGCCGCCGTAACAAGAAATCTGGTGAAATAAAATGCCGTCAACCAATCATCAAGGACGATGATACACGAAAGAAGAAGTATTTCTATTTATTACTATTTCAGTCCTTGGGTGACATCATTCACCTCTAAGGCCCGCTATTTCACAGTGGCAGGCACATGCACACGTAGACATCAAAGGGGGCTTGAGCCCCTGCCCTTTTTATCCGTCTGTAAAAAGTGCCCTCTCCAGACCATGAATGCAGTTTTTACTACGGTGAAAGAAATGCAAACGCCCCCTCTTTCCATGCCATACCTGAAAGCAGCATTCAATAGTTGGTTCAGTGTGTGGTTATCAAGTACCCAATATAGCCGACCTCTAAGCTCACAACGCGTCGCAGCGTGACGCGGTGTGAGCTTGGAGGTCTGTGAGCTTTGAGCTTGGAGGTCTGGGACCTCTGTTGTTCCTAATATACGTGAACGACATGGCATCTGCTTGTGACTGCAACCTGTTCCTGTTCGCGGATGACTCGGCTCTCCTAGTCTCGGGCAAGGACCACTTGCAGGTTGAAAAGACACTTAACTCTGAACTAAGTAAGATCTGCACATGGCTTAATGACAACAAATTATCAATTCACCTGGGAAAAACTGAGTCCATCCTCTTTGGATCAAATCATAACCTCAAAAAAGTCGATAACTTCACAATCAAAGTGGGTGACAAGGTCATAACACGAAAAAACGAAATATCTTACTTGTATGTATCCTTGAAGCTAATCTTTCCAGTGAAAAGATGACTTCCAAAGTAATAAATAAAATCAACCAACGAACTCGTTTCCTACAGAGGATCGCCCCAATGGTCAATTTCAACACACTGAAGACCATAGCTGGTGCAATAATCCAGCCCCTCTTTGACTACGGAGTCCACGTATGGTATCGTGACGCCCCACAAGCCCTGAAAACTAAACTCCAAACAGCCCAAAATAAACTAATTAGGGTCCTGCTTAACCTTCCCTGTCAGACTCACCTCACCGCTACTCACCAGTTAAGAGTGGGGTGGCTCAGAGTAGATGACAGAGTACAGCAACTTGCAATGGGCCTGGTGTACAAGATACACTACACCACTATGATACCCAAATACCTGTCAAAATACTATATAAACAATAGTATTTATATAAACAATTAAGGATGTCCATAATTACAACACCAGAGGCAGCGCCACAGATCACTTTCAACCCAGAGTCAAAACCAACAAAGGGTCAAACTCTTTTTTCTGCTATACCACCAAAATGTGGAAAGCCTTACCGAAGGCCATAAAGGAGTGTGGATCACTAGCATCCTTTAAAATTGAAAAACCACTTACAGGCAGCAGCCGTTCGCAACTGGTAAAAAAAACTAACCTAGCCCAACCCTACCCTCCCCTGCCCCTTCTTTGTATATACTTACTTACTTACTGTTTAGACTCTTTTTTTTGTTCTCTCATTTTTCTTTTCTTTACATATCTACTGCATAGTACTGTGTTCTATTCGTCTGTCATTCAATGTTATATGAGATACTTAAATGGTTTCCTGTGGAAATAAGCTTAGTATTTTCATGGATCTCCTTTTAGTAGACCTTGTACCAGTGAACTGTACCGTCATGAAACTGTACCTTTTCCTATGCAAACTTCTAATAAAGTCTTCAATCAATCAATCAATGCCATTTCCGTTATTTTCACCAAAAGGCCCTTTTAGAAATGTCAGCCCCTGGGCTCTATTATGATCCAGGTCTTATGCCTTATCTTCTTTGCCTTTTTTACTATTTTGAAAAACATTTTTAAATACTTCAAATGCTGATCTACATCTGCACGTTGTGAGCTTGCAGATCAGCTATTTGAAATATTTAAAGTTGAAGTTAAGGCATAAGGCATAAGACCTGGGTCATAATAGAGCCCCCTGCCTCTCTAACATTCTCTGCACGTCCCTGTGGGCATGCACAACCTAGTCACCTAGCTCAGTAATAATAAAGTTCACATTTTTTCCTTAGTTTTTTGTGTGGAAAATATTTTATTAAAATATTTTTTTAAAGGTCCAAGGCACCAGTCTGTCGAAGACACAACAATAATAATGTACAAACGAGGACAAGGCAGCAGAAACTGCATCAGCATTTCTTTTTTTTTCTTCATTTAGGTGTTTCAGAGAGAGATGACAAACTCCAGTTATTATAACAGATAAAAAGACCCTGCATTTTTTTCAGAGCAATAATGTTCATGAATGATCAATAAATGGATGAATGAAGAAATACATTTGAACATACTGCAAGTGAAAGAGCAAAAACAGAAATCCATTAAAACTGAATCAATGTCAATTTCCACTCATTCATAATGACTGTCCTGCTGAGAAATCAGCTTCCCTGCCAGAAGATATCATACAATGTTTCGTATCAAAATATACTGGGTTTGAATTATACATCATTTAAAAAGAAATTTTCGTGGTCAACAGGATAGTGAATAATGTATGAAAAATGTACACACTTTGACATGATGACATTATAACAGGGACTAGGGTTGCTACCCGTTCTGTAAAATAAGGATTCGTCCCGTATTTGAGAATGAACCCTAACCCTAACCCTAACCCGGAAGACAGTTTGTTCCGTATTTCCCAAATGCCCCATGACGTCTGTCACACAAACACTGAATTTAACAATAATGAACAAAATAAAACACAGGAAATATTAAAGATGGGAGCGTTCGCTGTTTCTACATGTCATCTTTTCCACACCCAACCTTAACCCTTACCCTAACCCTAACCTCCGTGGGGTGAGTCGGCGTCGCCAACCCTCCCGGCGCTCCGCTGTCGAAATGTTGCGTTGTCGAAAGAGAGAGATTTCCCGATTAAAGCCAGCTCTGGCTGGACTCGCGGGAGGCAAACAGTCCATGGATGGAGTCCACTCACAGCCCGGCCGCTGCCTGTCAGTAGCGACCTTAAGCAACGCTACGGCAACGGCAGATGACAACGGTAACCGGAAATGATCCGCGCTCGATAGATAAACCTGCCGTCGCCGCAGCCGTCTCTACTACGGCAGAAGGTCCTTTCCCACGTAGCGCCTATACTCCGTCTGCTGCGTGTACGCGTCGCCATGGGAACCAAAGCGTTCAGTGAAACGGGTGGGAACCGGTCGCCGCAGAGGCTTTGCTTAACCATTTTGACTGCTATGGCGATTACGTCATAGCAGCCATAGTCCGCCTGGCATTGCCGTCCTGAAAATCATCGAGCTTAAGGTCGCTATTTACGCTGCGTTGTGGTGAGCATCTCATTTACCCCACTAGCGAGCCGCTCTACAAGCTCGAGTGTTTAGTATTTAAAAAACAACACTCATAGTTCACAGAAAAGATGTGTAAATTCAATAGGAGACGTTTAAAAACAGGCACAAGCACACCAAACTCTCTGCGTGCGCCTTTGTCAGGTTGGGTCCTGACACGGGAGTGGATTTTCACTCCTGTCCCGTCCCACTCCCGCAGAAAAAATCCTGTCCCATCCCAATCCTGGGCCAGAGTGAAAAAAATAAATCCCGTCCTGTCCCACTCCTGTACAATGACTCCTGGTCCCATCCCGCTCCTAGTCAAAATCACTCCCGTTCACATCCCGCTCCCGAAAATAAAAATAAATATAAAATCGCGCAGATGTTTTTCTATTTTGATCCATATTATATTTGATATCATGTTTATTATTATATAATGTATCATTTTATATTGTTCGCAGTATAAAAACCTCACTTTCCTGTGCAATTTATTTCTGCGATTTGATGAACTGGTCTGGGATGATTCCCACTCCTGCCCACTCCTGTTGATTTTCATTCCTGTCCCGTCCCAATCCTGGCATTAATACAAATGTGACTCCTGTCCTGCGGGAATCCCACGGGACCCACGGGAATTCCTGTCAAATGTCATCCTCTAGGAGGAACCAGCAGCCAGCAGCAACCCCTCTACCAGGTCAAGATAAGATACACTAAGGTGACATGAGATGAGATAAACCTCTATTGATCCCGGGAAGGAAATTCAGCTTTCATTCAGAAGTAGGACAACATAACACAGGAGAGGTATTTATAAGCTGGAAACATAAGCTGATAAACAGCCATAAAGGCCATGCACATCCAGAGCCATATAGGCTGGGTGCTAGACTAAAGGTAATCAACAATAAAAAGAGAAAAAAAGTCTGCACACCAATTTCGCTGTTCCCAGTATATGGTTTTTATTTTGGTAAAGTAAAAAACATATACTGGGAACAGCAAAATTGGTGTGCAGACTTTTTTCTCTTTATATTTCTCTTTTTATTGAGGTATTATAAGCTCACAACGTGTTGCAATGCGACACGTTGTGAGCTTGTAGATCTGCCATTCTTTGAATTTGAACATTTTATTTTTGAAACATTTTAGCAACATTTTAGCAACAAATCTTTAATGATCAGGAAAATATATATAAATGAGAAAAAAGTGCCGCTTCGGAGCACAGGTCTCCGCCAGGTCAGGTAGGATATTCATACAATTACATTTTCCATATTTTGGAAACAATTGCCGATTTCAAACTGCAAAACAGACATTGCTTACCCAATATTGTGTGTTAGTTATAACTATAACTATTGTATTTCAAGGGTTCGGGACACAAACGTATGGGGCACACAATTGACAGGTGCTTGTGATTGACGTGGGGTGATTAATCACACCACCTGCGTGATTGTGTGCCCCGTACATTTGTCCTTCTCAAAGGAAGTTTTGATATATTCAGTCCAGCAGATCATTCCGGGCCCCTCGCCCGGTCGGAAAGTCATCCGTGTTGGTTCGTGGATAAGTGGAGATATTTGACTAAATACACGTTTTCAGGCAGAACTTTCAAAGGGATATGACACTACAGGACAATATCTTTCTCCCAGGCTGAGGAATAAATTATTGGGTGAGTACACAAGTAACGCGCATCACTGCTAACAGCCGCGCAGATTAGCTGCTAACCGCCGCGCAATGGGGGCGTTCTATGGCTGTGATACAGGAATATTGACAAAGTCTATATGAATGATCACAGACATTCTAGGGCTAAAGTCAACTCATTCAATTCAACAATAAAAGTTAAATTATAATGCAGCGTTTAGATTATTCAATTGCTTTAAATAGCAAATGTAAACCAATCCATTTAACTGCAACATATTTCAACAACATTGCTTCAACAGTGTCTAAAGTTGCATTCAAATAAACATTTACCTGCCATGCAGCTTTCAAACAAATGGCTCTTCCTGCTCTCACTGTGGCCTTATGGGAAGTTAGTGGGCGTCAACTCTCCACTAGTCTTCTTCTTCTTCTTTTTGGTTTTTAACGGCGGCTGGCATCCAGTATATCCGGTGCATTACCGCCGCCTTCTGATCCAAATGGATCAGACAAACTTTTACTATAATCAATCCATATTCTCTTACTCTGTGCTGTACAAACTTAAAAAAAAAAGAAAAAAAAGAAGAAAAAAAAAGAAAGGTGCACCCCTTCCCTATTTTGTCCATTCCCTACATGCTTGAATCACACCACTGGTGTGAAATCCTCCCTTAATGTTGTTCAAGTCTTCTCCTGTCACATCCACTACATCCAAGAATCTCCTCGCCGCTTCCAACACCATCTTAATTCTTTCCGACTTTGTTTCGATGTCGATTGCACAATTAATGACCATAGCTATGAAGGCCAAAAAACTTTTCTTGTCCATTCCAATGATCTTGTCAGTCCCAGCCATTTGCCTTTCCCTCTCAGACTCTCGCTGTGCCTCCCTCTCAGGAACACAGCTAGTGTTGCTTGTCTCACTCCTTTCCACTTTCTTTAGCGCCTCAGCATATGAAATCCCCTTGCTTTCGGTCCTAACCCTGCTCACCTTCATCTCCTTCTGTCTCCAGGACACTGAGCCGACCCTGTGTGGTGCTCCCCTGCACAATGTACACACTTTGCTTTTTCTTTCCTTTCTTCACAATCCCCCTTGCATTTTTCCTCCCCACACCTCCCACATCTTCTGTTTTCCCTACACACAGCAGCTGCGTGTCCATACCTCTGGCAACAAAAACACCTTAGCGGTGCTCTTTCATAGGGCCGAACCCTGTAACACACATACTGCAGGTAGACTCTCTGAGGTAATACGCTCCCTTCAAACGTTAGACACATGGATTGGCTCTCCTCTCGTTTACCCTCTCTAAATCGATGCAACCTTTTTGCATCAATCACTCCGTCATCATTTCCAAACGCTTCTGGTTTCACCGACATTGGCACACCAGTAATGACTCCCTTAAAGGGGAATTTCGGTCAAAAACAACTTTCCTACCTTTGAAATGATGTTTTTGGAAGCCTTCAGGGTGATCCAGGAGTCGTTTTGGCCAAAGCAGCAATTTATTCCATTTTCGATTTTATGTCCAGCTCAAAACAGCACATATAGGATCAGTTATTATTCCGGTTATTTTTCTCGCTTCAAAGTCCATTTTTTCGCTTTGTATCAGTCTCTGGTGCTCTTGCTAGCTACAGGAGGTACTGTTTCCACGGGAGCATCCATGGACGAAACTGTGACCTTTCAACTCCGCCTAGTTGGTGCAATCCCGGCTCTCGCCACTAGGGCGCATACTAGACCAGCTCCCTTCTGCTGTTGTTTGCTTTGTGAAGAAAATCATTTGTAAAATAAACTGATGCAACCCTCAAGCTGTCTTTCGTATATGAAAAGTGTTGTCTTAGCCTCAACAAAGGGTATACAGAAATAACTCACACCTACAGTATGTAAATATCAGCCTATTGTATCCTTTTCAAAAGAAGAGGACATAGCTGGAGCTTTTTGATGGAATGCAAATTAGGGTCGTTGTCAACCCCAAAACAAAGGTGTCTTGAATAATGTAACAAATGCTGCGGTAGAGATACATTATAATGCAAGTTAAAATACTAGACAAGCTAGTCAGATTAGGTTTACAAAAGGAGGATCTTCTAAATACATGTGTCTTTATATTTGCAAACTAGTTGTAACTATGCATGTGTTTGACAAGCTCTGGCTAAACTTATTGCGACCGTCAGGTCGCACTTACTATCAAAACCTCCACAAACTGTGAGTCAGTCAGTCAGTCAGTCCGTCCGTCCGTCCGTCCGTCCGTCCGTCCGTCCGTCCGTCCGTCCGTCAGTCTGTCTGTCACACCTCACACGTCACACTATTGCCCTGCTCATATCTCCGCAACCGTTGCCCCGATCCATGCCAAATTTTGCACACACACTCCTTGCCTGCCAAACTACAACCTCCAAGGACCCCCAGAGCTCCAGGGACCCCCAGGTCCCTGGGGGACCCCCAGATGTAAAAAATGACCAAATGTGCAAAAAATTACCAAATGACCACCCCAACGGGGCTGCTCACGGGGAATTCCCGGGGACCACCGACTCCTGGTGCTCCAGAACGGATGCCAAAGTGGTGGCGCCCCCAGTGGAGGACCCCCTCCACTGCAGCTCACATAAAATGCCGTAACTCGGGCTAGGAGCGTCCGGGAGAGCCGGGGCCGGTACCTATACGTCCGCCAAGGCAACGCGGAGACCCCACCCCTCATTTCTCACATGGCCCTCTTCTAGCGCCACCATGAGGCCGATTCTTGCAAAACACATTTTTGGACACTGCTCCTACAGATTTTGCCCTAAAATCACACAAATCGGTACACACTATGTCTACACTCATGTCATCAACATGGATCTGTCCCATATAGCGCCACCATCAGGCCAATTTTTTCAAACACATTTTTGGACACTGCTCCTACAGATTTTGCCCTAAAATCACGCAAATCGGTACACAGTATGTCTACACTCATCTCATCAATATGGATGTCCCATATAGCGCCACCATCAGGCAGATCTTTTGAACCACATTTTTGGACACTGCTCCTACACATTTTGCCCTAAAATCACGCTGCGACCTGACGGTCGCTTATCTCCCGATTAGGGAGTCTTACTGGTAATAGAAGCTAACGATTGAAAAGGTTTGTGAATAAGGTCAATCAACAAATCTTATTATGTCTGAGCTTATTTCTTGATGAGAGATAAGGACATGTATTCATGTGAACGGAAATAACATATACTCCTTGTTACTTATTGCCCATTTATTTAAAAAAAATACACATTTAAAACAATACAATGAATATTTTTGGAAAAAATTAAAATAAAAAAATACATTTTAAAGGGTGGATATTCTATTGAGATCATGAGATGTATAGAAATATAGCATTACAGAGACAGGCTATCATGATACAAATAATTCAAATCTCTAATGTAATGTAATGATCCAATTGAAATAATAAAAAAAAAAAGTTGTGGGAGACTATAGGGCTAAATGACATTTACATACTGTGTAAATAGGACTACATTTTCAAGGGGTTTGCATTTTCACAGCTCTCTGAAGGAATGTTGACTGACAATAGACTTGAGATAGGCCATCAATGAGCCATCAGTGTTGTTTTATCCCGATATTCAAATTATTCAATAAGAGATAGAAAAGACCCAATGATACCGAAACAAAGCACCAGAGAAGTGGGGTGGAGAGAGTAGCAGCAGCATAGAATAGGCTATATGCATATACGCCATTGTGTTCTACTTCCGGGTGTCTTTTGACTTCCTTCACAGGTGTTACCAATGATACTAATGAAGGGTCTGTTCCATTCTGGTCAAACAGAGTCAGGGTGCTGATATTGTGCATGTTGGCTCACTATGGAAACACTCTGCTACACCAGTGGGTCTCAAAGTGTAATTGAGTGGGTTCCAAATGTCCCCATACAGGTGTATAACTCTGACAGTGCAAATGGAGGCAAATGGACCTGCAAGGGTCCATTTGATTCCATTTGTTGATTCCATTTGTACAGAGTTATGGGGGTCCTTGAAATTAAAGAACCACTGTACAATAAATCAAACAGACCCTTCATTAGTATCATCAGTAACACCTGTGAAGGAAGTCGAAAGACACCCGGAAGTAGAACAAAATGGCGTATATGCATAGAGCCTATTACTGTCAAGCCCCCAGAACCCAGGGCTAGATTTGAAGCAACCCCGATGGTGGCCAAAGTTGGAACTGCAGCCTAAAAGCGCATTTTGGCCCCGCCCCCTCCACTCCAGACAATCCTTCCTCTCTGCTTCCTCTGAGTGGAGAGCAGCGTGATGTCATTTTGGCCACACTAGGTAGTGGGGCCATCCCCCAGAATGCACCTGGATTAGCTACATGCTAGCACGTAGCCGTTGCTTCAAAACGCCACTGAGCACATGCATTGAAATGATAGTGGGGCGGGGCCGGTCCGCTCTCTATTGTTTATATACTCTATGATTACTGTATATCTGTGGTCTAGTCATAGACTGGGTCTAGTATGCGGCGCGCCCCTAGTGGCGAGAGCCGGGATTGCACCAACTAGGCGGAGTTGAAAGGTCACAGTTTCGTCAACAAACATGGATGCTCCCGTGGAAACAGTACCTCCTGTAGCTAGCAAGAGCACCAGAGACTGATACAAAGCAAAAAAATGGACTTTGAAGCGAGAAAAATAACCGGAATAATAACTGATCCTATATGTGCTGTTTTGAGCTGGACATACAATCGAAAATGGAATAAATTGCTGCTTTGGCCAAAACAACTCCTGGATCACCCTGAAGGCTTCCAAAACATCATTTCAAAGGTAGGAAAGTTGTTTTTGACCGAAATTCCCCTTTAACTTGTTTTTGTCCCAATCAAAACATGCTAACACGGCACCACTTCACATATGTCTTTATGCTCATGGCTTTGTCCAACTGATCTGCATTGCACTCAAATATAACAACCCCACTCCTGGTGACCCGCAGTGACTTAATTCGTCCCACTTTCTCAACAATAAACTTGGCAACATCATGTTGGTTACTGAAAATGCCATCGACCTGCGTCTCTGCTCGCATTCCAACAAGACACCTCTCTTCCTGGTCACTCTCTTAACAGTAACTGCCCGTTGTTTTCTTCCTTTTCCTTTCATTCCTGCTCTCACACTCTTGATTTTCCATCTCCTCTTCTGACTCAGCCATTTAGAAAAAAATGTGTCTCTCGACAACCACACATCTCCTCTCCACTACAGTGAAATCTTAAAGTGACGCCACCTGGTCTGAGGCCCTAAGGTAGATGCAGAATAGATAAGACCCACATTTAGAATGACCTGGTCTGAGGCCCTAAGGTAGATGCAGAATAGATAAGACCCGCATTTAGAATGACCTGGTCTGAGGCCCTAAGGTAGATGCAGAATAGATAAGACCCACATTTAGAATGACCTGGTCTGAGGCCCCAAGCTAGATGCAGAATAGATAAGACCCACATTTAGAATCAACATTTTTAACTCAAATCTTTGCTTCTGGGGGTCCCCGGAACAACATATTTTGAGATGAGGGGTCCGTGGTCAAATACATAACATTTTGGGGGTCCTTGACATGAAAAAGTTTGAGAACCACTGATATAGTATTTTTTTTTCTCGTTGTCTTCTGATTTAGAAGACATTTGTAGAATCGACCTATAGATAGTCAGTTATCAAACTTTGTGAAGTCAAGGACCCTCAAAAAGACATGTATTTGGCCACGGACCCCCATCTCAAAATATGTTGTTCCAGGGACCCCCAGAAGCAAAGATTTGAATTAAAACTGTTCACTCTGAATGTGGGTCTTGCCTTAAGCTAGATGTAGAATAGATACACGCATCTGTCATACAATGTGGACAAATAGCCGATCTACAAGCTCACAATGTGTCGCAACGTGACGCATTGTGAGCTTGTTGCTTGTAGATCTGCTATTTAAAAAAAATGTTTCTACATTATATTCATTGGAAAACCTGTGAAATGAGACATTCTGCATAATGAGTACTTTCTACTATTGGTACTTTAAGTACATTTTGATTTTGATACCAATACTTTTGTACTTTTACTACTGCGAACCGGATCCCATCGTTCATTTCAAAGAGGCGTTCAAAAGACTCGATTCATTCACAAACGTCTCACCTCTGGTTCCTTAGCTCAGTGTTTCTCAACCACTGTGCCTGGGGACCTTTGGTGTGCCCCTGTCAGATCTGCTGTTTTCACTACTGTTGTGCGACAGCCTTGTATGATGAAGCAGGGCTTTACTTTGCAAAGAAACGTACACATTTGAAACTTCGGAGATACAAGGTCCATATTTTTTACAGTCTATCAGTAACATGCAGATCTTTGTGTTGTTCTGTATCCAAGAAAACTTAGCTTTTTGTGTATAAAAATGTCCCCAGGATTATTAAACTATAGAAGCCAAAGTAGTTGAAAAATAATCATTATATTCATCCTGATTCATCAATCCTGATTGTGTGTGTGTGCGTATACATACGTGTGTAAGAACATGTAAAAACAACACACACTCAGTGTAGTTCCATGTAAAAGATTTTAATGATCAACGTTTTGGACAAGTTGTCTTCATCAGGGTGTTGATGTACAAATATTTACAGTGACTTTAACCTCATGAACCCTGGTCTCTGTTTAGGACAAGTTATCACACTGTTACTGTACATTCAGAAATAGTGGAAATAGCAGATCTACAAGCTCACAAGATGTAGAGCCGTGGTTCTCAATCTTTGTAATTTCAAGGAAACCCAATAACTCTGAGAGTGTCCATTTGGTTCCATTTGTACACTCTCAGAGTTACAAACCCGTAAGGGTCCATTTGGTTCCATTTGGACAATCTCAGAGTTACAGACCTGTAAGGGTCCATTTGGTTCCATTTGGACACTCAGAGTTCCAGACATTTAAAGGTCCATTTAGAACCTCCTCAAGGGATCCCTGGACCACACTTTGAGAACCACTGGTGTAGAACATGGGTCCATATATGGCCGTGTGTTTACAAACATTCAAAACTATTCCGAAATAGTGAAAATATCAGAGCTACAAGCTCACCAGGCGTAGAGCATTGGTCCATATGTCAGTGTGTTTTCAAAAATTTTAATTTGAAAGACATTTAAAAATAACAGATCTACAAGCTCACAACGCGTCACATCGTGCCGCGCTGTGAGCTTGTGTGTAATAGAATGAATATTTAACTGAATGGGCTAGTAATGCCTTGACGTGTCAGAAATCGATTGCTCATGCCTTCAGTTCTTCAGTCTGTCTGTAGGGGGAGCCACAGCCAACATTCTTCATTCAATACAACCACTTGAATGAGAAAAGACGTGTCTGTGTTGTTTCACACACACATATTATATTCTCCCCTGTTTCAGGGGTACAACATCATGGAGGCACTGCTGAGATGATGATGTGAGGACCACCTTCTATCTACAAGGACCCCTTCCATCAATATCTCCCCAAAACAACCCAGGCAGCAGAGGACAAAGTGGCTATAGCAGAGGGCGTAAAGTGAATGGTACGTGTGCATTCTGAGGTGAACGTACATTGACATTGTGAAAACTCTCTACGCCAGCACTGTTGTCCACCTACCTGTTTGAAAATGGAGTCACCATTGGAGACCCTCCACCTAGAGATTAAAGGAGCATTGTATAGACTCACCTCAGACCAATTGATAAAAGTCATTGACTTTCTGAAGATCTCAGGGCCAGGAAAAGAGAATGTGACCGGCAAAACACGCAATGCTCTTATCTCACATGTCATAAGATATGTTGAGAGCAGTGACTTGGAGAGTCTCGAAGATGAGGGAATGTCAGAGCTGCTAGTGTTAAGGGATATGATAAACAGTATTGACGTGATCAGTGAAATTAGTTCATCAGCCAAAAAAGAAGAGGAGCAGGAAAGATTACAAAGGGAGCTAGAGGCACTGAAGCTGGCTCTGCAGCAGAAGGAAGGCGAAATACAGGGTTTGGTGACCAAAAAGGTGGACTCTACTCTAGACCACAGCTTAACTCAAAATAACATGGCACAGGCTCATCCAGATCCCTGGCGCAAAGAGTACAAAGAGGTCAAATAGGAGAACTCGGACAGAAAGACAGGCTCACGTTTTCTAGTCTGGCGCGCCAAATCGAGAATGGGCTGAGTAAAGGTTATCCAGAACTGGAAATAGTGGATGCTGTGATCAGGGCTATCGTACCAGGTCTGCAACTGCGGAGTTACCTTGAGGGAAAAAAAGATCTGACCTTACCTACCTTACGAAGGATCCTCAGGTCTCATTATCAGGAGAGGAGCGCAACAGAGCTGTATAAACAACTCACCGCTGATGTCCAGGGCCAAAAGGAGACCCCGCAGAACTTTCTCCTGCGTGCAATGGACTTGAGGCAGAAAATACTGTTTGCCTCTCAGGAGGCAGAGTCTGGCCTTAAGTACGATCCTGTACTAGTACAGAGCCTTTTCATGCATACAGTACTCACTGGCCTACAAAGCGACAGTGTAAAGAGTGACCTACAACCTTACCTCCTACAGACATCTACCTCAGATGAGTTGCTCCTGGAGAAACTTAATGTTGCATGCTCTAATGAAAAAGAGAGGCATGATAAGAAGAGACTGAACTTACCTCCTCGTCCTGCTAATGTTCATGTAGTTCAGTCCAATGATATTTCTGGTGAAAAGAAATGTAACCCTCAACAGCAGGCAACCACGCCCTCACCTGATTTGTTAACAGAGCTTAAAGAGTTACGATCAGATATGGTGATGTTAAAGGATCTGAAAGCTGAGGTGGCCCACATCAGAGAAAGTATCCAGAAGACAACACAGGGGCCACAGCAATATCAGCCGGCTGGCAGAGAACAGGACAGCATGACAGCCTACCACCCAACGCATGTACAGTATCCTCCCATGACTAGAGAACATGAAAATATGCCAGCCCACAATCACCCGTCAGGGGCAGCACAGGGGCACTGGCCCGCTCAAGGATCGACACCGATGAGAGAAACTGCACAGTTCCAACAGCGATTTGCACCCCAACGGTTCTACCCAGCACCACGTGCCCGGCCTGTATGTTTCAACTGCAGACAGAATGGGGTGGAGTACTGCCAGCATTGCACCAACTGTGGAAGCAGTGAGCACTACCGGGCAGGCTGCAAAGTGTACAGAGATCCAAGAGCAACTCGTGAGAGTCCTTTAAACGAAGATCGGTCGCTTCCACGGGACCGGGAGTGACCAGTCAAATAAATGGGTCCCAATGCTGTCTGAATTGTGGAAGAAAAGAGGAAAACCAAACATTGAAACAGTGCTGTCTGTAAGAAAACATTTTACTGTTCAAAAGAATGTCAAGTTATGCACTGGTCAGAACATAAAAACAGCTGTACACCATCTAGCTGCTCAAGAGAAGAAAGACAAAGAACTTCCACATGTCACAAGGTTAATGAGGAAGGCAGGAACAGTCAAGGAAGAAATAACTCCACAGTGATTGATTTGGTGGGAAAGAAATGTCTCATTGAA
This sequence comes from Nannobrachium achirus, assembly GCF_963921795.1. NCBI lineage: Eukaryota > Metazoa > Chordata > Actinopteri > Myctophiformes > Myctophidae > Nannobrachium > Nannobrachium achirus. Next base: position 4,778,898 of record NC_137823.1, read on the forward strand.
GCATACTTACAAGGACAGAGAACTCGGATGCTATGGGATACAGGCTCACAGGTGTGCGTTATAGATGAACAATGGAAAACGGAACACTTACCTGGTGTAAAGCTGAAAGATATTGCAGAGATTATTGACCCACTTGACCCCTTACAGCTTGAAGCAGCAAATGGAACTGAAATGCCCTATGTTGGTTATATTGAAGTGACCTTCAGTCTGGCAGCTGATGCTAAAGAGCTCCTCATCCCAGTGTTGGTGTTGAAAGGTAACCAGCAGCCTCGCCCCATACTTGGGTTTAATGTTATTGAGTGCATTGTCCTAAACAGTCAACAGGATCAGGCAGAATACACTCACACAGAGAACTTGGTGAAGACAGTGGAGACGGCTTTTCCAGGGTTGAAAAAGAACCAAATAAGGGCTTTTATCAACGCAGTGAGTACAGAACAAACATGTGAGTACCCAGTAAAAACAACGATAGGGAGGATCAGTGTGCCAAAACATAGTGCTGTTCAGGTGGAATGTCGGGTGCATTCAAGGCCCTTTGAAGAGGACACAACGCTCATATTTGAGCCAGATGAGAAGCAGCAATGGCCAGAAGGGCTTGCATTTTGTGATACCCTCTTATTAGTCAGAAAAGGAGCTTTTCCATATGTCATCGTGGATGTGCAGAACCCCACCAACCACGATATCATCTTAGCAGGGAAAACCCTCATTGGCACCGCACAGCCCATCAAGTCAATATATCCAGCCAGTATACTCGAAAAGGCTTGCCCACCTGTTACTGTAAATCACATCCAGAATCAGGGGGTCAACAAGAATGATAGCAGTGAGGAGCTGTGGGACCCTCCTGTTGATCTGAGTCACATGGGTGAAGAACAGAGGGAAATAGTAAGTCAAATGCTACGAGAAGAATCCAGCTCATTCTCCAAATCTGATAGTGACATAGGCTGTATTGAACAGTTGCACTTGAAGATCTCGTTGAAAGACAGTGACCCAGTGGCACGAACGTATGTGTCTGTCCCGAAGCCTTTGTACCAGGAAATGAAAGAATATATACTTGATTTAATCGCACAAGGCTGGGTTGAGAAATCAAACTCATCCTATTCTTCTCCTGTGGTGTGCGTAAGAAAAAAAGATGGCACTTTGCGCTTATGTATTGACTACAGGGAGTTGAACAAAAAGACTCACCCTGACCGCCAACCCATCCCCAGGGTACAGGATATCATGGATAACTTGGGAGGCAACACCCTGTTTTCATTATTGGACCAAGGAAGAGCTTACCACCAGGGGTTCATGGCCAAAGAAAGCAAGCACCTGACAGCTTTCGTGACCCCTTGGCGCTTGTATGAGTGGGTTAGAATCCCATTCGGGCTCATGAATGCACCTGCAGCATTCCAACGCTGCATGGAGGAGTGTTTAGGTGATTTAAGGGATGAGATATGTGTTCCATATCTGGATGACACCATCGTCTTCAGTAAAACATTTGAAACCCATATCAACGATGTCAGAAGAGTGTTACAGCGCCTGCGACAGTATGGGATCAAACTTAAGCCGAGCAAGTGCGACCTATTCAAGACCCAGGTCCGGTACCTTGGGAGAATTGTGTCTGCAGCACTGGCGCCTATTCAATAGAGCCAAGGGGAGCAATGGCTCCCCCTATCTGCCAGTCGGGGGAGCCCGGCTCCCCCTCCCTCCTGTTATTTATTTACGATCATATAATCACAAAATGTGATTAAGAAGAAGAACGTCAGAAATTCGCCTTGTTTGACCCTTTGAAGCACCCATAGCATGGCTTCTAAACCAATCACAGCGAATGGGGGGCGGGAGGTAGAGGTCTACTGGTTTCTCAACCAATCACAGTGACTGTCTGAACCTCTGTCTGACAGCGCGCTGCACAACAAACAACATGGCATGGCTTTATCTAAATAACAGAATGAAACAGTTGTTTCACAGTGGAATATGCTACCTGGGGTTAACTACAGACATCCATAGGACATGTGGATAGCTTTTACATTTACCATACGTGAACTAAACTTTTTGACGCTGTTCAAAGAATCTGGATGACATGACACGTTGTGTTGTGTGCCTCTACTTTCTTCTGGGCACCTCAATATAAAATTGGATATTTTCTTGTCATTTTCTCAAGGTAAGACATGGCTTTATTTAACTAACTGTTCACTGTGTGTGGAGTTAGCCAGCGTCTTCTCTCCTCCTCCATGTGTGTGTGTGTGTGTGTGTGTGTGTGTGTGTGTGTGGGTGTGGGTGTGCGTGCGTGCGTGCGTGCGTGCGTGCGCGCGCGCGTGTGATGCGATGCGATGCTTGCTTGCTTGTAAATATTGGTAGCTGCTGGTTGCAGATCTTTGGTCATGGTTGACTTGTGGTCAGTGTGGTTGTGTTGTGCGCACATTGTGTGTTGGCTTGTTGGGTGCCCCGCGGACCGCGGTGCGTGTCCGAGCAGTGCTCGACTCGGGACTCCGAGAGGGGGGGGGGGGGTGTTTGGCTTTAACACAGAACACTTTAACAGAACGGGAACTTTTGGAATTTGAGTGGCTCAGAATCAGATGGAGGAGAAATTGGGACAACAATGAACAGAACTGACTGCCTGGAGTTAGCATAACATATCCAATGTGAAGCCCCAAAGACACCCGAAAATGACTTAATAAAGGAAACCCGTTTTAGTCGACTTTATACCCCAAAATACTCATTTTAGACGACTTTATAACCGCGAATAACCGATTTTTCGCGGCGCCGCTTTGCGGCGCCAAAAAGAAAAAAAAAAGAAAAAAAAGGATTTGTGCTCCCCCTAGTGGGGACAGAGTTAGGCGCCGGTGGTCTGCAGAAGGTAGCAGAATGGACCCTGCCGATACTGCATCAGTAAGGGCTCTGAAAGACACAAGGCCGAAGACTGTTGGTGAGCTGAGAGGAATTATGGGCCTCTTAAGCTATTATAGGCAATATATAAAAGACTTCTCACGCATCGCCAGCCCGCTCTATGACCTACTCAAAGGGCCAGAGGAAGGAAACAAGAGACAAGATAGGGGAAGAAAGCTGGACACAAAAGCAAAGTCCAGAGGGATACCATCAAACACACCAGTCAAGTGGACAGAAACGCACCAACAAATCCTAGAACAGCTGATTGACTGTTTAGTTCAGCCTCCAGTCCTTGGATTCCCAGACTTTTCTCAGCCTTTCATCCTTCACACGGACGCATCCAACAAAGGTTTAGGAGCTGTGTTATATCAGCGGCAGACTGGGAAACTCCGTGTCATTGCGTATGGATCACTAACCTTGACAGCACCAGAGAAGAACTACAATCTCCATTCACGGAAATTGGAGTTTCTGGCTCTTAAATGGGCGATCACAGAAAAGTTTCGTGATTATTTATACTACGCCTCTTTCTTCACAGTGTACAGTGATAATAACCCACTTACATATGTGTTATCCACTGCCAAATTAAATGCAACAGGAAGTCGGTGGGTCTCGGAACTTGCTGATTTCCATTTCAGCATTAAGTATCGCCCAGGGAAAGAGAATATAGATGCGGACAGTTTGTCAAGGATGCCCATAGACATGGAGACACTAATGCGACACTGTACGGAGGAGATGTCATTTGATGCAGTGGGAGCAACTGCACAGGCAGTAGAAGCACAGCAAGAATCTGACATATCATGGTCAATGGCTATCTCGGCTACGTGTGCAGTGACTACCAGAAATGCACCGATCATCTCATTTACCACAGCAGAGATACAACAGAGCCAGAGAGACGACCAGAATATAGCACCGGTGGTGCAGTACAAACTGTCAGGAACGAGACCAGTTGGGAGAGAACTGAGAAGTCTCAGCATGCAAAGTCGATGCCTGTTAAGGGAGTGGGATAAGCTTGAGCTATGTGAAGGGTGGTTATGAATATATACTTGTAATCATTGACCACTTCACTCGCTTTGCCCAGGCGTATGCTACCACAAATAAGTCCGGGAAAACGGTGGCTGATCGGATCTTTAATGACTATGCCCTCAAATATGGTTTTCCGGCGAGAATACATCATGATCAAGGTGGCGAGTTTGAGAACCAACTCTTCTCCCAACTGAGCAAGTACTGTGGTGTCGCTGGGTCGAGGACAACACCTTACCACCCACAGGGAAATGGACAAGTAGAGCGTTTTAATCGCTCTTTAATCCAGATGTTGAAGACGCTTACTGACCAACAAAAGACAAACTGGAAGGATTCTTTGAATAAGCTGATATACGCATACAATTGCACTCGATGTGAAGTAACCGGATACTCCCCATTCTACCTCCTCTTTGGGCGGTCCCCACGATTACCCATCGATATGCTATTCAACTTAAATCCTGAACCAAGGAGTGGCAGTCTCAGTGACTATGTGGAGAAATGGAAAAGGGGATGGAAGAGGCCTATAAGATCACCCAAGAAAACATGCATAAAGCTACAGTAAAGAGCAAGGGAGCTTATGATACCAAAGTGAGAAGCTCAGCATTGTACCCAGGGGACCGTGTTTTAGTGAGGAACATGACACCTCGCGGAGGCCCAGGCAAGTTAAGAAATCATTGGGAAGACTCTATCCATACTGTTGTTCGTCAAGTTGGAAAAGATGTACCAGTCTATGAGCTAAAACCAGAACAAGGAAAAGGGAGATCTAGGGTATTACATCGCAATCTTCTCTTGCCCTGTGACCACCTGCCACTGGAAGTTCCAGTACAACCGCACATGAAACTGAAACCACGAAGAAAAACATCAGAGACAAAGAAATACATGGTTGAAGAGGATGACGAGGATGATGAAGAGGAGGAATATTACTTTGTGGATTCACCACTTCAACAGCCATGCCAGTCACCGAATCAGCAGGGACATGTCCCAAGTGAGACTGAAGTAGAAGAGCCCGTTGACAATTGGCAGTCTCAGTCAGAAGGCATAGGTGATTGGGGGGAATCATTTGACTACTTACCTGAACACGAGGAGAACCCAGAGGAATACTTACCTGAGAGTGAAGGAAGCCAAGTGGAATATTTACCTGAGAATAATCAAATGGAGAACTTACCTGTGGGAGAATACATACCTGAGAACAATCAAATGGAGAACTTACCTATGGGAGAAGTACCCCAGTCATCAGTTCAAGATATCGAGGAGGAGCAACGATCTCACCGACCTCAGAGAGAGCGCAGATCACCAAAGATCTTCACGTATGACCAACTTGGAAATCCAACTTGTCATGACATAACAGCGCTGCCTTACTATGCAAATACCCAAGTGCCATGGACAGTTCCGATGCTGCCATACTACTACCGGCCTCCTTTCATATATGGGATATAGACTGTTGAATGCACACGTTTTCATCTACAATCCTTGTCATAAACTGTGACTCACTCGTGGACTTGTGACAAAGTCGGATGATAAATACAGCAAACCATTAACGAGGGTATAAAAAGAGTTCCAGAGTTGTGAGCACTGACACCGATAACAAGGGCATAAAAAGAGTTCCGGGGTGTCATGATGCATTGACATTTTGTGAGGTGTGAATTTCAGAATATGATACTTGCAAAAGAGTTCCAGAGTTGTGAGCACTGGCACCGATAACAAGGGCATAAAAAGAGTTCTGGGGTGCCAGGATGCATGTCATTTTGTGAAATGTGAATTTCAAAATGTAATATTTGTCAAAAGAGTTCCAGATTGTAAATGTGTACTAAGGGTCAAAAGATCACAATGTTGAAGACAACATTTATTTTTGAGGGGGAGTGTGTAATAGAATGAATATTTAACTGATGGGCTAGTAATGCCTTGACGTGTCAGAAATCGATTGCTCATGCCTTCAGTTCTTCAGTCTGTCCGTAGGGGGAGCCACAGCCAACAATCAATACAACCACTTGAATGAGAAAAGACGTGTCTGTGTTGTTTCACACACACATATTATATTCTCCCCTGTTTCAGGGGTACAACACTTGTAGATCTGATATTTTCAAAAGCCCAAACCATAAAATCATGCATAACAGGTTAATGATCAACAATAGTATTTTTAATTAATAACATGAAATACATTCTGCATAACGAGTACTTTTACTTTTGCTACTTGAGTATATTTTGACACTAATACTTTTGAACAAGTAGAATTCAGAACGCTGGTAACAGTTATTTCTACATTGTGGTATTTCTACTTTTACTCAAGTCCAAAATATATGAGTACTTCTACCAGCACTGCAGCACCTGACCCCCCCCCCCCCCCTCTCTCTCTGTCTGTCTGTCTGCCCCCCTCTCTCTCCCTCCCTCTCGTCCGTCCGTCCGTCCGTCGGTCCGTCCGCCCCTCCCTTCCTCCCTCCCTCCCCGTTCATCCGTTTGTTTGTTCGTCTCTCTCTCTCTCTCTCTCTTTCTCTCTCTCTCTCTCTCTCTCTCTCTACCACATCTTACACAGCTCTGCTGTATCTAAATAACTATAACACCCTATCCCTGCATACAGAGGTTGTGTGAAGGTGGTGTGAACTGTATGGAGGAGGGTCATGGTGTCAGTAACACTGTAAAATGACAGAGTCCCTGCACTGTGATCCAGGTACACCCCCACTCTGCCTCTGGAGGGACAATCTCCTGACACTGCAGTGTGAACATTGTTGTGTCTGAACGAGTAGCTTCCATCATCGCACTCTAAACGCCATGACTTGCTATTGTCTCCAAACAATGACTCAGCATAACCCTGTCTGTTGATGTCTTTATAACAGACTGCTATACGGACCCAATCTCCACTCCATTCCACTTCCCAGTAGGACCTCCCACCTTCACACAGACTCTCTTTACTCAACACCTGCTCCCTAGAGGTGAATCTCTCTGGATGATCAGGGTAACCTTGGTGTTGTCGTGTTCTAGTCACCTTTCTGTCCTCCTCTGACAGGGAGAGGTAGTTGCTCACTGTGTTCACATCCAGTGAGAGTGAACAGGAATCTGTGAGAAAACACATGACAAAACATCACAACTAATTAAAACCTCATCAATATTATTATTGTTGTTTATAGAGTTTACAGTTTTATTGTCACCGTTGCGGGGGGGGGGGGGGGGGGGGAGGGGGGGGGGAGTAACAGCCAGCTGTTTGTTTTGGACAGACAGACAGGGTACTTAGCATTAGCAACTTAATTCATTATAGACCCCCAAGAACAGATAATTATGGTCTTTAGGTGCTGTTTAGGCTCCAATAACATTTCGTTTTTATTTGTTTTTCAATCAGACTTTTTCACCATTTATCAGACGTTAGAATGCAGAGAGTATCCACAGGGTATCCACGGGGTATCCTGTTTCCGTGCACTTTGATGTACGCATGCACCGATATCTGTCGCCTCGAATATTATATTCCCCTCACGGGAATCGAACCCAAGCCGTGGGTTTGTTGCATCCGTGCTCTACTGACTGAGCTAATGAACGGATGATGTGACTCCTTTTTTGTGCATTTATCTTTGACGTGGATAGTGGGGTAGACGTGCAGTGGGGTAGACGTGGATAGTGAGGGACTGAATATTTACTATTCTGTCCATAACGGCACATATCTCGGTAGCGCGGCTGAGTGGGATTGGTCGCCGGTATTGGGCGGGTCATCGGCGCCCAATACCGCGCCGCTCCGTCGGGGTCTGTGGCGTGGAGCGTTACACCGGGGAACAGAGAATCCATGGCATCTAGTTCGATGCTGGAATTCAGCTCAGTTTTTATTATTGTGTACCTCTGAGGTTGACCACTAGATGTCGACATTTCACTACAAATCAAGCCACTGTTTCATTGTTTTTTTATCAACCGTCCACTGCGAGATACCGGGATACCCAGTATCCGGTATCTACGGATACCTCTGCATTGAAGCGTCTGAAAACATGTGAATATTTCGCATTAAGTGCGTTGATATCATCCAAAACAGGTGCACAGGTATGTGCAGTTGTGCATTAGATTTACACAGAATGCCACAACGCCACTAACCACAGTCATCAATGTGCCTAGAATGCCTGATTTCATTGTATTTGGACATCTTTGATCCAATGACAGCCAAAGCTAAAAAATTAGCGTATTAGCATCGCCTGTTTAAAGCGTCATTTATGCATGAATTAGTCATTTCTGACATAGGCAAACCAATCGTTTTGATGGCCAGGTAACCTGTTAATATATGGGGATTATAGAGGATTAGTTTTTAGATCATCTGATAACTGATTTGAATGTGTACAGGGCTGTACAGGGCTGACTGATAGTTAGCTAGCTGGAGCTAGCTAGCAGCTCCGTTTTTATATTTGTATTCATTACAACCTGACAGGACAGCTAGGCTATTTAACATGACAATGCTTGTTTATTGTCATGGATGAAGGCGTGAAGTTTACATCCATGTGTGTGATGGGGCTTGTCTGTATGTCTCAGTGAACATTGTTATGCAAATACTTCAAAACGTTCACTATTAGGCTATTCTATTTTAAACAGCCTATCTTCAAGCTTGTAGATCGGCTATTTTCAACCAGCTGATGTAAAGGTTTTAAAGTGTCTAAAATTCTAAAATGCTGCATTAACAAAACATGGAGTATCATAATATGAGCATAATGTCTAAAGCTACAGTATGACTGGGGGGAGTGGGACTGAGTTACTAGGGCCCAAGGTGGGAGGCCTTAATTTTTTTATACTTTAGCTATTGAAAAACAGCAGATATACAAGCTCACAGCGCGGCACCGAATATATGTATTTGTTATGCAAACATTTGCAAACAATTTTGCTTCTGGGGGGTCCTTGGAACTAAATATTGAGCCAAATACATATCATTTTGGGGGTCCTTCACATGAAAAGATTTGAGCACCACTGACAGTTTTGCACAAATGTTCACAATTATTATATGAGCTACTTCAATGGTTTACTGTGTAAATAAGCCAAGTGCTTTCCTAGGATCTCCTTTTAGTTGACCTTGTACCAGTGAACTGTACCGTCATGAAACTGTACTTTTTTCTATGCAAACTCCTAATAAAGTCTTCAATCAATCAATCAATCTACAAGCTCGCAGCGTGGCACTCGCCGTATTTAAGGTAGGTAGGTAGGTAGGTAAGTACTGTGATGTGTTTACATCTTTAGCACATACACTTTAATGGGCTTTGGGCTGATATTCACATGTTTTCTAATGTTTAATGCACTTGCAGTTGACTACATGGTGACGACAGGCAATACCAAAGAGCCGGTTTCGGAAAAGACTTGTTTTTGGGGTGCAGCGCCTCACTAACTTGTTATTGGGGTTCAACTCCTCACGGCTCTCTATGCAAAGTGTCACCTAAATGTCTCTGTTGTAAAAGGTTCATGTGAGATGTCAAATTCACAATTCTACATTTCATGACAGTCCAGTTCAGTCCATCATACTACAGTGTTAGTGTGATATTGCTTTACTCTGCAACCATACTGTGGTTAAATTATTTCACACATTATGCAGTATGTAAAAAATATTTCCAATTAAATCGTTTTGTATTAAAGTATCAAATCACAAGTTGTCACTTGATCTCTTTTTGTAGGTGTTGCAGATTTTCCAGCTAGCCCCACACCCAAACTCCACCCAAACTCCACCATCCTCAGAGGTGTGAAACTAGACAACAAAGCACCTCTTAAGATGGTCCTCCACCGTGTCCTCACCTCACTACTAGAGCAGTGGTTCTCAACCTTTTCAGGCCGCGACCCCCAAAATAATCATATTTTAACTGTGGACCCCCCCCCCACCCTGATAAGCAATAAGAGTTGAGGCATTACATTTTGTTCAATTGTGAAAATAGCAGACCTACATTGTGAGGCGCTGTGAGCATGTAGATCAGCTATTTTCACAACTTCTAATATTTGACAATTTGACCAATATATAATTCATCATTTTAGAGGTATTAAAAAGTCCTTAAATTGTCACTTTATAAATGTGCAGATACCCTCTATACACTTTAACTTTATGTTGGTTTGTTTACTGGTGAGTGAGAAAACAATGTTGTACATTAAGCTGGGGACCCCCCAAAATAATCTGGTGTGTCCCCAGGCCTGACCCACAGGTTGAGAACCACTGTACTAGAGGGTGTCAGGGAGGGTGAGGTGAGCCAGAGTCCCTGCAAAGGAGAAGGCTTGTCATTAGGAGGGCTGCCTTGTTTGTTTTTACCTTTAATTACAATAGACAATCTAAAAGTGCTATGTGACACGTGTGCTTGCAGATTTTATATTTTCACTACTTTGTGGTGAAGCAGGGCATTATGTGCATATTTGCACTATAGGTGCTCTTACAAAGGCTGCTGTAATTGTTTTTTCTTTTTATTCATTATTGTATTATATTGTTGTTGTTTGCACAGTAAACTGACTTAATGTCATTGTTCTCATTCTCATTCATATTATTATAAATGTACATTTTTGAAGATTATAAAACGAAAAGTAGGACCATCAGCATCCCTACAGTTGTGTCAGTTAAGTTTAGCTAAACTGGATCTCAGGTGATCTGAACACAGGTGCCATCAGCCTCTTTGATATCACTGAAACAACAGTGACGTTGTGAATTTGTTAACTTGACGTGACATTCATGCCATGGTGGCTTGTGGTGGGAATTCCTTTATTTTTGCCATGGACATGCAAATGAGTGGACAATATTGCAAGAAATACTTAAAGAGCTAGCCTTGAATGACCTATTACAGGTCTATAACTCTAGAGTCTCCCTTTTTACACTCTCAGAGTTATGGTTGTCCTTAGAAATGAAAGGGCTTGAGAAACGATTCAGTGGACTCCTAATGTGCCATAGGTACTGTTACAATGTTGTTTTCCAAGTCCGATGACACCTGTCCAGTACAGGCCTCAGACGCGCCTCTATTGGCTGCTATATCGTTGCTGTCCGGTGGAAACCTTGTATGTCCAAAACCTTTCCTTATATTGTTACTTAATAGCACCTTACATTTATGACATATTATGCTACATAATTATGTAAATTATTCCCCCTTAAGATACAGTAGCCTATGTCACGAGGTTGAGAGCTTAACGTTATTTAACTTTGTTTAACCACTTTAACTCCAGCATTACTATTCTGGGTGGAACATTCACCAAAAATAGCCGATCTACAAGCTCAAAACGCATCCCAATGGGACATTTTGTGAGCTTGTAGATCAGCTATCTTTGATGAAGAGATTTGATTTAGATAAAATACATCAATGAGTATACATACAAGTGTGTATGTCACATTTAATTTGGGTCAAACCCATGACCTTGTGGGCCAAAGTGACAGAAACTCAACACAAACACATGGCTACTAGACATGCAAATCATATGCAGACATGCAAACAAGTGACCCTCCCCCATTTGAGACCTGTCAATCACCCTAGGGCTCAGCCAATGGCGTCCACACGTTTACACACACATTTACATTCGGAAACCTCCACGGTACGCCTCACCCCCGAGGAGAGGAGAGGAGAGGAGAGGAGAGGACTTCCGGTCCTCACACAGCAGCGCTCACATATCAACTCTCACATGGTCTGTGAGTCTGCAGCTGGATGCTATTGGACAAGCTCACAGAGCAGTACGTACGCTGTGAGCTTGTAGATCTGATACCTTAAGTTCAGGGTGGAGCACTTTTTTCTGCATCTTCATCACAGAAGAATCTTTAAGGCCATTCAGTTTCAGGTGGAAAAAATAAATAAACTACCTTTTTTTTTTCAAATGAAAATGTAAACGGCTGAAAATGACCTGAACCGAACTTAAAGGAGTAGTTCACCTCCAATATACTTTTTTTCTATTGATTACTCACACCATGGAGACTTGAGTTGTCGCATTCCTAAGAGTGTGCGTGCGTGTGTGAATGGGTGTGAGTGTGCATTCCTAAGACAACAAATGTATTGTAGTAAATTTACCCCATTGATTCCGGATGAAATCTGGGTCTCCATACGGAATCAATGGGGGTAAATGTATTTATTTTTTATATTTGAATCTATTATTTTGGGAAAATTATCAACATTTGTCAACATTGTTACAATTTCATTTTTGAATCAAAAATAGTGAACAACCCTAACCCTAACCCTAACCGATGATTGAAAACATTTGACAGAGAAAAAAACACAAATTAAATCCAGGCCATTCATTATGAGTACTTTTACTTTTCTACCATAAGTATATTTTGGTGCAATACCTTTGTACTGTTACTCAAGTATAATGTTGAATAAAGGCCTTCCTGTTAATTTAACAGTGTATAAATGAACCCTTACTGTTCCATTTGGTTACATTAATACATTGTAGAGTATAAATTAACACTAAGGTAGCAGATGATCTCACAGTGAAAGTAGCAGATCTCACAATGCTTTGCATCGCAATGTGCTGTGAGCTTGTAGATCTGCTATTTTCAATATTGTTTTACAGTATATGTATAGGACTGAAATGGTCAGTGGTGTTAAGTAACGAAGTACATCTTACAGCGGCGTTCAAATGGGGGGCCAGCGGGGCAGATGCCCAGGGTGGCAAGTTGGCGAGGGCGGCAAGCAACGCCGATGAGAAAAGAAAATTCTCCCATAGCGTGACGCAGAGCCCTCTAGGCTCTGACATCAGTGGCATGAAGTAGGGGCTATCTGGCTACTTCTATTTCCAGTACAATTTCAAAATAAACATGTGTTGAATGATCGATAGTATAGATGAAAAAAAAGAAAGGCTCTTGTTTTGAAATGCGCTTCTGCGCACAGTTTAGAGAAGAAATGGCTTTCAATGGACGCCCCCATTTGACGGTCATCCGTCTCTCTCTCCCTGTGCGTCACGATGGTGCGTCGTGGACTCCTGATCAAAACAACGCAAGCATAAGGAATATACAACAAAACACCAAGACAAGACAACGTAGGCTATAAAGGCATTAAACAGCGTCCTCTCATCTTCAGCAGGACAGCAGCTGGTGAGTTGTGACTATATTAGAGTGATGATAAGATAATGCTGCTGGTTATTGTGCTAATGTTGCACTTTTGTGATGCCTTATTGGGTAGTAGTGGCTACAGAAGACCACTGTTTCCAAACACTGACCCATGCGTGGGTCGAGTCGCGGACACATTGTATGGGTCCTGACAATAGCCGATCTAGAAGTTTACAACGCCGCTTGAAGTGACTCGTTGTGAGCTTGTAGATCTGCATATATATGTTTTTTATTGATTTTTTCCCATTATTAAATACAGGACATAAGCCATGTTTCCATAAACCTATTCGAATTAGGGAAGCGAATTATCAGAAATACCCATTAAGACAAAGCGAATTTAGCATGTTTCCATTTGCGGGTGTCATTCGAATTAACGACGGTCGCATGAGTTGATCAGGATGATTTTTTTCAGACCGAACCGAGACGTGAGCACTGCACGTCTGACTACTGTGACTCGGTTGCTGTCTAGTAGTGGGAAGAAGGGGTTATCAGTCATCATCATGGTCCCAAATAACTTTTAAATATATTACAATTGGCGACGAGTCTCTTACGAAATTGGCAAGAGTTCCTCTCAATACATAAAGCTATATAACCTCTCCATCATCATCGGCAATAGTCAGTGGTGTCTGGTGTGTGTTCCCCACACTCCCGTGCCCCCACTGTTGCGCTCAGGTTCACCGGGAAGACCGCGGTCGCGTCACTGCACAGTGCTCATCCTGCAAGTCTCAGCGTCCTCTGGAAGGTGGCCGATCTGCAAGCTCACAACGCGACTCGGATGCGAGCTGCTGTGATCTTGTAGATCGGCGACTTTTGGCAGGCAACACAACAAGGGTTAGCCACGGATGTCTTGACTCCGGGAGGTGAAAGCGGGAGGAATTTACACACGGTCCGTGTCACTCTGTGTGTAACAAACAACCGGTTTGTTTTGTGGGCTAACGGACGTTAAGCGGCATTGGAAAGTGTTAAATTGGAGGACGATATGGACCCAGAACGTCATAATCTATTCGCATTTATTGTCTGACCCGTTTACATTCACAAATGCGCATTTAGTTTATTCGATAAAGCCTCAAAATCCACCTCCTCCAAGCGGATATATATATTTTTTTCGGATAATGAAAGTTTTTTGAAGTGTTTCCATAAAAAGATTTTGCGAATAAGCCGCTAATGCGCATTAAGTGGCTTTATGGAAACGCCACTATACAGGGATACTGTAAGACAACACATCAAAGAACAGAACACCACATACAACAAAATACAAGACAAAGCAAACCCTAACATGTACCCATCCACCCGCCCACCTGCCAGCCCTGGGGGGGAGTAATTAAAAATGTAAAGAATATATAATATGGGGAAAAAGAGAGGAAATATGTATATATGTTTTTGGTCTGATTTTTAACTATTACTAGTTTGGGTTTGGGTTACATTAAATTTCTCTTGGGTCACGGGCTAAAAGTTTTGGAACCATGCTTGCTGTAGACAGTGGCACCTGATACATGTGTTATCATATCCTTGGGATGGGACTGTTATCAAAATTGTCATACCTTAGCCAAGGCTCAGTAGTCAGACTACCAACTACCAGCAGCTGGGTAGTCCCAATATCAGCCTTAATATCAGCCTTGGTCCTGTCATTGCAATGCGCATGCGCCAACACACGAGGGGAAAAAAAAGTCACGCTGGGATTCGAGACTACAGGGTTGGGAATTCTAGCCATGCGTTCTTACTGAGGACGCTACTGAGATGGATGCGCTGCCCCGACATTTTTTTTTACAATTAGGTTTAGCCATAGTTTTACTGAGGTAAAGGTTAGGGTTAGGGTTAGGGTTAGGTTTAGAGTTAGGGTTAGGGTTAGGGTTAGGGTTTAGGGTTAGGCATAGTATTTTTCACCGCCGCGTCGCGTTCCGTTACCGAGTCATGTGTAAAACCAAGCAAAAAAAACAAAGACCGCCAGCTGCCTGGTTAGCTCAGTCGGTAGCGTCGGGGACTAGTAATCCGACGGCCGGGGTTCGATTCTCACTGACGGAGCGACCAGTATACTGTTCCTGTGAACGTGCGTTGGCGCATGTGCATTGCAATGACAAGTCTATGGGCGATAACACGGATCTACCAGCTCCTGGTAGTTAGTTGTCCGACTACTGAGCCTTGGCCAAGGCATGACAGGGGTGATAACAGACCCATCCAAGGGGAGGATAACACGGGAATCGGCTGACAGTGGTGTAAAGTAACTAAGTACTCAAGTATGTACTTTCGAGGTATTCGTAGGCTACTTTACTTGAGTATGTCCTATTTCCAATACATTTACTTCTACTCCACAGGGGAGTAAACCCCATTATATTAAGCGGTTCTGCCGCCATGTAGAACCGCTTTTAACCGTTCTTTTTTTTTTTTACTTTAAAAATGAATAATTTCCTGTGAAAAAATATATTTTTCTGCCCTGCGCCAAAGGGCGGCGCTCTACTGGTTCGCCCAGGGTGCCATATAGGCTGGGATCGCTACTGACATCTTATCTGTTTAGTACTGTTTGAGTCACTTTTACTGTACATGACTACTGTGTTTCCATTTATCAATCATTTGTACTTTTACTCCATTACATCTCAGAAGCAAATATTGTACTTTTTACTCCACTACAATTATTTGAAAACTGTACAGTATTATGTATGTTTAGATTACTATTAATACCTAAGATTAAGCCCTGCTTCATACTGTTATTCAAAAATATAAATATTTTTGAAAATAGTAGATCCACAAGCTCACAACATGTTACAATGCAATGAGTTGTGAGCTTGTAGATCTGCTATTTTTGACATTTGACAAATCAGAGGCAAATATATATAAATACTATACTTTTTACTCCACTACAATTAACACCCTTCAAGCACCAAGTCCTATTTGAAAATAGGTGATATACAAGCTCACATTGTGTCACATTGCGTTGTAAGCTTGTAGATCAGCTATTTTTGAAAATGTGTGAGGGAGTTAAAGAGGCTGTTCATTATGCAGTATGTTTGACTTTTGTGCCTTAAAGGGATATTTACTTAAAAAAAAAACGTTTGGTCCTTTTATCGTCTACTCAGACTTTTGGAAACACCCGGGACAGTTGTTGCTTGATTCAATATTTAGATGTTATCAGACACACCCCCTTCTTATACAAACCCATGGTAATTTCAAACTCCATTTTAACCATGATGGAGTTTTTATTTTTATCAAAAATACCGTCCTTTTTTCTGGGGACTCAGACTTCCCTCCGGGTACGTGAGCTGGCCGTGTTTTAATAAAAGTATTATTAGAAATAAATGAAAACAATTAATGAAAAAACACGTCCAACCAGGGACGTGCTGGGCCCTTGATTCAGCCCGGGAAAAAGAGTTGAGAGGCCCTCATTGCACGCTATAGAGAGAGATCTCTCTCTATAGCGCTGCTGCTGCTGCTACTTTGCCATTTCAGTTCGGGAGTTGTCCAGCTTTTCCCAATGGCCAGCACGTCCCTGCGGCCAACTCATGTATCCGGAGGGAAGTATGAGTCCCCAGAAAAAAATAATGGGTGTTTTCCATAGAGTATATATATAATAGAGAGCGGATCAGCCCCGCCCCCAGCTATCATTTCAATGCAAGTGCTCAGTGGCGTTTTGAAGCATGCGGAAGTAGCTAATCCAGGTGCATTCTGGGGGAAATTGGTCTCTACCTAGAGACTAAAATATTTGACGTTGAGACGTAATGACGTCACGAACGACGTCGCCGTCCATTGAACCCTATTGTAGACCCCAGCGGCACGCTCTTATGCTCGTGCATGTATGTTTCACCCCACCTGAAATTCCAGCTTTGGCCAGTAGACGCTTCAATGTTTACAAGCCGTTCTGGGGGCTTGGTGTTTTCAATGAATCTATCATGGTCAAAATGGAGTTTGAAGTTACAATGAATTGGTATAGGAAGGGGGCGTGTCTGATGAAATCAATAACAAAAATATCTAAATACTGAATCAAGCAACTTAAAGTGAGAGTAGCACAATGGCATCTACTTTGTCCCAATTTAATTGTTGCGACCGTAGGTCGCATTTACTACCAAAACCTCCACCGGCTGTCCGTCTGTCTGTGAGTGAGTCAGTCACACTTTTGCCCTGCTCATATCTCCACAACCGTTGCCCCCATCCATGCCAAATTTTGCACACACACTCCTTACCTGCCAAACTACAACCTCCAAGGACCCCCGGAGCTCCAGGGACCCCCAGGTGTAAAAGAATGTCCGTCCGACGTCCGTGAGGCACACGTCACACGTCACACTTTTGCCCTGCTCATATCTCCACAACCGTTGCCCCGATCCATGCCACATTTTGCACACACACTCCTTACCTGCCAAACTACAACCTCCAAGGACCCCCGGAGCTTCAGGGACCCACAGGTCCCTGGGGGACCTCCAGGTGTAAAAAATGACCAAATGTGCAAAAATGACCAAATGACCACCCCAACGGGGCTGCTCACGGGGAATTCCTGGGGACCACCCACTCCTGCTGCTCCAGAACGGATGCAAAAGTGGTGACGCCCCCAGTGGAGGACCCCCTCCACTGCAGCTCACATAAAATGCCGTAACTCGGCCTAGGAGCGTCCGGGAGAGCCGGGGCCGGTACCTATTCGTCCGCCAAGGCAACGCGGAGACCCCACCCCTCATTTCTCACATGGCCCTCTTCTAGCGCCACCTTCAGGCCGATTTTTAAAACACATTTTTGGCCACTGCTCCTACAGTTTTGGCCCTAAAATCACGCAAATTGCTACACAGTATGTCGACACTCATCCCATCAACATGAATCTGTCCCATATAGCGCCACCTTCAGGCCGATTTTTAAAAACACATTTTTGGACACTGCTCCTACAGATTTTGCCCTAAAATCACGAAAATCACTACACAGTATGTCTACACTCATGTCATCAACATGGATCAGGAAGATTTTGGAAAAACACATTTTTGCCCTATTTGTGGAGATAAGTGACCTACGGTCGCTTATCTCCCGATTAGGGAGTCTTACTGGTTAGGTAGTTGTGAAAATATTTTCCAATGCAACCATATAGTTATGGTGCCTACTTTCTCAAAACTCCTCCTCCACCAGCTCGGGAATGGCCGAGCAAAATCATGACGTCTGACGTTTGATCTACATCACGTGATTCTGTAAAATCCCATTGAAACTCATTGGGAACAATGTGTGCACGTGCACAGGGCACTGAGCCAATAGGGGCACTCGGATTTAATATTAGTTTTATTTATTTATGATTGTATAAACACGCAATATGATTAAGGAGAAGAAAATCTGAAATTCGACTGTTTTTACCCTTTGAAGCATCCATAGCATGGCTTCTAAACCAATCACAGCAAATGGGGGGCGGGAGGTATAGAACTACTGGTTTCTCAACCAATCACAGTGACTGTCTGAAACTCTCTGACAGCACGCTGATGAACAAACATGGCACCGGGCTTTATCTGAATACACAAATTAAACATGTGTTTCCGCAGTGGAATATGCTACTTAGAGTTAACTACAGACATCCATAGGACATGTGGATAGCTTTTACATTTACCATACGTGAACTAAAGTTTTCGGCGCTGTTCAAAGAAGCTGGATGACTCGTTGTGTGCCTCCAAGGAATAGCACTTTAGGACATCTGGCCACCTCAATATAAAATTGGATATCTTCTTAAGGTACGAACGACATGGCTTTATTTAACTAACTGTTTGTGTTCACTATGGAGTTAGCCAGCCTTTCTCTCTCTTTGTCCTGTAACCAATAACCCCATGCAAATCTATGGTGTTTAGTGCCGCCATAGTAAAACTAGACCAGGTCACCTGGTCGTGCCAGACCCGCAATGAAAACTAGTATGGCACTGAACTAACACATGAACACACAGGATTTTATAGTCTCAGCAACAAAGCGTAGTGAGCTTGTAGATCGGCTGTTTTCACTAGTATGGCACTGAACTAACACATGAACACACAGGATTGTATAGGCTGAGCAGCTGGAAATGTTTGTGAGCTTGTAGATGGGCTGAGGAATTTATAGTGTCAGCAGCTCGTCAGCCAACTCAACTCAGCTGGTCCTGTACAGGTGACGGCACTCAAGGCAATCAGCCGAGCAAGGGAAGGGAGGGGCAGATGAGCAGGCACACTGAGGAAAAGGGGGACAGGCACACTGAGGAAAAGAGGGACCGACAGACCGACAGACCGACCGACAGACCGACAAAGCCTTATGTAGGCCGACCCCCTGGGTCTGGCAATAAATACATTTTTAGCTTGTAGATCGTCTATTTTCTAATTCAAAGTTTCAACATTGGCTGAGGTATGCGCACATTGGCCCTCATTAATTTATCAACGTGGTGCATATCAAAATGTAGGCATGCGCCAAAATGTAGGCAAGTGTCGGCATTTTGCGGCGCTGCTTCTTTTCGTGCACTGTGAGGGAGGGAGGTCTGCAATTGTGAAGTGTGTCCTTTATGGATTAATGTCTTAAGGATACAATCCAACGCTCAAAACCTTCATGGCTGTCGCACAGGGCCTGTCTTCCCTTTGATCCGTCCCTGCCAGAGACGGGCGCTCGTCTGGGGGGTAAAATCCCGTTGTTGCCTCGGTGCTTGTCGATGATTTTATTTATTTATTTTTCCTCCTCTCCTCCTGTTTTCCCCTGCCTCTCGATTTATGTGTGTTCTCTACATGTGGACCAAACAATGACACGATATTGGATTAACTCACCCAAAAGAAGGTAGCCTAATGTTTTCCTTCTGAATTAAAGTTAAAAGTTCCTTCACAAACGCAAGTGACGTCTCTCTTCTGCTGCCCAGCCAGTGTACTTAACTTACTAACGTATTAAACACAAACAGATGCACACACGCGCATGCGATTGCACACACGCGCGTGCCGTAGCAGATCTACAAGAGATTGTAGATCAGATCTTTTGGAACAGCTAAAGTATCAAATAGGGCTTAACCCTTAAGTTCTGTTCGGGTCATTTTGACCCGTTTTACATTTTCATTTGATAAAAAAAGGTAGAAGTTTAAATTTTTTCCACCTGAAACTCACTGGCCTTAAAGATGCTTCTGAGATGAACGTGTAAAAAAAATATTTTTGCACTACACCCATGCTACACCCCTCTCATATTTTTTGAACCTTAAGTGCTGTTCGGGTCATTTTGACCCGGAAGCACACAATTATGCACAGAAATACACAGTATTGTGCCAAAACACAGACACACAGCCCCCCCCCCCCTTCTCACACCCCCTTCCGAAGCCCCCCTGTCTGATTTTTATTTTTTCCTATAAGCATGAGCAATATTGCCCAGTATTAAATAAAGTATTTTTTTTACATGAATTCCAGCTAAATCAGTAAAAACGCCTAGCTCGTTCAGTGTTTAATGTGATATAGCAAAGCAGAAATGCAAACATTTACCATATATATCATATGAATTGTTTGGTATTGAGACAAAGTCAATGTATCATGATGATTTGTTAAGTTAAAATTTATATTAGTGTTGTTTTTTTTAAACCAAATATCTCCCGGGTCAAAATGACCCGAACAGAACGAAGGTGTAGTGAATCTGAACAGAACTTAAGGGTTAAGTGATTAATGTTTGTTTTGTAATAATAAATCTGCAAGCTGATTAATAATTGTAGTGGAGTAAAAAGTACAAAATGGGCCATGGAAGGCAGAATCAAAACTCCAGAATGGATCTGAGTGGAACTGTTACAACTTTACCCGTTTACATGGGCTCTTGGGAATTAAAACACTTTACATATAGTGAGTATCATCTTCATTCACAGAAGGATGTGAATGAGTGAATGTCACATGCTGCTATCCAAACTGTTAATTTACATAGCTGGATGTGTGATACTTTGATATAATGAATGAAACAGAATTCACACTTACACTTCTTCAGACCTGGTTGCAGCATGCGCTCGCCATCATGTTCAACACTGGGGGTGGAGGAAATGCAACGTAAGGTCTACTTATTCCATTCAATAATAGAAACAATTAAACAATATTCTACAGCATCACCATATGATTTTCATTCAGTGGTCGACACCAGCCCCGGACTGGCCGGTCTGGCACTTCTGGCAGAAGCCGACAGTCTCTGGGGCCGCGGCCGAGCCCTCCCCAAAAAGATTTAACGAATAATTATAAAAGCACGCAGTCACCACCCATCGGCCCTAATAGAGACAAATGGGCCAGCCCGGTCCATTATACATTGTCATTAAGGGGGGGGGGGGGGTGGTGAAGTGATTGTGACTGGTAGAGGGAGGTAGAGACTCCATTCCCCCTGCTCAAGTTGTTTGCTCCGTACGTCAACGTAACTAGTAAAACAAATGGTGGCGGAATTTACGTTATATATAGAAGATGGGACCAGCGTTCAACCGTGCGTGTAAATTGCGGAGAAAGTAAGAGATAAAAAACGAAAATATCTGGAGGCAGATGCAGCCCAGCAGCAGCCTGCTGAAAATAATGTTTTTGTCAGCGAGGGCGAGGAGGCGTCGCTACCGGCCAGTAGTTCTGTCTACATCGGATGATTTACCCACAGCCAAGTCACCTATTGTCGGGGACATGGAGCTATCAGAGCCCGGCGCTGGACAGACTGGAGGTGGAGGACAGTGCATTATTATTATTATCCCAGAGGAGGAGTCGCCGGCGCTGACAGTGACAGATTAAAACAACAACGTGGAAGTGGATGATGGCATTGGAACGGCCAGGGCCCAAGAAGGAATAGTTGGTGATGATGATGATGAACACAGAGCTTTATGGCAATGGAAAAAGAGACTCTTGTGTGTTTGGATAAGGACTGCATCATCGACCTGGTCCGCTGGTCGCGGAGAATAGCGTACTGATGCGACGGATGCTCATTCAATATGGTAGGATATACCGGTATAAACAAGTAGTTTATTATTCTATTCTATTTCATTGTGCTTTGGTCAATCTGTTGGGCACTTGGGCTTGTCTAAGCAGCTCTCCACTGTGCGTCTTTACGCACAGTGCCAGCACTGTGTTGGTGTGTGCGTTGTGTTACAGTGATAGTGCTTTTGGCTGCATGGTCTTTTCGTGTGAATTTGATGTATGAATGTGAGTAATGCAGTGGTCAGTTATTACCGGCTGGTTTTGAACGTTTGTGGAGTGTGAGGCTGTTGTGTGTTAAGTGTAACAACTGTATGCATGTAGGCAATGAGTAGATCATTTGATTGATGGATGAAATGAGCGCTGTATTTAACATTGACTGAGACTAGATCGCTGTAAAAATTGAGTTAGGCTATTAACACATTGACCGCCATTTTAACATACCTCCGTACTCCCACCTGCCATTCGTCTCCATAGACTTCCATGTAATTGGGTGTGCACGGATCATGCACACCCATGCCTAGATAATGCACCACGTGTGTCCACATTGCTCACAGCTTTCAAACAAAAAAATCCGAATGGAAATCCGTTCAGGCATTCATGAGATAACAGCCACTATGTTTAACAAAGATGGCTGCCAAAATGGCTGCCATGCTTGAAAGATGGGGTTGCTATGGGGGTTAAACATGCAATTTCGCGATTGCTATCATGCCTACTCCATTTTTGGGGGTCAAAAAAAATTTTTGAAAAAAATTTTTTTTGATTTTTTTTTTTTTTTTTTTTTTTTTTTTTTTAATTCTCGGGACTATCGGGCCTGGCGGGGAAAGACATTGGAATAATCTCGGGACTATCGGGCCTGGCAGGGAATGAGTTAACGTGGCCTATACATGGAAAATAGTGTCCTATGTGTATGTTGGTGAAATATAAACTTGTACAATGGTGCAATAATAATTAGCATGGACTATTAAGAACATCTACTATTTTAAAGTTATACCATGTAACTTTTTTTATAAAACAAATCTTAAAATTGTCCTAACTGTTAAATCGCTAAAGTTTTAGAACACCCACTCCGTTATTTTCAGCTTCTAAAGCCTTCTCTTTATATGTTTTCTATGATCCTGGCCGGGGACCGGATTTCGCGGAAAAATGATGTCATCTGCATCATCTGTATACGTTGTGTATACGTTGGCCAATCACATCGCGGATCATACACACATGATACACTACCGGCCAATCTACAGCGTATCTGCCGTGTCTTCAGGAAGTAGCTTCCCTCAGCTACAGTGTTTACCATGGTGAAGGATTCTTAACCTCTTAATCCCCAAATCCTGGCCAGAAAATTAGTTCTACCCCTCCACGGATTTGTATCGGTCGCGGTGGTTTGCGGCGCCGCTCCGGTGGTCCGCGGCGGTGGTCCGCGATGACTCCGGGCGAAAAACGGCAGAAAAAAGCAATACCGCTACTGACCACTAGTTTAGCAACTTACACAGTATAGCTTTAAATTGATCTAATTAGGATGCAGTCATGCAGACGCTTGGCAATGCAAGGATGACATTGTTTCGTTCTATATATATTTAGAACACTATTATTACTTTTGTTTTTTTTAAACAGTAAAACTATATGGCCAAAATGTGGATATTGCTGCACAACCTGACAGTCGCATCTCAACCTTAGGCCGTGTTACTTGTTTCATTACTCGTCTAAACCAACTAGAACACATTTACAGTGAGTGGCAGCAGTTCTGTCCATACCTCAGACTCTCCAGTGGTAGAGCAGAGAGGAGCTCCACTCCGTCTCCTGGATGGTTGTAGTCCAAGTCCAGTACTTTGAGATGGGAGTTTGATCTCAGAGCTGTGGCCAGATAAGAACAGCCTTCCTCTGAGACCATACAGCCAGACAACCTGCACACACACGCACACACGCACGCACACATGCGCATGCACACGCACACACAGGTTATTTCAATACAATGTTTCTGCTGGTTTGGACATTTTTGTCATAACAAAAGGACCTCTGCTATGTGAAACTAAGGAATGACACGATCGGTTTGGTCAATTTGTCTGAAGAATTAAAGGGGAAAACCACCCATTTTCAACACTGAAGTACAACTAAGTATATCTCATCAAGATGTACTCTTTTTCTTATTCCCCACAACTCCTCTAAGGTACAGTATATCATGACATAGTTCAATGTTGAAAAGACATGTTTTTTTCCCTTTAAGTTACCAGCAGCGAATAATTCAACGTTTATCTCCAACATTTTTATGTTTCAATAACAACAATGTGGAGGATACTCCCCACCCCCGACTTACACTAGTCCTTGAAGTTACATAGTATATCCCATTCATCCCCTTTGACTGTTTTACATACATTCTCATTCAGTCACTCCCACTCCATTTTAATTGGGTAAACACAGTTTAAATCCTGATCAAAGGCCTGCCCCCAAGAAAAGCTCCTATCAAAGTATTTTGTGAGATCTGAAGACACTCAGGCAGAATCGAATATTCATTTGGTAGCAGGTCAAACAGGTCAATGAGTGAAGTGATGGAAGTAGTAGCTGGATGGCTGGGATCCCTTTTACCTAATATGTGGCCACTTAAGCTGCTACAGTTAGCAGATTAACTGTGGGGTTAAGATCGTCATGGCAGCCATTGAATCATAACAGAAAGAAATGCCTGGACTAACCCTCATAGGGAGGAGCTTATTATATGAGATAGAAAGAGGAAGCAGCTGCTCATACAGCATACATAACTATTGGAAGAACAATTCAATGCATGTATTGAGTTGGTGGAGGTGTGCACTAGTGATTTAGTCATAATAAAATTCATTTTCATCACTTTGGTTCTTTGTTTTAAAACTTTTACACATGCACCAGGATTTAAATGGGTTGAAACGGTTCAGGAATACTGACCTGAGGATCTCCAGTAAACAGTGTGGACTCCCCTGTCCAACAGAGAGTTGCTGGACTCCCACATCCTGTAGATTGTTGTTACTGAGGTCCAATTCCCTCAGGCTGGAGGAGTTGGCACTTATGACGGATGATAACACCTCACAGCATCTCTCTGATAGGTTACAGCCACTCAGCCTGAAGACACATAAGTTTAAAAAAAATGTATGCATTTACTTTCATGAAATATAAGCTTATTATTATGTTAAAAGTATCCAGGTATCAGTTCACCTACAGAGCTGTATCAGAGGAGCCTCCTGCAGCCTGTGCATTAAAGTCATACTAAGTAGTTTCGGGTATCAGTTGCCACTTTGGACACAAGAACAAACATGGCAGCCAACGTCTGTGCCTAAATTACCCAAGTTTATCTACGTTCCTGCTCACTAGTGCTATTCATAGACATAGAAAGGTTGAAGCCTCCTTCAGCTTCCACGTGCGTCACACAAAGGGACGTTGGTAGGCAAATCAGAGGCAGGAGGGGGCGGGTCTTTATGTACGCAGTCTGTAAGAACAGCTGAGCCGCGCAGCCGTGCAACATCAGGAAATGGATGAATTGATAAATCCCGGAAAAGACGCAATGTGATTGGCCAGTAGTCACTCGACTGGCAGAAGTTCCTTAGTTTTTCAAGGAAGTCCAGACTACAATTGTTGCACGTAATTCTGTCTGAGTGTCTGTGGATCTCACAAAATACTTTGATAGGAGCTTTTCTTGGGGGCAGGCCTTTCATCAGGATTAAAACTGTTTACCCAATTTGGAGTGTTTTTGACGGAATGATAATGTATGTAATAAAATAACTACTCCCGCCCCTCTGCCGGCACTCGTGACTGTTATTCCGCGGACGGCAGAAACATCCGCGTATGGCTGCAAATTCGGTGGGACGCCGATAAATCCGCGATAATTTCCGCTATCGCAGAATCGTGGATTCCTGGGGGGACTATCTAATACATTGTTATCACTTTGGTTCTTTGTTTTAAAACTTTTACACATGCTTATATGCACATGCACCACGATTTAAATGGGTTGAAAGGGTTCAGGAATACTGACCTGAGGATCTCTAGTAAACAGTGTGGACTCCTCAGTCCAACAGAGAGTTGCTGGACTCCCAAATCCTGTAGATTGTTGTTACTGAGGTCCAGTTCCCTCAGGCTGGAGGAGTTGGCACTGATGACGGATGATAACACCTCACAGCATCTCTCTGATAGGTTACAGCCACTCAGCCTGAAGACACATAAGTAAAAAAATGTATGCATTTACTTTCATGAAATATAAGCTCATTATTATGTTAAAAGTATCCAGGTATCAGTTCAATTACAGAGCTCTAAGGTTTTGGCCACTGGCAGCAGCCTCAGAAGAGCCTCCTGCAGCGTGTGCATTAAAGTCATACACAAGAACAAACATGGCAGCCAACGTCTGTGCCTACATTACCCAAGTTTATCTACATTCCTGCTCACTAGGCCTAGTCATAGGCATAGAAAGGTTGACGCCTCCTTCAGCTCTGGTGCATATGCATTGGGGAAAAATGGAATCCGTGTGCATCGCTTCCACGTGCGTCACACAAGGGGATGTTGGTAGGCCAATCAGAGGCAGGTGGGGGCGGGTCTTTACGTACACAGCCTGTAAGAACAGCTGAGCCACGCAGCCGTGCAAATACTGCGGGTAGCTGAGAAATCCGCGATTATTTCCGCAATCGCGTAATCGCGGATTCCTGGGGGGACTATCTAATACATTGTCATCACTTTGATTCTTTGTTTTAAAACTTTGACACATGCTTATATGCACCAGAATTTAAATTGGTTGAAACTACTGACCTTAGGATCTCCAGTAAACAGTGTGGACTCCCCAGTCCAACAGAGAGTTGCTGGACTCCCAAATCCTGTAAATCATTGTTATTGAGGACCAATTCCCTCAGGCTGGAGGAGTTGGAACTGATTGCGGATGATAATCTCTCACAGCATCTCTCTGATAGGTTACAACCACTCAGCCTGAAGACACATACGTTATACAATCATAAATACTGTATACTTTCATGTAATACAAAGATGATCTATTATGTTAAATGTATCCAGGTATCATTTCACCTACAGAGCTCTATTTGAGGCTTTGGCCAGTGGCAGCAGTATCAGAAGAGCCTCCTCTGTAGCAGAGTATTTATTCAGGTCAAACACGCCCAGCTCCTTTCCTGATGACAGCAACACGAAGACCAGAGCTGAACACTGAGCAGGAGAGAGTGTCTTCTTGGTGAGACTTTCTGACCTCAGGTACTGTTGGATCTCTACCTCTAGAGAATGATCATTCAGCTCATTCAGACAGTGGAACAGATTGATTGTTCTCTCTGCAGAGGGATTCTCCCTGATCTTCTTCTTGATGTATGCAACTGTTTCCTGGTTGGTCTGTGATCTTTTTCCTGGATGTTTCAACAGTCTTTTTAAGAACACCCGATTGGACTCCAATGAGAGGCCCAACAGGAAACGAAGGAACAAGTCAAGGTGTCCATTTGAACTCCGCAGGGCATTGTCTACAGCAGTCTGGTGTAAGTCATTCAAATTGGATGTATCTCTAAACAGACCACGGAACGCAGGCCTCGGGACAGGAGTTGACAGTA
The DNA here is from genome assembly GCF_963921795.1 of Nannobrachium achirus. NCBI lineage: Eukaryota > Metazoa > Chordata > Actinopteri > Myctophiformes > Myctophidae > Nannobrachium > Nannobrachium achirus. The sequence continues at coordinate 4,806,182 of NC_137823.1, forward strand.
GGTTGACACCAGTGTCTTTGTATTTCAGGAGGACATAAAGAGCAGCCAGAAACTCTTGAACACTCAGATGGACAAAGCAGAACACTGTGTCCTTGTACATCCCACGCTCCACTTTGAAGATCTGAGTGAACACTCCCGAGTACACTGCTGCATCTCTGATATCAATGCCACACTCTGTCAGGTCGTCTTCATAGAAGATCAGGTTTCCTTTCTGCAGCTGTTTAAAAGCCAGTTTTCCAAGAGACCGAATGGCCTTATCTGGATTCGAATGAAACTTCCCATGAGTTCTGTCATGATACTTGGCCTCCTTTTGTATGTAATGGAGCACAATGAAGTGGATGTACATCTCACACTGGGTCTTTGGCAGCACTACGTTCTCCTCTTTACACAACATGTCCTCCAGAACGTTAGCAGTGATCCAACAGAAGACTGGAATGTGGCACATGATCTTGAGGCTTCGTGATTTCTCGATGTGTGAGATGATTGTTCTGGCCTGGCTCTCATCACTGAATCTCTTGAGGAAGTACTGCTCCTTCTGTGGGTCAGAGAACCCTCTAACCTCTGTCACCCTGTCAAAATCACAAGGGATCAGACCAGCTGCTGCAGGTCGTGTGGTTATCCAGATGCGAGCAGAGGGAAGCAGGTTTCCCCTGATGAGGTTTATTAGCAACACATCCACTGAAGTTGGCTTTGCGACATCAGTCCAGATTTTCGTGTTCTCAAAGTGTAGAGAAAACCTACATTCATCAAGGCCATCAAAGATGAACAAAACATTGTACTTGTTAAGGCTGCAGATTATTGCTTCTGTGGTTTCACCAAAGAATGGATGAAGAAGTTCCATTAAGCTGTGATTCTTCTTCTTCTCCAAGTTCAGCTTTCGGAAAGTGAATGGAAACATGAAATCGATATCCTGGTTGGTTTTGTTTTCTGCCCAGTCCAGAATGTACTTCTGAGTTAAGACTGTTTTCCCAATGCCGGCCACTCCCTTCATCATCACTGTTCTGATCTCATCTTCTCCAGGTAAAGGTTTAAAGATGTTGTTGAATTTGATTGGTGTTTCTGGTCTGGGTGGTTTCCTGGATGCCAGTTCAATCTGTCTGACCTCATGTTGTCTATCGACCTCCCCACTAAATCCCTCTGTGATGTAGACTTCTGTGAAAATCTGATTCAATCGTGTTTTTTTCCCTACTTTTGTCCACTCAAACACACACAGAAGATTCTTCTTCAGTTTAGCCTTGAGTTGTTGTTGGGGTTCTAAAATACAAAAGACAGACAACATTGATAATTGCATGTTTGGGTAAATGTCGTCCTCAGAGGTCTTGGTAATTGTAACGTTAAAAGAGTATCATGTGTCTGCTGCTGTAGCTGCTGAGCTACTGTATACAGTCCATTTTATGTTTAATTAATTACTGTCAACTGTTGCCAACAGCACAGTTCAACTGTCAAGTAGCATTACATTTTATGTCATGTGAAATTTGATCCAATTCCATAAAGATGTCATTAAGTCCTGGTGACATTTGTTTAATACAATTACAAAAGTAATATTTACTGACCAAGATTCCTTCATAACTCACCAATGGCTTTACATTGCAGAGCAGCAGATGGGACCTCTGCATGAATTTCAGTTGAGTCTTCTACTGGAAGATCAGGTCCTGAGAGGAGGATAATGAAAATTCATGCAATGGAACTCCTGTCATTATCTAGGGAGAGTGACATTCATATCTTGCCTGCAGAACGACCACACTAGTCTGGTAACCAATGTGTACCTCGGCCTGTAGAGCTGACACTGATGCTTAAGTTGAATGGGCCACAAAAGTGAACACATTACTAAAGAATGAGTTGTTTTGTATATATAGATTTGAGAACAAAGACTACTAACAACCTTAATTAACAGGTTTGTTAAGTTTACTGTATTTATACAGTCTAATGTTGGGGAAATTGTTTAGAACAGTGGTTCTCAAACCTTCTCCTGTCAAGGAGCCCCACATTATTATGTATTTGTCTGAAAATGTTTTTTGGCAGAGACCCCCATACAAGATTTGTGTTGTTATAATGTTTCAAAAATATAAAAACATTTTCAAGATCTACAAGCTCATGTGACCTTTTATAGTAGATCGCCTGTTTTCAATGTGTTTTAACTGATATTGATGCTATATTAACATTCTCCTCTAAAATTAAAGTGAAAACTTCAAAAAATTGAAAACGCAAATAGTCTTCTGCCGTTCTGGCCTGGCGTAGACTATAAGAATAACAGTAAATCTGATCTTACCAAAGCTCTTCAGCAGGTCAGGTTGGTGTTGTTTAAGAGCATCATAAAATGCTTCTCCAATGGCTCTTCCACCTGGAGTTAGAACCTCGGTGTACAGTCTCCTCATTTGCTTCATGCTTGTCGTCTCAGCTTGAATCCCAGCATAGATCTCAGGATGGACCATGGACTGTCCTAGAGTGTCTACTATAGGCATGACTGCGGTGACCTTTTGAATCAACTGTGCCTTGTGCTGGGTCACAAAATGTGCTGTTTGCAAGAGAAAAAAAGAGTGGTTGAGATAAATTGTGATTATGTGAAAGCAAAAATAAATCTCTCTGCATCTTTACATCCCCACAAGAATAGTAGTGGAACAACTGATACGCGCATAGTTTGGGAATAAGATGTATGTTCCTCCTGGTCATAGGCTAAGGAAGGCTAGGGATGGCTATGCCTTCCCAAATGCTATGCTGGGTATTTTACAAATTATATATAATATATGTGTGCAGCATTATATGGCAGAGTGTCTTTTGCAGGTATTTTAATCCGAGTGTATCAAAAAAAGCAACTTGGTTAAGGCAGTTGAAGCTTGTGATTGACTGCAGCCCCCTAGTGATGAATTCAATAAGTAAAAAGCATCCCAAGAACCAAGTAGCCAATCACATCCTGATACCTTGCACGGCAAAGAATTAGAGACTTTTACTTGTAACAGAGGATTTCTATAATAAAGTATTGATACTTTTACTTAGGTACAATTGTGGGTACCTTTTCCATCACTGCAGACGCAGAGAACGACGCGCCCACTACTGATTTCCAAATGAAATAGAACTATTATAGCAATATTATTTCATAATAACCTACACAAAGTCTGGTCTTAATAAATGTCCTCCCTTTTCATTTTGAAACAGAAACCTTGTTGTTGTTATTATTATGATATCTTTTGTGATAGGGTACGAGAGGAGACCCCCAACATGTAGCTTCATCAAACGTTTGGCTCACCGCCGCCTATGGTAAAGAAAGGGTAGAACCAGAAAAAGCTCACCTTTTCCTGCATTCATCAAGCTGTCACCAGCAAGGTCAGGGGGAGGTATGGGTAGTCTTTGACTTTGTCCTTTTACCAGTTTCGAGTTGTAGCCACCTGTAAGTGATTTGTCTGTAATGAGAGTGTCGTCAGATATAATGTTGATGTCGTGGTATTTGGTTTTCAGTTTCTGACTGCAGCCTTGTTGGTTGTTCAGTAGGCCTAACTTCCAAGCTCATGTGGTTTGTTTATGTTTTCGGCAACTTTATCATGTATAGGCTTTTTTGGGGCAGATTTGGTGTTGGGCGTTTGCCTGGTTTTGTAGTCTTTTACCATCTTTTAACAAGTTTCCCAAGGTGGGTTTGGAGGTCATTGTTGAAGCATTTGGTGAAGTCAAAATTCACCAGTTTGTGATTAAGGGCTTCGCTAGAGTACAGCCAGCCAATTGTCTCCCAGCCTTGGATTTATGTTTTGTACGGGTACAACAAATCATATGGACTTGTACCAAATTGAGATCTATGACGTTTTGAGAAAGTGTACCCTCATTCTAGTGCGTTGAGTAATTAGCTGACTGAGGCCGTGCAGATCACAAAGCTTACTGAAGGATTTGAAGACCCAATAAGATGTTTTTCTTCACCATCCAACTTCACTAAGCCCTCCTCAAGCAAATCATAGAATCACTCTGTTCGGGAGTTCTGTATACTGTGCTATTAGTAGGCCTACATATACTGTACATGCAAACACTACTTCCACACCTATTTCTATCATTCCTGATGACTGAATAGTTTTCTATTTCAATCTAAGAGTCTGTTGTTGAGTCATCAAGCTTGGTCTCTGAGAAGGTCAAAAAGTGAATCTTACCGTGTTCTGCCGTGGGGCACTCTGGATCTCCACTCCCGGCCTCGTTGTGTCCCTCGGTCGGACTCAATGTTTCCTTACGTCGCGTCCCGATGTAGCTGGGTTTGACAGAGATTTGCGGGATTTGTGGACGACTGCGGACGGGTGCGTTGATCACTTGGAGTTCACTGGTTAGCCGTGAAGGTGCTGCGGGGGGCCCTGGAACCTCGTACTCTGCCGCGTTTTGTCCCTCGGTCGGACAAAATGTTTCCTTCCCTCGCGTCCCGATGTAGCTGGGTTTGACAGGGATTTGAGGATGAGTCGTTATCTGAGGATCCATTGTTGTTGTTGTCGCGGTAGCGTTAGCAACATTAGCTTGGGGTGGGATCGGCTGATCCCTGGCCAAACTGGCATCTTCTTGCCTGGTAGTGTTTGGACCAGGGTTTTGTGGTACGTCTCCCGATCGTAGCAGGTAAAGGAAGATCAATGTCCTTCTATCAAACTTGCCTGACAGGGGTTTATTCTTCCGATCCGGGTTTGATGTTAACGTGGAGTAGATAGTAGCTGTACCGAAACCAAGATGTTTGCGTTCGGTCCCGTCATGCAGGTAGAAGGCGTTGTGGGACTCCTTCTGTTCTCGAACATAATTCTCAGACTCTATTTGGTGGAGGTTCCGTGGTGAGTTAAGGTACGAATCCATGCACCACAGAACGAAGAGGAGAAAGTAAGCAAAAATCCTAGCCGATGGTGCTGATTTAGCCCAAGGAGAGCGAGCAGGTATGTTTAAGAAACACACGATAAGATGATGATTTCCTTTGCGTGAGCGTGTGTGTGTGCGTGTCATCTTGGTGGTGAATGATGGATGCAAGGGAGAGGGAGGGGGGGAGGGACCACTCATCTTGCCTGGACTGGAGGAACAGCAGGTAGAACAGAACCTGCACAATAGCATCATGTCACTGTTAAGTTAAACTCAACAATAACAACAACATTCAATTTAAAACAAAAAGGCTTGTCTATCATCTGAATACCGGCCTGGTAGCCCAACACAGGCTACTGTGGCCCAGGAGTCAGACCCAAACTGCAGATACAAGCCCACAAAGCCTTTGTATGTTTGTTTGTTTACCCCTTATGCCAGCCCCCCCCCCCCCCCCCCCCCCCCCCCAGCTAGTGAATGATAGCGACATGCAGGCAAGTCCTGGGAAAGCTCTGATTGGCCAGAGCCACTTTGAGTGACAGTACACCCCCAAACATTATTTACTATTCTGGCCCCCTGGTTTACAACTTCTAACGGCACTGAGTCGGCTCATGCGACCTTCACAGCACTCGACACGGCAACTTGCTCGCTACCGCTCGCTAGGCGGTGTCTCACGTGGCTCAAGGTCGCCTTGAAGACGTGGGTGTATCAGTCAAACAGAGAGCTCTGAGAATTGATTTATGACTCACCGATGGAATGATCTTCAGTAACTTCTGTTGTTTTCTGGTGATTATATCTGGAAAGCAAAGACAATAAATTATTATACAGAGACCAGACATCACTGTTATAACAATTATCTCAATGTGATCTCAATGAGTGTACACACATGCACAATGCACATCACACACACCACATGCGTGCAGGTGCACACACGCACACAGGATGGATGGATGGATGGATGTGCGGACAGGGGCGAAAACATTGCGTCTGGCTCTTGGCATCTGGCCTGCCAGATACTGGTCCAACCTTATTGACACGTTGTGAGCTTGTAGATCTGCTATTTCTGGTGAATGTTCACATCCCCCAGAATAGGGATGCTGGGGTTCAACTGCTTATGTCAAGTATGAAGTTATTTTCAATCTGTCATATAATGGAAATACATTTTTCCTCGTGACATGTTGTGTAATCTGACGATTCTAGGAAGGAGGTCAGTTTGTTTACAACTGACTGAACTGAAACTAAAATCCTAACCATCACAGAAGAGTGTCGCCGGGGGGCACGGTGGCGCAGTGGTTAGCGCTTCGCCTCACAGCTAGAAGGTCCTGGTTTCGATTCCCGCCGGGGGACGCTGTGGGTACTGGGGGCGTGTTTCTCCCTCCGCGTCATCAGCGCCCACACCCTAGGAGGGGTCGGCGATAGGGCCTTTCTGTGTGGAGTTTGCATGTTCTCCCCGTGTCTCCTAGGGTTGATACCCTCACAAAAACATGCAGTAATCCTGGTCTCAATAATGCCTCCCCCTGGCCAGCCGGGGCGCTTGACGGAGGGGAAAGGAACTGGTTGGAATAACGTGTTCCTTCCACGCGCTACGTCCATCCCGGTGAAATCCCTCCTGTCAGGTGAAAAGAAACAACTTGGACTCCTAATGCATTGAAGGAAGCATGAGGTCAGTCCGTTGTCTCCCCAGGCACGGCAGAGGGAGAGCAGAGCCCAGGATTACATAGGCAATTGGCACTGGGTGAAAAAGGGTTGCAAAATCGTGGGATAAAAATAAATAAAAAAATTAAAAAGAAGAGTGTCGCCGTGAAAAAGAGCGGTTTTCGGCCTTTCCGGCGTTATTTGCACCTTATTGAGAGATACAGACGATTTTATGCATCAACATAGAACTGTAGTCAATGGAACATAGACGCTCCATGTTGCTACTGGCTGCGTTGCGTCATGACGTAGGGCGAAGGCCTATGGGTTTTTTGTATGTATGTAACAATGTAATTCAGGGTGCTGTGGTTATTATTGCGACCGAAGGTCGCATATACTCTGAAAAACCGTGTCGCTTGAGTGTCCTTCCTTTCTTCCTTCCTTCCTTCCTTCCTTCCTTCCTTCCTTCCGTAACCTCTGTGATGTCAGTGTGATGTCAGCGAGTTGTGACATCACTTCCTGTACGGGGCGGCTACACGAAATGTGGATAACACTATATATGGAGATAGTCCAGTCCATCATGTCATATGGGACTACCGTCATAGACAGTAGCCAAAAGAGAAGGATACACAAGACTAAGAAAGACAAAAAAAGGAGGAGGAGGATAAAGATACCAAAAGGAGAGAGAAGAAAGGGTGGATGAGGTACAATGTGTCTCAGAATAGAAAAGGAGGTGGCAACGGGGGCGGCTAGATAAAGTTATTAGGCCTGGATCCGACTTTAAGTCGACGCACAGGATTCCAGAAGTGTAGCGCTTATTCGCTCTTGTATCAAACCGGTACTCGAAACGTTCTTAGAATTTAATATATATTTTCTAAAGTAAATATGGGGGCGGCTGTGAAAAAAAGGGAAGCATAAAAAAGAAAAAAAGGAGGAGGAGGATAAAGATACCAAAAGGAGAGAGAAGAAAGGGTGGATGAGGTACAATGTGCGGTATCCTCCTTGTCAAGCTCAACGTTGGTCATTTGGACCTATACATGGAGAAATGGAGCGAACCTGTTTGGCCTAAACATGGAGATGTGGTACAGAATGACTCATATATGGGCATAAAAAGTATGTCATGTGACATCACTTCCTGTACAGACAGTCAGACAGACAGCCATTGACTCCGGCCTAACAATGGCTACTGTCTATGACGGTAGTCCCATATGACATGATGGACTGGACTATCTCCATATATAGTGTTCTCCACATCTCCATGTTTAGGCCCTATCGCTCACACCCTAGGTGGGGTTGGCGATAGGGCCTATCTGTGTGGAGTTTGCATGTTCTCCCCGTGTCTCCTAGGGTTGATACCCTCACAAAAACATGAACAAACTCCCCCCAGAATGATAACAACTAGAATCGTCAGAGAAACGCTGTGGTTGGCCAGATAGTCAAGAATTGGCGCGACCTCGCCCTTTAGGTCGAGGTCGCATGTCACCCTGAGGTCGCATTCCACCCTGAGGTCGCATTCCACCCTCAGGTGTCTTACTAGTATAGGTTATTTACAGGAGTGACCGGAGACAGAACAGTTTGAAAACCACTGCCCTAGAGTTTCACATTTAACCATGAAAATAAAGTTAACTCAGTTAGCGTCGGTAGACTTTCAGATCAACTATCTCACTATGGACTTCCCTGCCAAGCGACTTTAATCGACTTTTATATAAAAGCATTGTTTAAGCTTTTATTTGGGTTAATAGACGGAGCGAAATGGTTAGCTTAGCTTCGGATGGTATCAACACGTGAACCGTGAAAAAAAAAGGATATGATTATGACATCACCTTTAAACCAGGGCTTCCTGTTTATATCAGCCTCTGCTAGCTGCTAGGCTCAATGCAAACCATCCGACCCTTTCGCAGCTTCACTAGGTCGGATTTTGATTCGGAAACTTTCTGTGTGGCATCTGTATACATGGGGGCTTGTACAGTCTATCGTTTTAGTGTTACGATGGCTCGCTCTAGTGGTCATTTTGTGGTATGGTATATCAACCTGGCTTTGAACATAATTTGAACATGATGATAAAATATAGCTATTTCCTGGCGTTATAAGCGCACATTCATATTTAAATTTGGCTGGTAATGGGTTTTAATTATGTATGTATGTATCAGTGGTGTAAAGTAAAGTACATTTACTTGAGTAATGTACTTAAGTACAATTTTGAGGTATTTGTACTTAATACTTGAGTATTTCCATTTTCCAATACTTTTACTTCTACTCCACTACATCTCAGATCCAAATATTGTACTTTTACTCCACTACATTTATTTGAAAACGTTAGTTACTGGATACTTTGCAGATATAAATTATAATATTATAAAATACACATTAATCCACTTATACCTAGGCTATTTGAGAATAGCCAATCTACAAGCTCACAAGAAACAGGCATCGCTCTTCACATGGCCAACAGCATCCCTACAGGAAAGCGTAGTGGTCACAACATCATGCTATGGGAATATTCTTCAGCAGCAGGAACTGTGGGTCTAGTCAGGAGCAAGTGAAAAATGTATGCATCAAATTACAGAGAAATTCATGATGAAAACCTGATGCGCTCTGGACCGACCGACCGAGGCAGAGGTTAACTTTCCAACAGGACAAGCAGGCTCAACACACAGACAAGATAACAAAGGACCTGCTGGACCCTGATCTCTGGAGAAATATGAAAATGGCTGAACCGAAGCAACCTGATGCAGCTTGAGAAGATCTGAAAAGAAGAATGGGAGAAACTGCCCCAAAATATGTGTATATAGGTTGTAGCATCATAGTCAAGAAGAATTGAGGCTCTAAATAAGGGAGCGTGGCGCTATTTCTACAAGTCATATTTTCGACAACCAAATCTAAACCTAACCCTAACCTCCGTGGAGTGAGTAGATAACCTGCTGACGCTCCGCTGTCGAAATATTGAGGTGTCGAAAGAGAAAGATTTCCCCCTAATTCAATTGCTGCCAATTTCTGCCAATTGCTGTTTGTAATGTTATTGCAAACAACAAGAGACTTAAAGGGATTTTACTTTCAAAATATATTTTTGTCATTTTATCATCTAATGAGGCTTTTGGGGGCCCCAGCACAGCTTTTGATCATGAGCTGGATTAATTTTAGAACAGAAATATTTCAGGGTGGAAAATAGATCGGATGAGAGACAGCTATAGGGTTAAAAATGCACTGTTTAATGTATTTGCAATAAAACCATGAGCTGAATTAATATTCTTCTAGGTTAAATCAGGGCCATGGCACTTAATGCCATGGCACTTAAATTAACTTAATTAAAATAAACCAATCGATCAACAATTTAACTAGGGGGTTCCCTGCCGATCAACTTTGGTCAACTTTTATATAAAAAGTGATTTTTTTTTAGATATTTTTTGCGGAAAGAACTCCCCTTGACTACTTTATAAGGAAAGCGTAGATTTTGCTGACAGGAGCTGGATTATTTATGTATTTACTCTGGCAGTGAATGAGTTTAATCTGTATCTGTCTGTCTGCGTCCATTTTATGCCCATATGGAGATCTCTGCAGACACAGTGCCGGTTCTGGAAAACACTGATGTCAGACATTAGCTCCACATACGGAGATTCCGAACCTTTCACGCCGGTTCTGTGAAACCGTGTCGGGTCGGGCCGAGGCCGGGCACTACACTCCCTGCTTCGGCAGGGAACACGTGTGCCGAAGTGTGTGTAATGCAAACCCCATGATACCTGTTGCCATAGGACCCGTTTTGACCATCTGTTTGCCTGTGTCCATTTATGCCCATATATGGAGATATCTGCAGACACCGTGCCGGTTACGGAAAACCCTGATGTCAGACATCAGCTCTGCATACGGAGAATCCCAACCTTTCGCGCCGTCTTCCGGGAAATCACGTATCAGGTCGGGTCGAGGCCGGGCACTGCACTATCTGCTGTGGCGGGTAACGTGCGTGCCAAATTTGAAGCCGGTGGGACGAACGCTTCCCGAGATACGCGGATTACATACATACATACGTACATATAGGCCTGGGGCCAATTCTGATATCTTCACACTTTGGTACCACCCAAGGTGACCGTACATTTTTTACATTTTTGACTTCCTACATGTCTCTAGTTTACATTTTGGTATGATAACCCTTTCTGAGACCCAGCTTAATTGATGTTATCAGCCGCTAGAGTCGGTCTCCCATCGACCTTCTATACAGAAGGAAAAAAATATATATATAGGTATTTCAGTAGGATGTGAGGGGTCTAACTACGGGTTTGTCATGATGTTGAATCCATTGCAAGCATTGGTTTTGCACAAGACAAACCCCTAGTTAGACCCCTCACATCCTACTGAAATACCTATATATATTTTTTTTTCCTTCTGTATAGAAGGTCGATGGGAGACCGACTCTAGCGGCTGATAACATCAATTAAGCTGGGTCTCAGAAAGGGTTATCATACCAAAATGTAAACTAGAGACATGTAGGAAGTCAAAAATTAAAAAAAATGTACGGTCACCTTGGGTGGTACCAATTTGTGAAGATATCAGAATTGGCCCTAGGCCTAATACATTACATACACACTCAGGGAGATTTTTTGTTGAGTCATATAGCGTACGTGATGTCAGAGCCTTTTATGAAGTGATGTCACAATGAGTCAGTGCTTGCTCCGGAACAGCCCGATGTCAGACATCATCTCTGCATACGGAGATTCCGAACCTTTCGCGTGGGTTCCGGAAAACCGCATATCGGGTCGGGTCGAGGCCTAGCTAAGAACATGGGCAAAAATCGGAGCTATCTGCGTGCGAAATTTTGAGGCTGTAGGCCACAATAGGACTTCCGGTTGGTTCTAGCGGAAGTGGCGGAAGTGCTGTGTTTAACGGAAGTTACGTCATGCGTTGTAGTCTTCCGTTGAAATTCTCACGGCGGAAGTTGAACAGTCTCTGCCTGATATTGTCACCAGGCTTTTCTCTTTGCGGATGAGTAAGCCTGGCTACGCGAGGCTAACCATGTGCTGTCAGGGCTCTTTCGTGCGATTGGCCCAATTCGATCTCTGCTTCAATTAGTAGTCAGGAAGGATGATGATGATGTCTGCCTCGCCATGACTAAATGTAGGATCCACTGTCAATACTGAAGGTGTACAGTATGCTCACCAGCCTCTACTTAATGCTCTTATGGCCCTAACATAGTACAGTCTGTGGTGATAAGTCATCACCGCGGTGTAGTTTTCTAGCTATCACCTAGGCTTTGTTATTGATTTTAGTTGATAGCTAGAAAACGACATCACGGTGAGGTGATAGCTCTTCACCTTAGACTATGATAGAGGCATTACTCTCCATGGTGTCCTCATTTGGGTGAAGGACATTATTCACAACTGAGTGGGGTGGGGGAGGGGGAAATTTAGCCAATGATGCGATTGCAGAGATGAGGGTGGTGATCTTTCAGTATGTACGGACGGACACCAATTAGTAGGGCAGGAGAGAGGGGTCTACCAGCACCCCAATGACATTTTTCGAAACCTGTTTTTTTAGGACCGTTATGATGTCTAGTTATGATTTCTGCTTGTTGCCGTGGTCAACTAATGTCCCATGGGGTTCATTTTTAACCTTTTCTCACAACTATTCCCAATCTGAACCATACAATGGTCATAACAGAAAATGCCATAACTCTTGATGTAAACAACCTACAGGGACAAATGAACACACTTTACTATATGATTTTGACCCAGGGAATTCATTAATGTGGTTATTTTTTAACATTTAAGCACATCTTGACCCTATTTCAGGACAGAAACGGCTAAAAAATAACCCAAAAATGTTCAAAACACGTCTATACTTCTCTTTGTACAGATAAATTAAGGTGTATTCTTTTTATACCACAGGTTTTTTAGGACCCTTATGATGTCTAGTTATGATTTCTGCTTGTTGCCGTGGTCAACTAATGTCCCATGGGGTTCATTTTTAACCTTTTCTCACAACTATCCCCAATCTCAACCATACAATGGACATAACAGAAAATGGACAAAAAAAAGGGGACAAATGAACACACTTTTCTATATGATTTTGACACAAGGAATTCATTTCCGGCATAATTTTTTACATTAAAGCACATCTTGACCCTATTTCAGGACAGAAACAGCGAAAAACGACCAGAAATGTTCAAAACACATCTATATTTCTCTTTGTACAAATACATTAACGTGTATTCTTTTTATACCACATGTTTTTAGGACCCTTATGGTGTCTAGTTATGATTTCTTCTTGTTGCCGTGGTCAACTAATGTCCCATGGGGTTCATTTTTAACCTTTTCTTACATCTATCCCCAATCTGGACCATACAATGGACATACCGGTAACAAAATGCCTTAACTCTTGAAGTAAACAACCTACAGGGACAAATGAACACATTTTCTATATGATTTTGACACAAGGAATTTATTTACGTCATCATTTTTAACATTCAAGCACATCTTGACCCTATTTCAGGACAGAAACAGCTAAAAAACTACCAGAAAATATTCAAAAACATCTATATTTCTCTTTGTACAACATTTCTAAGGTCACACGTCATGTTTCTTAGTACCCTAATGGTGTCTAGTGTCAAGATTTAGTAGTGTTGCCCAACTCATGTCCCATGGGGTTCATGTTTTTTTCCACAGATATGTTTTTGGGCTTTTATGCCTTTATTGACAGGACAGTAGACTGACAGGAAACGGGGAGAGAGAGTGACACGCAGCAAATCTGGACGGGCTCGGGGATCGAAACAGTAGGCTTTGTGCAGGCTACACAAAGCCTACTGTACAGTGGTTCACAGAAAATTGAGTCGCCTCAGGTATCTGTAGGTACCTCTGGACACCCACCGGTCTCTCTGGAGATGGGAGTGTCTAAAAATAGGAGGCCGTCCTTTCAGCTTATCTTCTGCAATACAGTCAAGTGACACTAGATGGCATAGCAGAGCAATTAGTTTAACTATTTTGCTGGGGATTGAAATGAATTGAAATGAACCACAGAAGAGACTACTGTAGATACTAGAGAGTAATTATACTTTAAATGGTGTAAAAATACATTTTGGCATAGGACTTTTTCATTAAATGTTAATTAAATGTCTCATTTGTATTTGTAAGGGTCCATTTAAAACTGGCTATGGGACTAAAACGGATAATTATAAAGTTAACAGTTCACATGACAATGAGCTTATTACCAGCACTTACAGTAATAACAGTTCCACTGTTTCAGAGAGAGCATGTTTCATTATGGAAAAGCTCTGCTGTTCGCTTGTCTGTCTTTGTTTCCTTGTTGGTTTGAAAACATGTGTCTACCCATGTTTTTCTTAGATTAGCCAACTAATTCTACTATTTCTTTGCATTTGATGTAATTGGTGTTGGTGTAATGATGTATTACCTAAGTTCTAAGAATTACTTGAGTTCAATGTTGAGGTATTTGTATTTTACTTTAGTATTTACAAATTCAATTTGGTGGTCATTACTTCACAGTGTCTATATATCATTGATTACTGCACCTCTCAGTTCTCAATTATAAACATTTATAATCATGTAGTCCAGGGGGCGCCTGAGGGATTGAGCATACAGTTATGAGAGCACTGGCCAAACTGCATTCCTGGCACTCAGCCGATATCACACGTCGGCTTTGTCCCTTTCAATGTGAGCAGGGCGTCACCCAGCGTCAAAGCCCGCCTCCACATCCTGGCTGTCTGCAAAGGCTGTATGTCTACTCGTGATGTAGCTCTACTGTAGCCTATACAGTATTCTACCCCCACCTCCAAAATAATAAAAAAAAATCTCAACTGAACTGTGTCATGTTCCCAGCCTACATAGGCCTATACTGTGTATTTACCCTTCAACTATAAAATATATATTGTTTTTAATGAGACATGCTTTGTAATTAGGCTATGCTCCCAAATCCATATTATTATCGTCTGTTCGCATATTTCAATGAGTCCCGCAAAAGGAGGTTTTTAGCGAGGTGAAGTGAAACACCAACAAAAGTCACCTGGAAGATGAAGGTCGGAACATTTATAGCCTATGGAGCATATTTCTGGACATTATCTACGGGGATGGGCTATTTCTCTATCAAAATAACAACTTTTCTAGTGTTATTTCTTATCCTGGTAAACATCATGGGTCTGTCTGACAGACAGCGTTCCTTGTTCGGCCATGTCAGATATATGCGCTTTCTCTAATTATCCAACAGAAGAGAGAGAGAGAGAGAGAAATGGTCAAGCCTATAATATATTCAATAGAAATATATTTGTTATGCCAAATTACAAAACCAAACCCGAGTGGCCCCGTAATGGTCTTGTCCAGTTCCGTCCCGTTCGGATTCTTTTTTTGTTTTTTTTTAGACCTGTGACATTGTCCTGAAATCCGTTTATTTCCGAGGTTCAGAGAGACCCGAGCATTTAGCTTATGATTAGGCTATTAAAAGTCCATGCGTGCCTCTGCCTTTCATGTGGTGAGGTCTACTCAATCTAACATACTGCAGCTGTGTGAACTGATTGACAGGCACTGTCAGAAGTCAGAGCGGTGTAAACTTTATCATGTAATGTAGACTTTATTGTCCAATGCTGCTGGTTGGTTGCCTAGGAATCTAAATCTATAATATTAACATTGAAACAAAAGCCAGGGAGAAAGGAATGCTTTTAAACAAATGTCAAGTTTAGGCTACTGAGTCTGATGTTGATTAGCAAATACATTTGTTTAATTTCGCTGTTTTAATATTTAAATGGTATGATGATGATGAAAGCAACATGCGTGCCTTAAGAGGAGGCTGGACGCACTGGAGAAAAAAAGCGAAATAGCCGATCTGCAAGCTCATAATGGGGGGGAGGGGGGTCATGCTACTTTAATTTGTTGAATTTTGTATTAAAAAATGTTTTCTTTTGTTATTTTTCATACGTGTTTACTCCCATATATTTATCAAGTTCCCCCTGATTAACTTGGTATATTCCGCTTCTGTAAATCTCCCCACAAGAAACGCGCACTATAGGCTAAAATACCCTATAGCCTATAACGTTCTCTACAATAAGTAATTGTAGATGATAGTTATATCTATCAAATATGGTTTTATATAGCAAATCAATGTCGCACTGTAGATCAGCCAACGTTTTTTTTCATAATTAGGACGGTGCTTGCTACAATGTCTTTTATAAAGACAGTTGGAAAATGGTAGAATGACACTGTTCTTAACAAATCACCAATATTGTATGAGGAAAAAAAGGCTGCTGCCGTCTGCATTATATAAGCTTGTTTAGAATGTCGGTCTTCGGGCCGAGCCGGTCTCCAATTGTCAATTATGTATCGGGTTTGGGCTCTGTCCGGGCTGAAATTCTGTCGGGCTGGGTTGGGCCGGGCTCACTTTTTTAGGCCCGATTTAAGCTCTACGGGAAGAGGTGACGTTTTATTTGTTTTAATGGCTTCATAATTGACCGAGCCATGATGAACTTAAACCAGAAGAACAAAACGTAATCCTCGCTCGCTCGCTTTCTCTCTCCATCTCTCTGTCGCTCTGTTCCAAATCATGTCCAAATGGAATACCACGGCCCCATAATGAGGAAATGTATTTGGCGTGGGAGAGTGTCGTCAGGGTCCCTGCACTGTTATTATTATTATTATAGGAAAGGTCTCGTTTTGGTTAAGTTGTGTCTTTTTCGTTTCCTTATATTTAGCTTATTATTATTATGTCACGTTTGTGTTATTTTTGGGACAGTGTGTGAACCAATTATTTTGTAATTGTTTGTGAGTAATGACGATTGGCTGGTGACTCTTGAGGTAACTTCTTTAGATACAAACCAGGAACTTTCAAATGTAAATGTCACAATAGTCTACTTGTTATCCTGCTGTTCTTATTTCAATATTAATTATTAGTGAAAGTTAGATGAAGTTAGAACTCAACTGCTCTGCTGCTGAGTGAGCAAGCCGATCGAGGCGCGATCGTCTATGGGCGGGATCAGCAAGGCCGTCAGTGATGAAAAAAAGTACTCACATGTTTTCCTTAAGTAAAAGTAGAAATACTCTTTTAGAAATCCCATGTTCAAAATATAAGCCTTAATTGGCTTGAGTAATGACGTTTTGGTATCAAAATGTAGGCTGTATAAAGAAAACGGAGCCTATAGTCTAGTCATTTCACAAATGTAGCCTACCATTTGTAGATTATACAAATATTTGAGCAGATTAAGCAATATTGTGAGCTTGTATTTTCAAATGGCCTAAATGTAGGGCTGAAGTGGTTGTATGCCTTTATAGCCTAATAATCGAAATTTGCAAAGTATCTAACTGTTTTCAAAAGATTGTAGTGGAATAAAAATAGCCTACTCGAGTAAATGTACTCAGTACACCAATGAAGCCTGCGTGTGCCGTCAATTCAACACGGGCGGACAATAGAACTGGTTCAACATGTTTGGCACAGATACTTGTGTATTGGAAGCAATTAGCTTGTCTAGAGGGTCGCCTATATGGTCAGCTGCTCCCCCTCCAACCGTCCTACTGTATATGTTCCATGTGATGTTCTCCCTTATAGACTGTTTTTATTTAATTTTTTGACACTTGCTTTGGCAATGTAAACGTATGTTTTCTCACAAAATGTCATGATTACCGAAAAGTATTGAAAAACAGTGTGGTAAATAATAGTTTGACATTTTAACTTGACCTTTCACTCTGTAATTAGAAAGGGACCCTTTCACAAAAGCAAAAGCGATTGGTCATGTCAGAGGCTTGGTTCTCAAAAACCTCCTCGCTGTCACATCTTCTTCTGAGACGTTGACATTTACCAGAAGAGGAGGAATGGAGAAGGATTTCTACAGGCATTAGGCCTACATTTATGACCATGATGGCATTACATTATTATTATTAAACCACAATCAAATGTTTGTCCAGGTGTCTGGGACAACTAATACATCTTTATGAACAACTTTATGAGGCTATTGGAAAAATGTTGCCTACTGCCTTGTTTCCAAATAAAGAACAATTTCAATTGAACATGTGAACAAAAGTTGTGTCTTTTTCGTTTCCTTATATTTAGCTTATTATTATTATGTCACGTTTATGTTGTTTTGGGACAGTGTGTGAACCAATTATTTTGTAATTGTTTGTGTCACAACGTTCTGTCATTTGATGACTTCTCCGCCTCTCTCTCTCTCTCTCTCTCTCTCTCTCTCTCTCTCTCTCTCTCTCTCTCTCTCTCTCTCTCTCTCTCTCTCAGCCCTAGAATATATATATACATACAGTATATAGTATCAAAATCAGCTTACAGTTTTTTTTCGATTGCTAAAACACATTTTTTTTAAATTTGGCACAATTTTCACAACCTTTACTTCTGTCCCCAATCGCTTGACTCAATTTGTTACTACTTTAGATTTCCTTATCATATTAGACTCTGACTTTCCTTCTTTACACTCTGATGTAAATTTCACATCACCTTGTTGTCAAAACACAAGACACACTTTTCAGGTTTGCACACACTTCTCACATAAAATCTCATAGCATCAATCCACAACACACAAATATTCAAATCTCTAAACTTTCGGGTCAGGCGAGCAATTCAGAGCCAGGTCCCACTGCTTCAGGCCATGGAGGAGGCTTATGGAGATGTGGGCTTTGAGGCCTGTCAGGGCTTCATGCGGCACTCTAGGCCAGGGGTTTTCAAAGTGGGTGATGGGGCACCCTGGGGTGCCACGACGGCAGTCCAGGGGTGCCGCGAGATCATTTGATAATATTTTGAATTTATTTGGACACTTGAAAAAATATTATTTATTATATAAAGTACAAAGTTATTTTCAGTCAGTTCTAACCAAAATGGCTATTATGTAATGGCTCAACGTTTTCCTCGCAACATAATCACTAAAATATCGTCACTGTCGGGCAGAAAACTTGTATCTCCAAGTTTCAAATGTGTACGGCTTTTGGTAAAGAAAAGCCATGCTACATCATACAAGACTGTCGCACAAAACTATTGAAAACAGCCGATCTACAAGCACACAACGCGTTGTGGGCTTGTTTGGAGTGTTTGGGGGTAAACGTTTAGACCTACAGTCAATAAAATGTTTTGTCTGCATATTTGTGTGCTGTTTTATGTTTGTCTATGAGAGAAGTGGGCATACACTGGGTCATTTTACAAAAAGGGAATTGGTTCATTTACCAGAGTAATTGACATTCATTCAGTGTGTTCCATTTCGACAATTGTGTTTTCAATTTTGCTCTTCAGTGTTCTGTTCATGCTTGGTAGTGTTCAGCCAAAAGCTAGTTGTGTTTATTCAATGAATGCATGTGTGTGTCATGTGAAAATATGGCTGTGTTTACCAAATGAAAACACGAGTTCCATTTTGTGAACATGTTAAGAGATTTGATGGCAAAGAGTTGTTTTGCAAAGGGATCTTCAACGTTTTCAGATCAAGGACCCCTTAGTTGAGAGAGAGATGAAGCAGGGACCCCCACAACCCTTTGTACCTCAACCTCTGTGCTTACTGCTTAGTATGCTCTTTTTTCCCCTCCACACCTAAAGTATTTGCCGAAAATAGCCAATCTGCAAGCTCACAACACTTTGCAGTGTGAGGTGTTGTGAGCTTGTAGATCTGCTATTTTTGAAAAATTGTGAAAATGAGTGCAAGTCTTTGAATATCTTTGACCCGATCTTTGACCCGACTTCTAAATCCTTCCTCTAAAATCGAAATCATGCTGTTCTCAAACCTTTTCATGTGAAGGACCCCCAAAATTACAGGTATTTGGCCACGGACCCCCCATCTCAAAATATGTTATTCCAGGGACCCCCCAGAAGCAAATATTTGAGTTACAAATGTTCGCTTTTAAGTAGATATATTCAAAGACTTGCAAAAAAAAACATGATTTAAAAAAAATAGCAGATCTACATGTGCTTGTATATTTGCTATTTTTCAATAGTTAAAGCAGTCAATAATCCTAGGCCTAAATGGGTTAAACAAATAATTACAATTTGAGTGCAAAAATAACTTGAAAAGAAACTATTTACAAGCTCACAATGCAGGTAGAGATAACAAGTAACCAACAAGTAATAGACTCGAATAGTCGACTCATATTGAAGAATCGCCACCCCGTGGCTGAACAGCCACACTACACGTTGAAATAAAATATCACATTTCTAGGGGGCGCGGCTAAGAATTTGGAGGCGTGTTTGACAGAGGTACCTCTAGGCACCTCTTGACACCTCTAGGTGTCATTTTAGACTTGGCGACGCTAAATGTTGTAACCCACTGTATGTGGGATGCGCCCAGACCATTTTGAATCGATGTCCGTAAGTTATCAAAGAACAATTTCACTGGTCAGTGTCTTCCATCTCATCAAACTCCACCTCATCCTCTTCCTTATCATCATCATTATCATCACTGAGGACAGCCAACAGGTCAATGAGAGATTGGGGAAGAATTGGCCCACAAGACCAGACAGGCTCCAAAGTCCATCCTTCTGTCTTCTGCCACCCCTGACCTTCGTCATAGGTTTAGGCCCCCACAAGATTGGCTCAGCTGCTGGCTTGTAACAGGCCACTCACTCTATAGTTCACCCGCTGGATGTGGGGGATGAGCATATTGGCAGAGGGGCAGGCAGGCAAAATGCACTCTAGACCTGCTGCAGAGGGTCTCGTCTTCACCCACCAGTTCATTCAGCATCTTGCTCCTAGCCTGGTCGACTGATGTCTCACGTGCTTGATTTTACATTACACACGTGAAAGCTTCCAGCTGTTCCTGCACTTCCGGCTTCAACTTACCGGTACACTCATTGCCCAGCTGGCTGTAGAATGATTGTTACGATTATTGCTAAATTTGGTCTCTCAAAATGTTCCATTATACATAATGCAACATTTTGAGAGAAATGCTTGGCAAAGAGTGTAAGTTGAAGCCGGAAGTGCAGGAGCAGCTGGAAGTCTTCCCATGTGTGATGTAAAATCAAGCACGTGATACATCAGTGAACTATGGTAGGAGCAAGATGCTGAATAAACTGGTGGGAGAAGACGAGACCCTCTGCAGCAGGTCTAGAGTGCATTTTGCCTGCCTGCCCCTCTGCCAATATGCTCATCCCCCACATCCAGCGGGTGAACTATAGAGTGAGTGGCCTGTTACAAGCCAGCAGCTGAGCCAATCTTGCGGGGGCCTAAACCTATGACGAAGGTCAGGGGTGGCAGAAGACGGAAGGATGGACTTTGGAGCCTGTCTGGTCTTGTGGGCCAATTCTTCACCAATCTCTCATTGACCTGTTGGCTGTCCTCAGTGATGATAATGATGATGATAAGGAAGAGGATGAGGTGGAGTTTGATGAGATGGAAGACACTGACCAGTGAAATTGTTCTTTGATAACTTACGGACATCGATTCAAAATGGTCTGGGCGCATCCCACATACAGTAGGCTTTGTGTAGCCTGCAGCGGGTCGCTGTTTCGATCCCCGAGCCCGTCCAGATTTGCTGCGTGTCACTCTCTCTCCCCGTTTCCTGTCAGTCTACTGTCCTGTCAATAAAGGCATAAAAGCCCAAAAACATATCTGGGGAAAAAACATGAACCCCATGGGACATGAGTTGGGCAACACTACTAAATCTTGACACTAGACACCATTAGGGTACTAAGAAACATGACGTGTGACCTTAGAAATGTAGTACAAAGAGAAATATAGATGTTTTTGAATATTTGCTTCAAATCTTTTGCAGTTTCTGCCATGAAGTACTGACGTAGTGTCAAAATGTGCTTGAATCTTAATAATAACCACGTTAATGAGTTCCTTGGGTGCAAATGATGTGGGAAAATGTGTTGATTTGCCTCTGTATGTTGTTTACTTCAAGAGTTATGGTATTTTCTATTATCTCCATCTTATGTTTTGTTTTGGGGATAGGTGTAAGAAAGGGTTAAAATTAACCCCAAGCCACGTTGATTGACCACGGCAACAAGAAGCAATATTGTCTAGACGCCATTAGGGTTCAAAAAACAAGTGGTATAAAAAGAATACACCTTAATATTTTTATGTAAAAAGAGAAATATAGATGTTTTTGAACATTTTCTGGTCGTTTTTTGCTGTTTCTGTCCTGAAATAGGGTCAAGATGTGCTTGAATGTTAAAAATGATGACGTAAATAAATTCCTTGTGTCAAAATCATATAGAAAAATGTGTTCTTTTGTCCCTGAAGGTTGTTTACTTCAAGAGTTAAGGCATTTTGTTATGTCCATTGTATGGTCCAGATTGGGGATAGATGTAAGAAAAGGTTAAACATGAACCCCATGGGACATTAGTTGACCACGGCAACAAGAAGAAATCATATAGAAAAGTGTGTTCATTTGTCCCTGTAGGTTGTTTACATCAAGAGTGATGGCATTTTCTGTTATGTCCATTGTATGGTTGAGATTGGGGATAGTTTTGAGAAAAGGTTAAAAATGGACCCCATGGGACATTAGTTGACCACGGCAACAAGCGGAATTCATAACTAGACATCATAAGGGTCCTAAAAAACCTGTGGTATAAAAAGAATACACCTTAATTTATCTGTACAAAGAGAAGTATAGACGTGTTTTGAACATTTTTGGGTTATTCTTCGCCGTTTCTGTCCTGAAATAGGGTCAAGATGTGCTTAAATGTTAAAAATAACCACTTTAATGAATTCCCTGGGTCAAAATCATATAGAAAAGTGTGTTCATTTGTCCCTGTAGGTTGTTTACATCAAGAGTTATGGCATTTTCTGTTATGACCATTGTATGGTTCAGATTGGGAATAGTTGTGAGAAAAGGTTAAAAATGAACCCCATGGGACATTAGTTGACCACGGCAACAAGCAGAAATCATAACTAGACATCATAACGGTCCTAAAAAAACAGGTTTCGAAAACATGTCATTGGGGTGCTGGTAGACCCCTCTCTCCTGCCCTACTAAATCATTTATGACCAAGACACACCAGTGCTTCATCTCCCCATCTACTGGACATTTTGGGGGACGGTCAGTCCACTCACACACAAGCTCAGAACACAATGTCATGCCCATTGGGGGAGGAGTCAGTCCACTCACACACAAGCTCAGAACACAGTGTCATGCCCATTGGGGGAGGAGTCAGTCCACTCACACACAAGCTCAGAACACAGTGTCATGCCCATTGCAGCCTCTTCATAGCAACCTGGGTTGTTGCTTCCCATCGCCTGGGAGGTGTTTGAGGCGCTGAAGCCGTTTAGGATGATGATGGTGATGATGATGATGATGATGATGAACAATAACAACAACAACAACAACAATAACTAGTAAGACCAGGGACGTGCACAGGTAGACACTAGGGGGTGCCAGAGCACCTGCCCTTTTGCCTTCCTGGATGAAAGTGCCCTTTTTTAGTCAGGTTCACTGTGTACTTTTGTTCAAAAGTTTTGGAGATTAGTAAAACTATACATTTTTGGAATCTTCAGAGCATGGGGAATCCAAAAATCCAAATGCAAAATGGCCGACCTAAAATACATAATTTGTGCTATCTTGGCTTCTAGACAACCTAGAAACGTAATTAAACATGCCAATCCTATGTGTTCTGGGTCAAGGACTCAAATGAGTAAATGATGGGTGTAAAATGTTAAGACCCCCGCCCCTGGGGGTTATCTATTTTGGGACCTCCCAGAACAGTACACCAGCCAGTTAATGTCCGATTTTCATAATATTAGAGTTGTAGGTTTTAAAACAAACTGATTAACTAAAGTCTTTGCTTCTGGGGGTCCCTGGAACAAAATATTTTGAGATGGGGATCCGCAGCCAAATACACATTTAATTGATGCATGCATATCAATAGATATAGCTTGGATATGTCACAGCAGGGCATGTATGCATATCAATAGACCATTGTCTGTACCTGTTAACTCCTGTAATGTATGTGTAAGCGCTGTCCACGTGACATCATTCAAATCACGTCCCCCAAACATTGAATCACCAATGCAACACTTCCCATCCCTAACTACTGGCAGTCGACGGTTCCACGCGCTGCACAAGGTGCCCTTTTTTTTCACTTGAGCACCCCCCCCTCAAAATGTCTGTGCACGCCCCTGAGTAAGACGCCTCAGGGCGACAAGCGACCTCGCCCGAAAGGGCCGCAGTGATGTGGACATCAGGGATCTGTATATGGGCATAAAAGGGATTTGTTCCCCTGGCATCACAGGGATCTCCATATCTCCATATATGGGCATAAAAGGGATTTGTTCCCCCTGGCATCACAGGTATCTCTCTGGGCATCATTAATATTGATGACATCAGGGAACTCCATAGCCATAAAAGGATTCTGTTAGTGTGACATCACAGTGAAGCCAGGGCGTGATGTCAGAGTGGCAAACCCATTCTGGTAGAGTGGTTCCCCTGACATCACAGTGACATCAGAGCATGATGTCAGAGTGGCAAACCCATAGACCATAAAAATGTGTACACGTCTACACGCAGACAGCTGTGACATTTCTCCGAATAAACTGCGACCTTCGGTGGCAATAATAATAAATATTCACTGCATACAGTTTAGTTTTCATTTAGAGGTTGCTCAAATACACATAATACAATCACTTCACCTATTGATATTTACAGGTAATCAAATATAAAAAATCAAACCTCGGTTCGAAGTGAAGCGGTGAACTTTTATTCTATGTGTTCTAGAGTTATGAACTCATGTGATCTATACATTCTTTATATGTTCTGAATTCTACATTTTTATATATTCTGAATGAATGAATGATTTTATCTGGAGGGCCGAATTATCATGTGAAGCTTGACCAATCCTCAAAGTATCCAATCATCAGACCGGGACGGACTACACACATATTCTGGACATACAGGACAGATAAAACCTGTTCATTCTGGACTGAAATGGCCATATATGGACATGGGACACACATTTTGCTTTTTGAAAAAGCCTATTCATTCTGGACTGATATTCTGGACGTACGGGACAGATAAAACCTGTTCATTCTGGACTGAAATGACCATATATGGACATGAGGTGACAGACATTTTGTTTTCGAAAAAGCCTGTTCATTCTGGACTGAAATGACCATATATGGGCGTAGGACACACAAAGCCACTCATTGGAAGCGGTTTTCACCGCTTCAAAAATCCATGTTTTAAAAGACTGGTGATTGTTGTTAGCGCACAGACTTATGTATAACTTTCAAAAGATGGATAATAAAAAAGTAATCGTAAAAAATGCACCCCCCTCACGTAATAGGAGAGCAGTATGAGTCACCAGAACCAAGAACAGGTATTTTCAATGAATTTATCATGGTTAAAATGGAACAGAGTTTGAAGTTAAAATGCCTTTTTATAGGAAGGGTGTGTCTGATAAAATGAATATCAAATATGTAAATACTGAATCGAGCAACTTAGAAACTGTCTGTGGTGCTCACAAAAGCCTGAGTAGACGATAAAATGACCCAAATGTATTTGAAAGTGAAATAGACCTTTAATTAACTACTATATAGGGGTCTTCAACAGGTGGTCCTGGACCCCTAGGGGGACCTCAGAGTTATAGGGCGCGCCAAACCTTTGTGTGGTAGGATTTATTTTATATTATCCACTTGAAAGCTAGCATCCCCATTCAAGGAGAACATTAGCCAAAAATAGCAGATCTACAAGCTCACAACGCCTCGCAGAAGAGGTTTGGTGTAAAGGGAGAACAGACTAAGTACAGAGTGTATGGTCAGGTTTAACATGTTTAATCTGTAACACCATTTCATACATATGGAGTGAGGGTCCCTGTTTCATCTCTCTGCAGCTAAGGGGTCCATGGCTTGAAAAACATTGAAGACCCCTGATATAGCATGTCCCACAAAATTATAAAGCTATAACAATCATCTTTCCATGAATGTATGCAGGGATGCTAGGGTCTTGACTGTATTACTATGTATAGACTCAGGGGGTCCCTGCTAGGGTCTTGACTGTATTACTATGTATAGACTCAGGGGGTCCCTGCTAGTGACTGTATTACTATGTATAGACTCAGGGGGTCCCTGCTAGGGTCTTGACTGTATTACTATGTATAGACTCAGGGGGTCCCTGCTAGGGGCTGTATTACTATGTTTAGACTCAGGGGGTCCCTGCTATGTATAGGGGAGACAATGAGTTTCATCCTGCCATTTGTCAAGGCACTGAAGCAGAACTGCCAGTCAAAGCGATGACTGGCCAATCACAGCGCATCCTTGCCGGACATTCTTGCAGGCTCTTGCAAGCCAACGTCTTTGACTTCATTACCCACGAGTCTCTGGGGTAATGTAGTCAAAGACACCATGTGATTTGTGTCCAAAGTGGCCACGCCCCAATACATATTGCTGCTTTCAGTCATTATTGCGACCGTCAGGTCGCAGTTACTATCAAAACCTCCACCGGCTGTCAGTCTGTCAGTCTGTCAGTCCGTCAGTCACGTCACGCGTTACACTTTTCCCCTACTCATATCTCCACCACCGTTACCCCATCCATGCCAAACTTTGCACACACACTCCTTGGCTGCCAAATCACAACCTCCACCCATTTCATTTCTCACATGGCCTTCTTCTAGCGCCACCATGAGGCTGATTCTTGCAAAACACATTTTTGGACACTGCTCCTGCAGATTTTGCCCTAAAATCACGCAAAGCAGTACAGTCCTGTCATCAACATGGATCTGTCCCATTTAGCGCCACCATCAGGCCGATTTTTTAAAACACATTTTTGGACACTGCTCCTACAGATTTTACCTTAGAGTCAGCCGTGTATACATGCGACATGAGGGTTGCTTATCTCCCGATTAGGGAGTCTCAAACCCATGAATCATTTATCACTCTGAGGAAGGTCTACGGGCTGAAACGTCCGCTGTGTTGGATCTGCTGCTGGGGCGTGACCATAAAGGAGTAGTTCACCCCAACATGATTTATTACTCACGCCATGGAGACTTGAGTTCAATATATTTTTTTGTATTTGTCTCATTCCTAAAACAATAATTGGATTACAATAAATGTACCCCTGATGGGGACCCAAATGCGGACTCAATGGGGGTAGATTTACTACAGTATAATACATTTTTGTCTAAGCGACAAATACATAATAAATACATAAATAAATAAATAAAGTCTCCATGGTGTGAGTAATCAATTAAAAAAATAACAATTATCATTTTGGGGGTGACTCCAGGGACGTTGAAGTTTCAAAATTGAGCTGGGTGCTCGTTTTTGACCCCGCTCCTTTTTAAGTAGGTATTTGTACTTTACTTGAGTATTTCCAATTTCCAATACTTTTACTTCTACTCCACTACATCTCGGATCCAAATATTGTACTTTTACTCCACTACATTTATTTGAAAACTTTAGTTACTAGTTACTTTTCGGATATAAGTTATAATATTTTAAAACACACATTAACCACTTTAGCCATTATACCTAGGTTGTTTGAAAATAGCCGATCTACAAGCTCCAAACACATCATATCACGACGCCTTGTGAGCTTGTAGATCTGCTATTTTCCAAAAAATTGTACTTTTACTTTTGGTACTTTAAGTACATTTTGATGCCAATACTTTCGTACTTTTACTCAAGTTCATTTTGAATTGAAGTACATCTACATTGCAGTATTGATACTTTTACTTAATAAGTAAAGAATGTGAGTCCACTGGTCTTTGCCATCTCCAGGCAAACATCACAATGCAGTGTCAGCCTGGCTTCATCAAAGTCGTCTCCATAGAATTGCACCATGCGTTTGCGGGCGCTGTTTCCGACAACACAATCCTCCACATGTGTGTTGACCATTTCCACACGTGAGAAAAACTTTAGCATGATTCTCAAAGCAAAAAAACGTGCTAAAAGTGTCTAGCTGCATACGCAGGCCACGGGCTGAGTGCAATGTATTTGGAAGCAATGGACTGCAGTCTGCAGCGATGCCGTTTTAGTGGTCCAGCGTGTGGGGCACAGGGGTCGCAGAGACGGTGCGTCTTCGTCTTGGTAGGCTACAGTATAACAGAGCTACATCATACAGCCAAATGTGGGGCGGTCTTTGACGCTGTGTTAGCCCTATACTCTAATTGAAAGGGACAAAGCCAACGTGTGATATCGGCCGAGTGCCAGGAATGCAGTTTGGCCAGTTTGGGAAAACTTGTGAAAACGACTGAGTGCTAGGAATTGTCGGCGAAAAATCAATGGGCTCTCATAACTGTACGCTCAAGCTCTCAGGCGCCCCCTTTGATTCCGCCCCTGCTGAAGATGATGCCACCAGCTCACTTCACCAGGTTTGTTTAATCAGCAGACTTGATGATGCTCACGTGCGCCTCCTCATTAGTCTGGGATCACTTCACTTTTCGGGCTTGTAACCGGTCTGGAGCGGAAACCACAAAACGTCATGTTGTAGTACGGGAGGACTACAATTTGGCCGGAACTATCCACCGGATTCAGTTTTAACCCAAAATAATTCCCCTGCGCTCAAGGACATACTTTTAGGGCCTACCTAATAAACTCCTCGATGCGGAGTAGTTTTGCTTTTGAAAAATGTGTTTGGTATATGCATGTTTTAGTCCAACTTTTAGCGACCGGCAAGACCACACTAGGCTACTCGAGCATTTTAATAGGGATTGGGGAAACAAACGGTGGGAACCAAATCAAAGCGACGCCGTTTCTTCTAGTGGTTTCCGCGCTTTAGGCGGAAACCAAACGGCCTGTTGTGAACGAGCACCAGGCTCTCTCCCGGGAGAAAGCCTGGTAGGCGAGGTTACCTCCTCATCACCACCAACAACCAACTGAAACTAAACTCAAACTCAACTTTGATTCTCTCTCAAGTCAAGATGCGAACCCAAAAAGTATTGGCAGGAAAAAAGCACCAAAAGTAAAAGTACTCATTGTGCAGGTTGTCCCATTTCACGTTTTTCAAATATAGGCTAGCTCAAGTGGTACATGTAAGGTCTGGTGGTCCTTCCCCCAAAACTTCTTAACAGATATATTTTCCTGTGTTCTGTTGAATTTTGTGCACGTTTGATACTTTTATCAGGCTTGCTTTACTAGCATCAGCATGGGTACAATTTCAACCTTAAAATGCCAAATGTAGGTGTACAGATTTGATGACTGAAGTAAAGTAAGACATCCTTAATAATGACTTCTCATCTGGGGGTCCTCCCCCAGAAAATATTTAACATAGTAGATGTAATTGCCAATCATCCTGGAAAATCCAGGAGCATTGACAAGCCTGCCCAATGAGTGTGGACAATTTGGCGAGTTGGATTTTTGGCGAGAAGACCGGTTACCCATGTATGTTATGTAGAATGCCAGAAAAGTCGACCCCAAACTCGTTTCCCAACGGGTCTGAGGCCTTAGCTAAATGCAGAATAGACAAAAATCAAATATTTGCTTCTGGGGGTCCCTGGAACAAAATATTTTGTGATGGGGGTCCGTAGCCAAATACATATCATTCTGGGGGTCCTTCACATGACAAAGTTTGAGAAACACTGATATCCACATAAGTTTTTTTCAGAAAATTGTTATGATTTAGGCCTAATAAGAATCTACAAAGTAAATAGTAACATTAAAGTTCTCAAATAAATGTAGTTAAGTAAAAGTACAATGTTTGGATCCGAGACGTAGCCTATAGTGGAGAACAAGTGAATTGGAAATATTCAAGTAAAGTACAAATACCTAAAAATTGTACAGTAATAAGTAAATGTACTTCGTTTCTTTACACCACTGGGTAGGAGGGAGGAGGCCCCTGGCTGAAACCTGAGATCCACATGTTAGACTACTGTTTTGTTGTCCCCTTGTAAGTCAATTAACAAGGCCCTCTATAATGTGACCTGAATGTGACACAGGATTTGCAAGAAGTAAACTCACATTTATTTATTTATTTTTTTTTTACTTAGTACCACAATGTAGAAATACTGAGTCTATAAAGTCCTATAAATATTAAATATTGAACTCCTGTATTCAAGAATGAAGTTTTTTGTCAAAATCTTTTCAAAAAAGCTCACAATGCGTCATGATGCAGCTACCAGCAACTGAGATCTGAATGGGCTTAATGCATCTGAAATTCTAATTGTAGGCTAGAAAGTACAACATTTGCCTTTGAGTTGTACAAGTAGTCTTTTCAGACTGGTTGAATGATACAGACTACTGTACGACGTGTACAGTGCTAAGGTGGTTTCAATAAAAAAAAAAAAAAAGTTTTGCAGGATATAATAGGCCAGTAATTCTCAATGTTACATTTCAAGGAATGCAAATTTGAAGTGCATCAGAGTTAGACCATAGACCCCCATTACCTATTTATTTATGTATTAACTAGGCTAACTGACTCTGGGGCCCCAACAGTTTCTTATTGTTGGGCAAGGCAAGTTTATTTTTAGGCACATTTAAGAACTTGTAAGCTTTACACAAAACAGATTAAGCATAAGTAGTAAATAATTGTTCGTGTAACAATGTTTCACTTATGAGCCATTACATCACGGATAAATGAAATACTTATCACATGTGATCATATCGCCCTCTACAAACTATCATCAACACAGGTCTTAGTACTTACACTACACCTTTAGAGGGCAGTGTTGGCTACACTTCTAAGACAGCATAGTGCAATGGGAGATGACAGGTAACCAAGCCTTGCTACAGCAAACACATAAAATGCAGTTTACCTCTACTCAATCATTAAAATGGAGAATGTCATTAGGACAACCAAGACAACAATTTAAATGTAGCATTTAAATTGTTAATTGAATTATTAATTTAAATGCATCCTCAAGTAGTTATATAGCCTTTAACGGTTTAACGGTAAACCATTACAACTCTATACCTTTTGACTAGATCAGTTTGACAAAAGTATGTCAAGTCCATACACTTGAAAAATACGTTTTTTCCAACGTTTATTTTTTCTCTGAACAAAATAATCTCTAGTTACAAAATGCACAGAAGAGGAAATCAAATAAAATCACTTCAAAGCAGTATGTAGTTTAAACTGGAATTTGAGATGGAAGGCCTACACCTCATCGTAATGCCTTAATTTATACTCAGTCGTACGATTGTGACAAAATAGTTATCCCATATCCATGACGTGCTACAGAGCTCTGCCACTTGCTGATGCACTGCAAAGCTGCTCATTTCAGTGTGTCATCATCTCACACCTATACACTCCATCTGCTTCTCATTTGACCTTGCATTTTCATGTAGTTATTTCTGTTTTCATTTTTAAAGAGCATTCACCATGAGATAAGCAAAAAAAAGTAATCATGCACAACCTTCACCTGCGGCCAAAATAAAATAAATACAAAAAAAGGTTTGATACGTTTGGGTCACTCGACCGTCATCAGGTATGATACATATGGTATATGTACACACCTGATTAAGTTTCAAGCGACTGAAACAAATATTTAACTTTTTTTGGCTCTTAGGTGAAGACTGTCAACTACCTACACCTGTCCATTGCAGGTGTGCCAAACTGACTTACTAAAAGGAGCATTCGTTTGTATGGAACATCGCCAGACACAACAACGTACGACAAGTATAAAATCACGCTTCTCTCTGCAATACAAAGGCTTAAGGCATTTCTCTGAGCCTCTGTGCTTACAAAATGCATGTGTGCATTCTTTCAACAGAACACACACAAACACAAAAACAGATTTCTGGGACAAGGCACCTACTGACAAGGTACGGCTGGAACATTGCATTGAAACATCTACAGGATTACAGTATTCTTGTGGTCAGCGAACTTTAATGCAAGGTTTAGAATAACAGGGAAATGCTTATTTTTTGCACGTAATGGTTTATAAAGTCCACACACCAAGATATACAAATGTTAAAGTGCTGTTTTCTTCCCCTGCAGTCTTTTGAAATAAATGACATTCCAATAGTGATGTTTACTTGTGAGAACTAAGGTAGCTGCAGTCTACACTTTAAATCTTAACCTTGGTGCCTGACGAAACAGGTCACATGACAAGCTATTGATTGAAGTAATATGGAAGTTGTCATGAAATGTAGCAAAACAAAAAGAAAAATACATGACTAAGAAAAAAAAAAAGCATGGTAGACAGAATTCAAGCATTTCCCAGGTAAACGTTTTGGCTAATTTGAACAAACGTAATGGCTTGGAACTCAGTTAAACAATGACTCGTTCTCCTGGGCCAACTCCACCTAGACTCCTGATGGGCTCCCCAACACGTTCTGCACCTGTTCGCCGAGCACAGGAGTGGCGCGGCGGCGGTCGCGAAAGACCCCTACGCCCAGGTAAACCATCTCGAAGCAGGTGAGGAGCAGGCAGAGCAAAGAGACTACGTACATGATCCACAGGAAGATGGTCTTCTCCGTGGGTCGTGAGATGAAACAGTCGACCGTGAGTGGGCAGGGGTTGAGCTTGCAGATGAACTTTGGCAGCACCTTGGAGCCATAGAGGGTGCACTGGCCAATGAGGAAGGCCAACTCGAAGATTGCACGCAACAGCAGCTGGAACACGTAGGCCTTCATCAGGCCATCACGCTTGATCCGACGCCGATCACCACCACCTTGAAGGACAGACACGTGATCATAAACACCTGACCTGGATAATGCCACCAAGTTGTTTCATTCACCTTTATCGCAATCTGGTTGTGTGACGCTTTACATTAATGTTTAGAAAATGTGCTAAAAATGGTGATGCCAGGATTACAGTGGTAAAACCAGTGGAATCTCTGCTGAAATAAGCCACTTCTACTCAAGTTGAGAATGTTCATCTTACTTGGTGCCTCCTCGTCCCCCATGCGGGCGATCTTGTGCATGACGTAACCCAGGTACATGATGCTGGGCCAGGTAATCGTGATTACCTGGATAGACAAATCATAAAATCATGTTTAGTGTAAAAACATTATTTGTAATTATTCTTTTAACCACTTAAAACCCCATTTTATTTTAATGCCAGGTCTAAATAACCAGCAAATTCAAATACTGCATCTAGTGCACTAAGAGTTGAGGCATTACATTTTCTATAACAGTACACGGTTCTATGGGGCTTTTAAGCCGTGACATCATTTTGTAGGCAGAGGAGAACTCTGCCCCCAGAGCATTTTCTGTCCCTCGCTATTTCAACAGATCCGGTAAAAATAGTAAAAACATTTACAGAAACTGGGGGCAGAAATTCTCCTCTGCCTACAAAATGATGTCATACTTAACAGCCCCATTGTGAAAATAACAGATCTACAGGCTCACAGTTGTGAGGCGTTGTGAGCATGTAGATCGGCTATTTTCACAATTTCTGCCACTAATATTTGACAATTTGGTCAATGTTTAATTTGTCATTTTAGAGCCAATATAAAGTCCTTAAATTGTCACTTTAGAAATGTGCAGATACCCTCTATAGACTTAAACGTTATGTTGGTTTGTTTACTGTTGAGAGAAAACTATTTGCATATTAAGTTAATCATCTGGGGACCCGACATAATAATTTGGGGACTCCCGAGGGTCCCGTCCCACAGGTTGAGAACCACTGCTGTAAGTGATACTTTTGTTAAAAAGCTCTATATTCCCATGGCAACCAGTTAAAGGGCTAAAGATTTCCAGCATGTTTTATGTTTACAAACCAGCTCACCTGTAATGCCCAGTAGCGGATAAGGGAGAGAGGAGCGAAGGTGTCGTAGCAGACGTTTTCACATCCAGGCTGCTGAGTGTGGCACGTGAACTTTTCATGTTCATCGTGGTAGATGGTCTCACCTGGGGGTGGGCGATATGGTGATAATTATCGTTGAGACGATACAATGTCTCCACGATATGCATTTTCAGAGGTATCGTATATCGTGATACAATGAGGGAGCCTTGTAAAACATCCCGTTTAATCGTTAATACAGAGATTCATTGCAGAATTCAATTTAAACCTGCATTTTGTTCTAAATCAGTAGTTCTCAAACTTTAAAATGTCAAGGTCTCCACTTGACTCTTGACAGTATACAAATGAAACCAAATGGACCCGTAAGGGTCCATTTGGTTTTGTTTGTATATCTGTCAGAGTTACAATAAAGTTCAATTTAGACCTCCCAAAAGGAACCCAGAGAGTCTAGTTTTTGTCAAGTACCTTGAAAAATAACCATAATATTGATATTTTATTTTTCCATATCGCCCACCCCTAGTCTCACCTGCAACCGCGATCAGCACAATGCGGAAAATGAGTAGCACCGTGAGCCACACCTTCCCCACTAAGGTGCTGTGCTTTGAGATCTCACCCAAAAATCTTGTTATGACGCTCCAACTCATGATGCCGCTGGGAAGAGAGACAAGCAAAAGGATGTACACTGGTGATGAGAACCATTAAAGATCAGTGCGTTTTACTAGTAGTAGTGGGGCAGGGGGCACTAGGGACATCTGGACACCATACTTTTGTTATGACTGGGCATCTGGACATTTGGACGAGTGGGCACTTAGGGGTGGAGACATCTGGGCACCTAAATTAGGATTGCCCACATGGTTCCTAGTGCCCAGATGTCCCACCATTTCCTGCATGAGTTGGGAACATAATTAGCCTATACTTATTTCTTTTGGTGGGTTAGGTTAGACATAGAACCTTTTTGTGGGGAGGGTGGGTGGGGGACATAGAACCTTTTTGGGGGGTAAGTAGGGAACATAGAACCCTTACCCAGGGAACATTAGGGAGGACCCCCTAGGGGCGACAGAACCGACGTACGACGAAACATATGGCCTCAACGTCGATTGAACTGCATGGGAGGTTGATGCAACTCCTCGACAAAACATCGACAAAGAAACAATCTTTTGGGGGGTGAAACACAAAACAAGAGTACAAAACACAAGACACAGCCTTCTTTAAGTGATTAACTTGATAAAAACGCCACCATTAACACATTGACCGCCATTTTAACATACCTCCGTACTCCCACCTGCCATTCGTCTCCATAGACTTCCATGTAATTGGGTGTGCACGGATCATGCACACCCATGCCTAGATAATGCACCACGTGTGTCCACCTTGCTCACAGCTTTCAAACAAAAAAATCCGAATGGAAATCCGTTCAGGCATTCCTGAGATAACAGCCACTATGTTTAACAAAGATGGCTGCCAAAATGGCTGCCATGCTTGAAAGATGGGGTTGCTATGGGGGTTAAACATGAAATTTCGCGATTGCTATCATGCCTACTCCATTTTTTGGGGTCAAAATTAAAAAAAAAAAAAAATTTTTTTTTGAAAAAAAAAATTTTTTTTTTTTTTTTTTTTTTTAATTCTCGGGACTATCGGGCCTGGCGGGGAAAGACATTGGAATAATCTCGGGACTATCGGGCCTGGCAGGGAATGAGTTAAGAGTTTATATCACTTTTTAGTGAGAGACAGGTATATGTATGCTAGACGTTGGAGCTCGGTGGCAGGCACTGTCTGCAGCTGTGTGGAGTGGACTAGTGCCTACATGTTTAGGCAAAATAGCCTAGTCATTTGGTCCAGTAGACACTTTTTTTCATGGGCCACTTAATTTTTGATTTCCTACATTTAAGCGACGCCTTGTGGGCTTGTAAATCTGCCGTTTTCACTAGTTTGTTTTTGAGTCTCGAGCTAAAAAGTTTTGGGGGAAATGTCGTTCTTTCGAACGACCGTCATTTCCGGCTAGTCGTTTCACAGAGGATAAAATTTGATGGAAAAGCATAAACGAACCTGTTGAAACAACGAAAAGTCATAATAGGAAAATGTCGCCCAAACAAACAAACTCACCTAGTGTGCTCCTCCAAGCTGAAGATCAGTGACGTTGAAGTTTCAAAATTGAGCTGGGTGCTCGTTTTTGACCCCGCACCTTTTTAAGTAGGTATTTGTACTTTACTTGAGTATTTCCAATTTCCAATACTTTTACTTCTACTCCACTACATCTCGGATCCAAATATTGTACTTTTACTCCACTACATTTATTTGAAAACTTTAGTTACTAGTTACTTTTCGGATATAAGTTATAATATTTTAAAACACACATTAACCACTTTAGCCATTATACCTAGGTTGTTTGAAAATAGCCGATCTACAAGCTCCAAACACATCATATCACGACGCCTTGTGAGCTTGTAGATCTGCTATTTTCCAAAAAATTGTACTTTTACTTTTGGTACTTTAACTCATTCCCCGTCTCCCCCGATAGTCCCGAGAAAATCCCTATGTCGTTCCCCGCCAGGCCCGATAGTCCAGAGAATTTGCTTTTATATAATGTAATGTTTAATTACACTCTTCCACAGCCCGTGACAAATTTTGAGCCTTCTGTCTTAAAGTGGAAACAAAAATATCACACATCAAAGTAAGTGTGTTTGAAAAAAAGACTGTAATAATGTATAAATTGCAATACAAATGTATAAATCTCCCCATAACGCACAGTGAACTGGCAAAGTGACGCATTTGAGCACTCAAGGCTGGCAGCCGGGAAAAAAAGAGAAGAAAAAAAGTGTTAGAACAGCTGTGTGTGTGTGTGTGTGTGTGTGTGTGTGTGTGTGTGTGTGTGTGTGTGTGTGTGTGTGTGTGTGTGTGTACATCTCTTAGCTGGCTGGTCCACGGACCACCAGTGGTCCCCCTGATCAGCACACAGTCCCATAAAGAAATAGTGCTATCAGAGATCTGCCTCTCTCTCTCTCTCTCTCTCTCTCAAGACACAAAAAAATATATCGCCAATTCGCCATATAAATGCTTCTAAAATATACCTGAGAATGATGATGGTTGATTAGAATCCACACCAAGGTTTATAATCCATATATCCAGGCTATAATATATATTTTTTGTAATGGTATGTTAGTCCACACACAAGCAGTCCTTTGCAAAGGGGGGTCCCTGGTCGCCTTTCTAACGGAACCAATAGGGGGTCCGCGGGCCCAACGCTTCGCTCCGCAGAGGCAGAGCAGTGGGAACACGATAATCAACTGTTACATAAGTTATAAAATCAATCGATCATTTGTTACATAAGTTCACACGACATCCAGTTGTCAGAGACAAATGAAGTGGTCCCTGGCGATCACGAAGGGGGTCCCCATCATCTCACTACCCTGGTCTCCAGCCAACACTTCTCAGGGAACCAGCCGGTCCGTGGACCACCAAACAAACAACTACTGCGATGAAGCCTCAAAAGACGCAACAGAGATCAACTTGCCTCGTTAGCAAAGAGCGCACCAGAGCTGTTTAGCAGGGCAGTGCAGAGGATTTTTTAGGGGGAGGGGGAGACATTTTTCTAACTATGTCCTAGAATGTGAAAATAGCAGATCTACAAGCTCTACAAGCTCTCAATGTGTCACAGAGCGATGTGTTGAGCTTGTAGAGCTTGTAGATCTGCTATTTTCGAAAAAATATATGTTAGAAAAAAAGACTCATGCCCCCTTTGATGTCTATTTGTGTGTGTGCACCTGTAGAGATCAAAATCCATCCGAGACACATAGAGACAGAGAGAAAGCGCTCCCAAGTGGGGGCTCACATAAATACTCACATTATACTGCAATATAGTATGTGAAATTGCTGAGTGTATGGTCAGACATAGCCAATAAAAATATGTTTCTCTGCATTTTTCTAAACAGAAAATTCAAAAAAAAAAAAAAAAAAAGTCCTATTACATAATTACATTAGTACACTTATCTGATAATGCCTGAAGCCATAAAGACAAATATCAAGTGAGTTATCCACTTGAAAAGCGATCGATCACAAAAAGGTCAATATCTCCAGTTTTTTCAATTATAGCTGGATTTTGGTCAAAAATGGCTATTTTGAGATGGCTGCAACTATAGAAAAAAAAGCTTTTTATTTATTTATTTTATTTTTTGGTGAGACTAGAGGTTGTCCTGTTTCATTTCAGGTACTGTATGACATTGTCGAAAAAATACAGAATTTAGGAAAAATGGCAATATAAAAAAAATATATAATTTTTTTTATTAAACAAAATGGCAGGAGAGCCATACAGTCAATGTTAAAATGGCGGCCAATGTGTTAAGTACATTTTGATGCCAATACTTTCGTACTTTTACTCAAGTTCATTTTGAATTGAAGTACATCTACATTGCAGTATTGATACTTTTACTTAATAAGTAAAGAATGTGAGTCCACTGGTCTTTGCCATCTCCAGGCAAACATCACAATGCAGTGTCAGCCTGGCTTCATCAAAGTCGTCTCCATAGAATTGCACCATGCGTTTGCGGGCGCTGTTTCCGACAACACAATCCTCCACATGTGTGTTGACCATTTCCACACGTGAGAAAAACTTTAGCATGATTCTCAAAGCAAAAAAACGTGCTAAAAGTGTCTAGCTGCATACGCAGGCCACGGGCTGAGTGCAATGTAGTTGGAAGCAATGGACTGCAGTCTGCAGCGATGCCGTTTTAGTGGTCCAGCGTGTGGGGCACAGGGGTCGCAGAGACGGTGCGTCTTCGTCTTGGTAGGCTACAGTATAACAGAGCTACATCATACAGCCAAATGTGGGGCGGTCTTTGACGCTGTGTTAGCCCTATACTCTAATTGAAAGGGACAAAGCCAACGTGTGATATCGGCCGAGTGCCAGGAATGCAGTTTGGCCAGTTTGGGAAAACTTGTGAAAACGACTGAGTGCTAGGAATTGTCGGCGAAAAATCAATGGGCTCTCATAACTGTACGCTCAAGCTCTCAGGCGCCCCCTATGATTCCGCCCCTGAACTACTCCTTTAATAAACAAGCAACCCTTAAAAGATCAGAGCTGGTATTCC
The DNA here is from genome assembly GCF_963921795.1 of Nannobrachium achirus. Taxonomy (NCBI): domain Eukaryota; kingdom Metazoa; phylum Chordata; class Actinopteri; order Myctophiformes; family Myctophidae; genus Nannobrachium; species Nannobrachium achirus. The sequence continues at coordinate 4,844,219 of NC_137823.1, forward strand.
TTTCTAAAAAAGACTATTTCTGCCAGAGCCGTGCACTGTGAACTTTGGATTAGTCGTCTGATGTGTGCTTGCTTCTCTCTCCTTCAGTTCTACAGTATGTTTATCCATCAGCCTCTACAATCACATCCACCTACTGATAAACATACAATCCACAACCTGACTATCAAAACCTCCACCAGCTGTCCGTCCGTCCGTCAGTCTGTCTGTCACACTTCACACATCACACTTTTGCCCTGCTCATATCTCCGCAAACCGTTGCCCCGATCCATGCCAAATTTTGCACATATTCTCCTTGCCTGCCAAATCACGACCTCCACCCATCAATTCACACGTGACCCTCTACTAGCGCAAATCGGTACACAGTATGTCTATACACTCATGTCATCAACATGGATCTGTCCCATATAGCGCCACCTTCAGGCCGATTTTTTAAAACACATCTTTGGACACTGCTCCTGCACATTTTGCCCTAAAATCACCCACAGTATGTCTACACTCATCTCATCAATATGGATCTGTCCCATATAGCGCCACCAACAGGACAATTTCTTCAAACACATTTTTGGACACTACTCCTACACATTTTGCCCTAAAATCACCCCCAGTATATCTACACTCATCTCATCAATATGGATCTGTCTCATATAGCGCCACCAACAGGCCAATTTCTTCAAACAAATTTTTGGACACTACTCCTACACATTTTGCCCTAAAATCACGCTGCGACCTGACGGTCGCTTATCTTCCTATTAGGGAGTCTTACTGGTACCAATACAATCCACAACCTGAAAGTCCTGCAGTCATTTAAAATATGAGTAAACTAAACACCTTGAATTACTTGAGCTTTGTTTTCACCTGGTGTAATATACATTTAATAATCTTTTGCTGTAATCTGAAATCTGTTCTCCACCTTGAGCCCGACCTCCCAGTCTCAGGACTGACACTCTAACCACAAGCCAGCTGAGCTGTACTTTCATAGAGTTGTGTTATGCAATGCATAATATTTCAAAATGCCATACAGTCATCGTATCATGCAATATGACAGTACAAAGCAGAATAAACGTTGAAAAACACATTTCCTGATAGGAAGGTGAGTTCACATCAACTTTAAATCAAAGAGACATTTCTTTGTTTTTACCTTCATCTGCAGAGGAGAGGCTGAAAGAAGAGACGTTGTTTCTTCACCTCCGTGGATGAGGAGAGTCTGAGTTGATCTGAGGGAGTTGCTCTTCCTCACACTCTACATAAAGATCTGTGACGCCTATCTGGTCTACCCTGAATCTAAGTGTCAGGTTACATCTGCTTGTTGTCTTTAAAGTTTTATGAAATGTTGTCAAAAGCACAACATGCATAGACTGACCTATAGACTGCAATATCGATGTTCCACATGTATAAAATGATTCATGTGACACACACACACACACACACACACACACACACACACACACACACACACACACACACAGTTACATGTCATTCACTGTCCTGTTTGCGACCGTCAGGTCGCAGTTACTATCAAAACCTCGACCAGCTGTCCGTCAGTCAGTCCGTCAGTCCGTCAGTCTGTCCGTCAGTCTGTCCGTCAGTCTGTCTGTCACACGTCACACATCACACTTTTGCCCTGCTCATATCTCCGCAACCGTTGCCCCAATCCATGCAAAATGTTGCACACACACTCCTTCCCTGGCAAAATACAACCTCCACCCATCAATTCTCACATGTCCCTCTTCTAGCACCACCATGAGGCTGATTCTTGCAAAACACATTTTTGGATGCTGCTCCAACAGATTTTGCCCTAAAATCACACAAATCGGTACACAGTATGTCTACACTCATGTCATCAACATGGATCTGTCCCATATAGCGCCACCATCAGGCCAATTATTTCAAACACGTTTTTGGACACTGCTTCTACACATTTTGCCCTAAAATCACGCTGCAACCTGATGGTCGCTTATCTCCTGATTAGGGAGTCTTACTGGTATTGTTTTATGTGCGTGCGCCTGTGCCTGTGTGTGAGTGTTTGCGTGCATTTTCTATCCTAATGGACGGGCGTGCATTTTCTATTCTATTTTCTATTTTCTGCAATTTCTTTATTCACTATATATGTTTTCAATGTGGTCTTGAGGCTCATTCACTATTCAGAAGTCAAAATTTCCATAGGCGGAGGTCTTATTCAATCATCTTTTCCTAGGTAAACAATCACAGCAGGACAATTTGGTAAGAGGAATGTGATGTATTACACTGCATATGTGAATTTTCAGGGGTTAGTTGACATTTGGTGGGTCAAGAGTAGCCACAGTCATTGTAGTTTTGTGTCCACAACTGTTCCAATTTGGGTATACATTTTAGGCGGATTTTCCCCCTGGACCCCCCTGGTGCTTAAGAGGTTAACTCTGCACCCCCCACCTTGACGAGCATTATGAGTTGAGGCAATACATTTTGTTTGACACGGTTCTATTGTGAAAAAAGCCGATACATGCTCACAACGCTGATGAACGTAGATCGGCTATTTTCACAATTTCTGCCTCTAATATTTAACAATTTGGCCAATGTTTAATTTGTCATTTTAGAGGTATTAAAACGTCCCAACATTTTTGATAAGATAAGAATTATGACACATAATTCATGATTTGTGTATGAGGCTCATATGACCATATAATATATATTATGAACTGAACTTACAGTATAGAGACCACATTTTGGTCGGATGCTGTGGGTTCAGGCAAACTGATTACAGGTCATAGTAACTTTGGTTGCCCTGGCTACGAAATCATGATATACTGTATGTGGAAAATTACCAACACTACGTCTTCCTTGTTATGATCTGGGAACCAATCAATGATTCCCACGACTTATACTGTTATAACTGTACTCTTTATATACTGTTCTCCTCCATCTTGGAGGAGAGAGAGATTTAGAAAGCTGCCGCTATGGTAGCTCACTGTTTGTCTCCTCTGTCTGACTCCTCTCAAATACAACAATCTAAGATACAGTCCTTTGGTCTCTGTTTTATTTTGGTTATGGATTTATAGATCCATACTTATTTCACTTTAATTAATTTATTTAACAATAATGGTCCTTCTCGACTGGAAAAGCTGCGGTGCGTTTGACCAGCCAGGGGGGGACTTGAGGACCGGTACTGTACGGTCCTTCTCTCACCAGGGCTGGCCAAAACGCTCCGACACGCTTTAAAAGTACCAGCCAAATATGGAAAATCTCTACATTGCTGTATTTTCAGACAAAGATTTTTATTGGACAACAGTGTTATCTTATTTTGGATTAATGTGGACCCGCGTGGACATCCATCAGCACCGGACCGTGTGACGAAGGGTTGGATATATCCACCGATGCTCGACGTGTGCGGTGCTTTGGGATCTCCACGCCTGGCAAATTCCTAAGATGATTAAGATAAGTACATATTTACTTAGTCCCCGTAACGTGTCGTGTCTTTGAATTTTGAATTAACAATGTTAATGTAATGATAATTGAGATGATTTGTGAATTATGTTCTCCCTCCGTTGGAGGAGTCGGAAAGCTCCTAAATAATGTTTTCGTTTGACACGCGTTGTAAATTAATCCTTATCTAGACAGAATGGTCGTAAAACTCTTTGTTTCATCTTACAAAGTTTAAGGGTGGTACGTAACTCCCTAATCTATTTTTAACTATTTCTCTGGTTTGGTCTCGCTCTCTCATTGTGATGAGGAGGCAGACACAATACTGATTTTCATACTTTAACTTTTTTTTCGGTACAGTCATTTGTCAGTTTGTTTGGACCCTATGAATGGTCATTATTTGTTAGTCAGCCTGAATTTAACGAGTACTTCTAGTCAGTTGTGGTTATAGCTTGTTTGTCTGGACCATATGAATGGTCAGTATTTGTCAGTTTGTTACTGTTATGTTCACTGTACCGATAATACTGTGTTTACTCTACGCCTCTCACTCCCTCGCTTGCCCTCGCGAAGCAGAGTGGGGGAGTCAGAAGCAATATGTTTATCTTTAAGACCGTTTTTATGGACCAGTTCTGTTTTCTGTAATATTAAGTACTTTTAAGACGTTTTAAAATGTCTCTGAGAAATTAAAGTTAAGATTTAAGATTAAGAATAACTAACTCAAATTATTGATGTCTAAATTAATTTAATATGTTGTAACGTTAAGATTTAAAACCTACCAGAGGATTCTGGCTGTGTCTGAGTATAAATTGTCATTTATTTGATGACTTCTCTGTGAGAATGAGTTTGCCGCACTGTATGTGTGAGGGCGTGCACGAGTTTTGGGGAAGTGCATGTGCGTGGTGTTCTGAGAGAGTGTGAGGGTGTGCATGCCGGCGCCTCCCCCCCCTCCCTCATCGTGTCAACCCCCCCCCCCCCCCCCCCCCCCCTCTCTCTTCGTCAACGCGTGCGTGCCGTTCCAATACTGTATGTGTGAGTGCGGGCATGCGCCTGTGTGTGCGTGAATGCGCTTTAACCCCCACCTTATCTTTTCACTCTGTCCTCCTCCCGTCTGTGGACGTGCATGTGAGCGTGCATGTGAGTGTGTGTGTGCACTTCTGAGTGCAGCGTGTGTGTGCCTGTGTGGCTAGAATAACACCTGCCAGCCAAGGCCATGTTTTTGTGTGATACTGATATCTGTTTTGGGAACATGTGAGAGTGTTTTGACCTCCTCTCTTATTTTTCGTCAACATTAAATTGTTTTCTGTCTAAAGTATTTTGTTGATGTTCTATCCTGTCTTGTTATGAATACATTTAAGAAAAACTTCATTACCCATAAATCTCTTGTTTTGAAACTTCCTGTTCTCTTGTTACCATAACAACCTTTAGACCCCATTGTTGAGAAGGACACAAGGTCGCTTCTCGCCCTTAAGGCGTATTACTGGTACTAGACACAGTGTCTAGCAACTCTCCCCATTCCCGACTGGTACTGTATAGTAGGGATGGGTATCGTTCACCTCTGAATCGATACGATACCTTTTTCGATACCTGGGAATCGATACGATACCTGTTTCGATATTGTTTTCGATACTTTTTTATTTATTATTATTATTATTATCAACTTTTTTCCATAGGCTATTTTACACACCACAATAGGTTATTAAGGCCGCCTAAGACAGCCATTTTCATGTCAAGTAGTAGGCTTACTGTAGTTGATGGGACTACTATTACTGTTACTATGGCTGCTATTTTATATACAAGTGTTTGTCTGCAATAGAACACATTCTTTATACAGCTATTCTATGGCTATACTGTTGACGGTTTATTATTTTTACTATTATTGTTATCATCATCATCATCATCATCTTACCTTATCTTAGTTTTTCTTATTATTATTATCACCTCGATCACAACATTGCATTTTGCTTCTTGTCCCTGAGTAGTGACAATAAAACCTTGCTTCTCTTTTTTCTTAAACCTCACATCAACAATTTGCGTTGCTGAATGCAACTCCATTGAACGCGAATGCGCGTTCGCGTCTACTGCATACATGAACGTGCAGCATGGAGTTACACAGAGACAGGGTGTCTGCCCTGCGCTGGCGAAACAAACACAAACATGCATAAAAAGTTTGTTTCAACCGATCAATTACTTTTTCTACACGGTCGGAACTAAAGACACATGTACCGCCATACTACACATCTCTCCCGGGACTGTATTCTTTTTTTCATACGACACAGAAAAAGGCTTTCACTTCTTCAACACGGAAAGGGTGAAAGCCAGACAGAGCAGCGAGCGGAGAGGGGGAGAGGCTATGGGGAAGAGTAGCTCTGGTCCAGAGCGTTAGCGTGGGACTGGGGAAAGGTGACGATCGATGCTCACACTGTACACAGTGTCACAGCCGGAGATCATAGACGTTGGATCATCATAATAATATTATTGGCTATTGTCGGATGTTTTCAGTTGTGGGCCATTTTCACAGTAACGCAACTACGCAAGTTTACTAAAGCAATTCAATGTTGTTACGGATGCGACCGGCCACGGGTACGTTCAAGAGTATCGAAACGAGGTACCGTTTGTTTTTACGTGAACCGATACTCGATAGTACCGACGTCATGCATTCGATACCAATAAAAGTACCGACTTCGGTACCCAACCCTACTGTATAGTGCCCTTTTCATTGATTTAAATAATTTAAATTATTTTATTTAACTTCTATGTCACATCTATATTGATGTGCCAAAACGGGGGAGTGTTTAAGGATTAATTTTGATTTAATTTTGATTTGTTTTTGATTAATTTAATTTGGTTTTTCATTGATTTAAGATTTATTTGAAACTTAATTTGAAATATTTCTGTTTTCATGGGCTTGACACTGGACGGAGAGAGGAATGCAGTGTGGGGAAGGAATCGGGTCACCGGAAAACCACCACGACTGAGGCGGGGTGCAGACGAACCACCATCTGAGGCCAGGACAGTGCATGCCAATTCACCGCATCGGCACGAGTCAATCGTGCCTGGTCGGTGAGTTTCTGTTGCACTGTTGAAGTTATGCCATGTAGTACAAACACTACCTGAAGAATTAAGTTGTCGTGAACAAATAAACTGGCCAAAGGTTCTCTGCTCCGTAGGAAACACCTGAAAGAAGACGACCCAGAAGAACCCACAGCTTCTGCATGTCCTCACCGCCGTCTCTCCACTGCCCCACCGTCATCATCGTCATCCGATCCTTGGACTTATGGACTTTTTAATTAATCTTTTATTTGTTTTCATTCTTTATTCTTTATTTGTTTATTCAATTTTAATTCTGTCTTCATTCATCTGTAAAAAACGATGAAATATTTTTATTGGTGTCATTTCTCTTTAACTTTAAGGATTTATTACAGTTCCTTTTTGAAAATTTGAATTTCTAAATATTATTAAAGTATTCATATTATTATTATTATTACCCTGATAAAATGTTTAATGTGGAGGTCATATGAACCTCATACAAAAATTAAAGGGTAGATTGATAAGATAAGAATTATGACACATAATTCATGATTTGTGTATGAGGCTCATATGACCATATAATATATATTATGAACTGAACTTACAGTATAGAGACCACATTTTGGTCGGATGCTGTGGGTTCAGGCAAACTGATTACAGGTCATAGTAACTTTGGTTGCCCTGGCTACGAAATCATGATATACTGTATGTGGAAAATTACCAACACTACGTCTTCCTTGTTATGATCTGGGAACCAATCAATGATTCCCACGACTTATACTGTTATAACTGTACTCTTTATATACTGTTCTCCTCCATCTTGGAGGAGAGAGAGATTTAGAAAGCTGCCACTAGTGTGGTAGCTCACTGTCTGTCTTCCTTGTCTGACTCTCTTAAAATACAGCAATCTAAGATATACAGTCCTTTGTCTCTTTGTCTTATTTTAATTATGGATTTATATATATCCATACTTGTTTAACTTTAATTAATTTATTTAACAATTTTCACTCTAGAAAGGTGCATATTCCCTCTATACACTTAAACTTTATGGCGTAAAGTAAAATATATACACTTATAACTTTATTTCCAGTTTGTTTACTGTTGAATACAGTGTTGTTAATCATCTGAGCACTCCCCCAAAATTATTTGGGGACCCCCTGGGGGTCCCGACCCACAGGTTGAAAACCACTGTCTTAGAGTGACAAAATCTTTCCAGTGACAAAATGGCAACTAAAGTAATGAAAAAGGTCACCCAAAGAACAAACTTTTTGACTTTCTGACGTGAATTGGTTTATTATTATTATTATTTATATATTATTATTACCCCTATCGTTAAATCGGTCCACGAAGCCGAGGTCCTAGGGCTGGTGTACACGACAAATTTCCAAACCCCGCTGTGTGTTCCCTGGGGGCGTGAAAAATAAGGGGGTGGGCTCTACATGTCCTCTGGGACCCCATCTACGTATGGACACCACTTGTTCGCCCATCCGTCTTACGGATGCTTTTTTATTCCATTTTATTTGTTTTAGGGTCCTATCTTGCAGTTCAAGCCTATTTCCACAGGGTGGCAGGCTACTTTCCCAACCTACTGGAGGTGAACATGCAGGGGCGTTAATTGGGTATGGCAAGCTATGGCAGCTGCCATACCTTGGCTACAGGGGGGAAATAATTAAATGTACTTTTCATCGTGCCTGTTGCTAAGGTATGGCAACATGATTGGTGTCTTGCAAGACACCAGTCATGTTGCCATACCTTAGCCTTTCCTGAACTGACGCCGCTGTGAACATGTGTACACAGCCAGCATATTACTCAATGCCAAACTTTGCACACACACTCCTTGCCTGCCAATCCACAACCTCCACCCCTCCAGGGACCCCCAGGGCTTATCTCCCGATTAGGACACTTTCCAGCATAGTGACATGCAGAACAAACTGTCCATATAGTATGGTTTACATAAAAGTCAGTTGTCTTTCACACACACACACACACACACACACACACACACACACACACACACACACACATAGTTAAAAAACCCAATACAGCAGATCTACAAGCACCTCACAGATCTACAAGCACCTCGCACATGCCAGGGACAGAGTAGGTTGGCCTGCATAAGCCTTGCTGTCAACACACTATACTACACCACTCAGGCCACCAAGCCAGGTGTGGTCAATTAGTGCCTTCTTTTGATCAGTGGCTTCTGCTTGATGAGTGGCACCAGTCTGTCTTTGTTCCCTGGTCAGTCAAGTTCACTGGGAGAGAATGTTTCAGATCAGTGCAAGTGTATTTGTTTTCCATTTGGACTTACTGTGTTTTGTTGGTACAGTATGCGTGCGACTAACTAATATTTCTGATAATTCCAATTTGTTTGTTGTTTAATTAGCCGGATTGTGAATGCCCTGCATTTTTCTTTCATCTTTAGAACCACACGTGTGTAACAAAACAGAGTGGTGATCATTTGGTGTGGGTGAAGAGAAGAAAAACATTTCATTAAAGGAGTAGTTCACCCCCAAAGTGACTTTTTTTCTATTGAACTCAAGTCTCCATGGCGTGAGTAATACATTGAAAAAATAAGTCATTTTGGGGGTGAACTACTCCTTGAATGTCAGTTTTGTGGTGTTTTGACTGGACACCCTGAACATATTGCCAGATAGATAGACAGACAGACAGACAGACAGACAGAGAATTGTAGGCCTTGCATTTATTTGACTTGGTTCCAACAGATGGCGAAAATAGCTAATCTTCAAGCTCACAATGCCTCACTGTTTGGACAAAGAGTTGAGGCGTTACATTTTGTAAAACACGGCCTTGTGAAAATAGCAGATCTACATGCTCACAACACCTCACAACGCAGGGCGGCGTGAGCATGTAGATCTGATATTTTCACAATTTCTGCCCCTAATATTTAATTTATCATTTTAAAAGTATTAAAAAGTCCTTAAATTGTCTCTTTAGAAATGTGCAGATAGCCTCTGTATACTGTTGAGTGGAAAAACAATGTTTCACATTAAGCTAAACATTTGGGACCACCCAAGATCATTTGGAGACCCCTCTAGGGGTCCCATAGTTGAACCACTGACTTATAAGGGGAGTATGGAGACCCCTCTAGGGGTCCCATAGTTGAACCACTGACTTATAAGGGGAGTATATGAGGCTGGATCCGTCTGGAACACTGCACTAGGCTCTCGCCAGCTCTGTAGCTCTCCACACTTGAACAGTTGTGTCCTTAAATTCAATTATAATAATTAACCCCTGTATATACGGGCAATAGTTTTACATGACTTTGTGTACACAGCCAATAGTTTTACATGAACATGTCTAGGCTTTAGTACTGTACTGCCTCGTATAGCCCAACAGAGCCCAGCACAGAACAGCACAGCCCACCAGAGCCCAATACAGCCCCCCAGAGCCCAACAGAGTCCAGCAAACCTAAGTCCAGCCCAGCCGAGTAGGAGTATAGACCGGGGAAAGGGGGTAGTTAGATGACTCCACCAGGCCATTACTGTCCAGATCTGGCTTGAATAGGCCAGACTAGGGTAGACAGGACTGCACCAGACAACACCAGGCTGCTCCAGCCTGGTGGGACACTCAGAGACTTTGTAAACGCCTGTGTACATTTCCCATAGATTCTATGGGACTTGAACACTTGCTCCTGCCCTTCGTGTACACAATCTGTGCCGTGTCCCCTCAGAGGGACATTGTGGGCCCCCCGACCTCACTTTGAGAACCGGCCATGGACCACTTGATAAGCCCACAGTGTCCCTCTGAGGGTCCCCCGACCTCACTTTGAGAACCGACCATGGACCACTTGATAAGCCCACAGTGTCCCTCTGAGGGTTCATGTAAAACTACTGGTGACTTTGTACACGCCTGTGTACATTTCCCATAGATTCTATGGGACTTGAACACTTGCTCCTGCCCTTTGTGTACACGGTCTGTGCCGTGTCCCCTCAGAGGGACACTGTGGGCCCCCGACCTCACTTTGAGAACCGACCATGGACCACTTGATAAGCCCACAGTGTCCCTCTGAGGGTCCCCCGACCTCACTTTGAGGACCGACCATGGACCACTTGATAAGCCCACAGTGTCCCTCTGAGGGTCCCCGACCTCACTTTGAGAACCGACCATGGACCACTTGATAAGCCCACAGTGTCCCTCTGAGGGTTCATGTAAAACTACTGGTGACTTTGTACATGCCTGTGTACATTTCCAATAGATTCTATGGGACTTGAACACTTGCTCCTGCCCTTCGTGTACACGGTCTGTGCCGTGTCCCCTCAGAGGGACACTGTGGGCCCCCGACCTCACTTTGAGAACCGACCATGGACCACTTGATAAGCCCACAGTGTCCCTCTGAGGGTCCCCCGACCTCACTTTGAGGACCGACCATGGACCACTTGATAAGCCCACAGTGTCCCTCTGAGGGTCCCCGACCTCACTTTGAGAACCGACCATGGACCACTTGATAAGCCCACAGTGTCCCTCTGAGGGTTCATGTAAAACTACTGGTGACTTTGTACATGCCTGTGTACATTTCCCATAGATTCTATGGGACTTGAACACTTGCTCCTGCCCTTCGTGTACACGGTCTGTGCCGTGTCCCCTCAGAGGGACACTGTGGGCCCCCCGACCTCACTTTGAGAACCGGCCATGGACCACTTGATAAGCCCACAGTGTCCCTCTGAGGGTTCATGTAAAACTTAAAACTAATGCCCGTGTACACAGTGGTTAATCGCATGTGCAAGGATCTACAGAGCTGGCTGGAGCAGCCTGGTGGAGTCTGGTGCAGTCCTGTCTACCCTGGTCTGGCCTATTCAAGCCAGATCTGGACAGTAATGGCCTGGTGGAGTCATCTAACTACCCCCTTTCCCCGGTCTATACTCCTACTCGGCAGGACTGGGCTGGACTTAGGTTTGCTGGACTCTGTTGGGCTCTGGGGGGCTGTATTGGGCTCTGGTGGGCTGTGCTGTTCTGTGCTGGGCTCTGTTGGGCTATACGAGGCAGTACAGTACTAAAGCCTAGACATGTTCATGTAAAACTATTGGCCGTGTACACAAAGTCATGTAAAACTATTGCCTGTGTACACAGTGGCTTTTTCCTTGACCTTTCGAGTTAGGAGTGTCGTAGAGACACGAGACCGGGTTTGTTGGATTCAGCGTCAAAAAGTAAGTCAGAATAAGTGTCTTTTATCCGAAAGAATGTGTAATCGTGTTGGTGGCGTGCAAATTTCGTGTCTTTTTCGCAATCATAAAGGGTTCAAAGTGTCGGAGAGACACGAAACCCATTCCATCGGATCAGGCATCCTTCAAATATGAAAAGTGTTTCCTGCGTAAAACAAACAGATTTTTTTAGATTTTTTTTATTGATTTTAAGGACAAAAATCCGGGTTTCGGTGTCTTTTTCGCAATCGTAAAGGGTCATGAGAACCTAAGTCCAGCCCAGCCGAGTAGGAGTATAGACCGGGGAAAGGGGGTAGTTAGATGACTCCACCAGGCCATTACTGTCCAGATCTGGCTTGAATAGGCCAGACTAGGGTAGACAGGACTGCACCAGACAACACCAGGCTGCTCCAGCCTGGTGGGACACTCAGAGACTTTGTAAACGCCTGTGTACATTTCCCATAGATTCTATGGGACTTGAACACTTGCTCCTGCCCTTCGTGTACACAATCTGTGCCGTGTCCCCTCAGAGGGACATTGTGGGCCCCCCGACCTCACTTTGAGAACCGGCCATGGACCAGATCGGGCATGCTTCAAATATGAAACGTGTGTCCTGCCTGAAACAAAACATATTTTTTTGATTTTTTTATTCATTTTAAGGACAAAGGGCCTGTTTTGACGCCTAAAACGACCCTTTTCCTTGACCTTTCGAGTTAGGAGTGCCGTGTACACAGGATCTACAGAGCTGGCTGGAGCATGGAGCAGCCTGGTGGAGTCTGGTGCAGTCATCTAACTACCCCCCTTCCCTGGTCTATACTCCTATTGGGCAGGACTGGGCTGGACTTAGGTTTGCTGGAGTCTATTGGGCTCTGGTAGGCTGTATTGGGCTCTGGTGGGCCGTGTTGTGCTGTGATGGGCTCTGTTGGGCTAAACGAGACAGTACAGTACTAAAGCCTGAACATGTTCATGTAAAACTATTGGCTGTGTACACAAAGTCATGTGAAACTATTGCCCGTATATACAGGGGTTAATTATTATAATTGAATTTAAGGACACAACTGTTCAAGTGTGGAGAGCTACAGAGCTGGCGAGAGCCTAGTGCAGTGTTCCAGACGGATCCAGCCTCATATACTCCCCTTATAAGTCAGTGGTTCAACTATGGGACCCCTAGAGGGGTCTCCATACTCCCCTTATAAGTCAGTGGTTCAACTATGGGACCCCTAGAGGGGTCTCCAAATGATCTTGGGTGGTCCCAAATGTTTAGCTTAATGTGAAACATTGTTTTTCCACTCAACAGTATACAGAGGCTATCTGCACATTTCTAAAGAGACAATTTAAGGACTTTTTAATACTTTTAAAATGATAAATTAAATATTAGGGGCAGAAATTGTGAAAATATCAGATCTACATGCTCACGCCGCCCTGCGTTGTGAGGTGTTGTGAGCATGTAGATCTGCTATTTTCATAAGGCCGTGTTTTACAAAATGTAACGCCTCAACTCTTTGTCCAAACAGTGAGGCATTGTGAGCTTGAAGATTAGCTATTTTCGCCATCTGTTGGAACCAAGTCAAATAAATGCAAGGCCTACAATTCTCTGTCTGTCTGTCTGTCTGTCTGTCTGTCTGTCTGTCTGTCTGTCTGTCTATCTGGCAATATCCTCAGGGTGTCCAGTCAAAACACCACAAAACTGACATTCAAGGAGTAGTTCACCCCCAAAATGACTTATTTTTTCAATGTATTACTCACGCCATGGAGACTTGAGTTCAATAGAAAAAAAGTCACTTTGGGGGTGAACTACTCCTTTAATGAAATGTTTTTCTTCTCTTCACCCACACCAAATGATCACCACTCTGTTTTGTTACACACGTGTGGTTCTAAAGATGAAAGAAAAATGCAGGGCATTCACAATCCGGCTAATTAAACAACAAACAAATTGGAATTATCAGAAATATTAGTTAGTCGCACGCATACTGTACCAACAAAACACAGTAAGTCCAAATGGAAAACAAATACACTTGCACTGATCTGAAACATTCTCTCCCAGTGAACTTGACTGACCAGGGAACAAAGACAGACTGGTGCCACTCATCAAGCAGAAGCCACTGATCAAAAGAAGGCACTAATTGACCACACCTGGCTTGGTGGCCTGAGTGGTGTAGTATAGTGTGTTGACAGCAAGGCTTATACAGGCCAACCTACTCTGTCCCTGGCATGTGCGAGGTGCTTGTAGATCTGTGAGGTGCTTGTAGATCTGCTGTATTGGGTTTTTTAACTAGTTTGAAGTGTTGGTGCCATGCTGTGACAGCTTGAAGCAGGGATGGCTCCCCACAAACCCAATTGTGATGAAAAATATTTATGAAATAAATAAATGAAATATATATATATATATATATGTCACCGGATATAAGAGAACCAGCACATTCGAGACGCGGAGCACTCGTGATGCGGCACGGGGCGGAGCAAGCGGTCGCCACAACAACGTATTCCAGGCGGTGCGCCGCTCTATTGTCCACGACACTGCGAGCGGCTACCGAAGCCCCCCTGTATCCACGAAGCCCAAACGAGTTACGAGGCCCCCCTGGGTCCACGAAGCCCCAAGCGGCGCGAAGGCCAGCGGACCTTGGTCCTGCTCTTCGCCCCCGAGCGCCGCAGGCGCGAGTGGCCGCGAAGAGCGGGCCAGGGCCGCGCGGCCGGCGGAGCGCCGCGCGAGTTGCGAAGCCGTGGTGAATGCAATCGTTATATTTATGCCCAGGCCGTAAGGCCTGGGCAAGCGCACGTTAAACGCCCTGTCCAAGTGACTACAATGGAGCTAATGGCTAGGCTAGGCTAGGCTAGGCTAGGCTAGGCTAGGCTAGGCTAGGCTAGGCTAGTAAATAAAGAGTAAACACTTCCGGTCTGCGGCGAGTTCAAAGCGTGACGTAACTCTCTTATCCAGTGGCTGACGTCGCCATCTGGTGGTGATTAGTGTGTGGTGAACGTCAAAACGAGTGCTCCTGGACAACTTTTCCTGGTTTCTTGAACATACTGTAACATATATATATATATATATATATATATATATATATATATATGTATATATATATATATATATATATATATATATATATATATATATATGTGTGTGTGTGTGTGTGTGTGTGTGTGTGTGTGTGTGTGTGTGTGTGTGTGTGTGTGTGTGTGTGTGTGTGTGTGTGAAAGACAACTGACTTTTATGTAAACCATACTATATGGACAGTTTGTTCTGCATGTCACTATGCTGGAAAGTGTCCTAATCGGGAGATAAGCCCTGGGGGTCCCTGGAGGGGTGGAGGTTGTGGATTGGCAGGCAAGGAGTGTGTGTGCAAAGTTTGGCATTGAGTAATATGCTGGCTGTGTACACATGTTCACAGCTGCGTCAGTTCAGGAAAGGCTAAGGTATGGCAACATGACTGGTGTCTTGCAAGACACCAATCATGTTGCCATACCTTAGCAACAGGCACGATGAAAAGTACATTTCATTATTTCCCCCCTGTAGCCAAGGTATGGATAAGCCCACAGTGTCCCTCTGAGGGTCCCCCGACCTCACTTTGAGAACCGACCACGGACCACTTGATAAGCCCACAGTGTCCCTCTGAGGGTCCCCCGACCTCACTTTGAGAACCGACCATGGACCACTTGATAAGCCCACAGTGTCCCTCTGAGGGTCCCCCGACCTCACTTTGAGAACCACCACGGACCACTTGTTAAGCCCACAGTGTCCCTCTGAGGGTTCATGTAAAACTACTGGTCGTGGACACCACCTAGGGCCTGTGTACATATGGCTCTCTGCTGCCCCCCATTAAGAAACTATAGACGGCACAGACCGTGTACACGAAGGGCAGGAGCAAGTGGTCAAGTCCCATAGAATCTATGGGAAATGTACGAAGTCGTGTACAAAGTCACCGGTTGGTCCACGAGCCATAGTTTTTTCCATTGTAGCTCCCTACAGTGTACACGAATATGATTATTACCCGTTACGACCTGGCTCTTAGGCCATAACAAAAAGGAGGAAGGCACACGGTACAGTTAAAAGTTTGGGAAGCCACACTTTTGTTTACCGCTTTAGTTTGTACGCTTTATTGCGACCGTTAGGTTGTAGTTACTATCAAAACCTCCACCGGCTGTCTGTCTGTCTGTCCGTCAGTCTGTCCGCCACACTTTTGCACTACTCATATCTCCGCCATCGTTGCGCCTATCCATGCCAAACTTTGCACACACACTCCTTGGCCGCCAAACCCCTCATTTCTCACATGGCCCTCTTCTAGCGCCACCATGAGGCCGATTCTCGCAAAACACATTTTTGGACACTGCTCCTACATGGATCTGTCCCATTTCCCATATCCCCTCCTGATTGGCTACCATTGCCTTCTAAAGTTTGTGTATGCGACCTGACAGTCGCTTATCTCCTGATTATGGAGTCTTACTGGTTTCCCTTATTTTTCTATTATTATAGAGTATTATAGACTATAGAGTTTAAGTTACCTTAAGTTCTCTTTTTGTTGCTTTAATAAAACCCCCTAACCCTGCAAGGCACAGCGTTCCTTTTTGGCAACATTTTTTAAATCATTTTTTAAAAAATGTTATAAAGTTTTCCTGTTCATTTTCCTGGTCATCACCATTAAATCCTATTGTTTAGTATTACAATGCCATTGGCCACGATATTTGCATAAATACCCCCCACAGAGACTGACATTCACACCTCCCAGAGAAGTTGAAATTCCAGCGTCTGGACGAACAACCTCTCACTTTTTAACAGAAGCTATTCCTCACTAAAACAAGTAAAATGCCTGTAATATTTTTTTTCGTGATCATTAGAATGTCTAGAACACGTGCATATGTTAATATAGTGAAAAAATATCCCCAAAATGCAAATTAGAGCATGATTTATGGCTATAAAATCTTACAAAAACATTATTAATTTTTTAACATTACATTTTCCTGTGATTAGGACTCCTACAACACCATCTGTTTTTTAATTTTTTAATTTTATTTTTTGGCCAGTAGAAATTAATTCGGGTCTTGCAGGGTTAAAACGTATGCTTTTGGACCCAGCTTTTGTTTGTAGTGCGTCATAAGGCTTAAAAATCCTATTAATAGAGCTTGTATCTGAACTGTACTGTCTTGTGCTTTTTCCCATGCGAACTGCTAACAAAGTATTCAATCAATCAATCATGTTGATACACAACAGTAGTTGGATGTTCCAAGTGTAGTAAGTGATACAGGTGGTTTGTATAATGTATGGTTAATGAAAGTCTATTCCATAGCAGTCTGGCCTGCAGAGTCTCAGCAATGTGTTTTACTGCAGCAGGCATCACAGGTCTGATCATGTCAACACAACAACCGTTGTTGACTAATCCAGCTTGCACGCAACCAAACGCACCCCCTCCACATACAGTACTCTGTGTGCTTTTGATGCACACATTGATAGACAAGACAGCATCAAACAACTGAATGACAATGATATCATAATGTTGTTACTTATGAATGATTAATTGTTAGGTTAGGTAATCAACTGCATCACAGAGAGGGAGTGTATTTGTTAGAAATGATCTTTATGTTTATCTCATATTGAACTTTATCTTTGTATATGTGGAGCAAAGGGAGGTATTGGTTCATACACTACCTATAATGGGTAAATGGTGCATTTACCGGTTTATAACGCTCTTATCCAAAGCACTTCATATAGATTGTGCATTACATTCACCCATTCACACACACACAAGCACGCACATCGATGGCAGAGGAAAGGAACCAACCTGCTCACTGGGAGCAACTAGGGGTTCAACATCTTGCTCAAAGACACTTCGGCACTAATTCTGGGGAAGTCCGGGATCGAACCAGGAACCTTGTGGTTCTCCATCGGGCCGCTCTACGGGCCTCTCTACCCCTGAGCCCCTGTCGCTGTGTGGACAGAGTGGGCCCTTTATTCATCCATATCCATGAACTCTTTTTTTTTTTTTTTTTTTTTTTTTTTACAATAGTTAAAATAGCTGATCTACAAGCTCACAACGTGTCTATGTAGATCAGCTATTTGAAGTATTCTATTTAGTATTTTTTAAGGCATGGATGAAAATAGGGCCCATATGTGTTCATGTGTATATGGTTAAAACCAGTGGTGTAAAGTAACTAAGTACTTTTACTTAAGTACTGTACTTAAGTACTGTTTTGAGGTATTTGTACTTTACTTGAGTATTTTTCTTCTACTCCAGTACATCTCGGATCCAAATATTGTACTTTTACTCCACTACAATTATTTGAAGTTAGTTACTAGTTACTTTGCAGATATAAATGATTATATTATAAAACATACATTAATGCACTTTAACCGGTAACATGTCATTAGGTCGAACACCCTTTGGAGCGACCACCAAACTCTAACCCAAACCTTAATCCTAACCTCAGTAAAACTATGCCTAACTCTAACCCTAACCCTAAACCTAACCTCAGTAACCGTGACGCGGGTGATTATCTAACCTGCCGGCGCTGTTCGACCCAACGGGGGTTCGACCTATGGGGCAGTCCCCCTTTAACCCTATGTTATACCATGGCTATTTGAAAATAGCCGATCCAAGCTCACAACGGGTCGTGTCGCGATGTGTTGTGAGCTTGCAGATCTGCTACCGGTATTTTCAAACATTTTGTACTTTTGCTTTTGTACATTTTGAATTCCAGACTTTTACTTTAAAGGGTGCTCACCGAC
>NC_137823.1:4865021-4980021 GCF_963921795.1 Nannobrachium achirus
TGTATTTGTTACTATCCTACTGTAGTTACTTTGAAGATAATCTCTCGAGACAGCCTCAGAGAACGCTACGGAAGAGAGACAGACCGATAGGTGTCGCACTTTCTTCTTTGACGATGGGTTCCCAGATTGCTTTGAAGATGATGTGATTATTACAAAACATACATTAACAACTTAAGCCTTATGCAAGAGCTACATTTTCAAAATATGTGTATTGTCTTGTGAAATGAGACATTCTGGACATTCTGGATAATGAGTGCCCCCAGGTTGGGGGCGTGCATGCAAGTGGCTAAATGTGTATTTTTAGACAAAATAAGCCCATTCCCAAGATGCACCACAATCTTTCATGGGCAGATGTGACTCATGGGGGCTGGTGTAAATAGTAACAAAGACATTGCCAGCTTATTGTGTCTAAAAAGACATATTTAGCCACTTGTACGCAAGCCCCCACCCACTGAAATCTAAACACTAAAATGGCTAAAACAATAGAAAGCAGTAAATGAAAACATTTTAGCACTCATCTTTTCGTTTCTCTGATTACAATCTAAGTTGTCCTTTAGGTATATTTTGATACCGATACTTTTTCACTTTCTCTCAAGTATATCACTTCACTAGACTGTGGTATTGATACTTTTACTTAAAGAACGTGAGTACTTCTTCCACCATTGGCTGCAACTTTAACTCAGGCTGCATGTGATGATGATGATGATGATGATGATGATGATGATGATGCATTAATGTAAAGTTTTACTTGAATGTATATCTTGTATAAGTTAATCTTCATCAGTCAATCAAAGTCAGTGCCAATTTCGACTATATCCACAAGATGGCATTAGTGCTTCATCACTGTTTCAAAATCTGTTCTTGTTGTTTTGCCTGTATCAAGTGAGTGAAACTATAGGAGCAAATACCCCTTTATTCTAACTGATGTACAAGCTGATGCGAGCTTGTAGATCTGCTATTTATTTTTTTAAGTCGTGAAAATGTGTGCAAATCTTTATGTATTTTTTAAGCGAAAGTTTGTAACACAAATTTTGCTTCTGGGGGGGTCCCTGGAACTGAATATTTTGAGCTGGGTGTCCGAGGCCAAATACATATAATTTTGGGGGTCCTTCACATGAAAAGGTTTGAGAACCACTGACATAGAAACATAGGTTTAAAAAGAAAAACTAAATGTAGACGAATTTAGAAGACATTATAGAATCGTGTCAAAAATATTCAAGACTTGCACAAATTTTCACAATGTTTCAAAAATAGCAGATGAGCTTGCAACAGAGGAGAACTGGTTTCAGAAGGCAAAGAATGTGTTGTGGGGCTGACTGTATACACGCACATGTATGCTTAATATTTATCTTTTATGCCTAGGCCAGACGAATCTGGATATATTTATTGAGTCCCCAGACCTCCACTAAGGGGACAAGCACACACAATAAAGTCTTCAGAGATATCCGGGTTCCATGTCTACACGGATCCAGTGAATCGGATATTTTTCAATGTCTTCACTTATTTATCCGGTTTAAAAAATATCCAGTTCTGCGCCCGAAATATCCAGCTTTGTGTGGCTGCAAGCCCCGATCGCACAAAGAAATGTCTAGCTTCAGAAATATCCAGCTCTGTGTAGCCGGCACATTAATGACCCTGTCATTTTCCACCCACTCAACCATTTGAGAGTGTAAACAGATCCATTATTACAACAGATTAAAACGTATTTTATTTTAATTCTTCAACGTGTCTTTTGCTGTCAAAGGAACACAGGGGAGGGGGCACGGTGGCGCAGTCAGTAGTGCTGTCGCCTCACAGCTAGAAGGTCCTGGGTTCGATTCCCGCCGGGGGACACTGTGGGTGCTGGGGGTGTGTTCCCTCCTCCGTGTCATCAGTGCCCACACCCTAGGTGGGGTTGGCAAAAGGGCCTTTCTGTGTGGAGTTTGCATGTTCTCCCCGTGTCTCTAGATACCCTCACAAAAACATGCAGTAATCCTGGTCTCTATAAAGCCTCCCCCTGGCCAGCCGGGGCGCCTGATGGAGGGGAATGGAACTGGTTGGAATAACGTGTTCCTTCCACGCGCTACGTCCAACCGGGGAAGCTCCCCCTGTCAGGTGATAAGAAGCGGCCTCCTCATGCATTGAAGGAAGCATGAGCTCAGTTCGGGGCCCTCCCCAGGTTGGCAGAGGGAGAGTAGAGCCCAGGATCACAGCTTAGGCAATTGGCACCGGGTGAAAAAAATGGGTTACAAAAATCATGGGATAAAAATTTAGAAAAAAAAAAAAAAAGGAACACAGGGGATTCGGAAGAAAAAAAAGAGAAAAAGAAAGAAGGAAAATTGTATATCCGTGCAAAACAACAATAAAAAAGGGAATAAACAATATCCTGGTAGCCTTGAAATAAAGGAACTGAAATAACACACCACTTATTTAAAAGTGCAAGAGGACATCTGGAGGTTATCACAACAATATACTGTACTACTAATGTATGAAGAACAGAGGAGGAAATATTACAAACACACAGGGGCAAAACAAACAACTTGGTCTATAATACTTAACACACACCTACAGTATGCCAAGTTGAGTTTCACAATTCAATCATATTTACAAGTTGCATAATCGATTAAATAAACGTTAAGAAAAGCTGTAATAAAATTAAGATGATTTTGAAAATAATAATCATCGATCAAACAGTCAAGAGTGTGTGTCTGTTCTCAATAACACACAAATATGCACAGCAGCCATGATGGAGATAAATTGGGCCTTTCCCTTACTTCCTTAACAGGGGCGTCACAAGGGGGGGGGGGAAGTGGGACTGAGTTACCAGGGCGGGGGCCTTAATTATTTTTAGCTATTGTAAAATAGCAGATATACATAGCGTGTAGATCTGCTATTTTTTAAAAGTCGTGAAAATGTGTGCACATCTTTGAATATATGTATTTTTTAAACATTTGTAACCCTGGAAATAAACTCCCTGGAACTAAATATTTTGAGATGGGGGTCCGTGGCCAAATACATATCATTTTGGGGGTCCTTCACATGAAAAGGTTAGAGATGCTTGTATGTCTGCTATTTTTCAATAGTTAAAGCAGAAGATAATGCGTATGCGTTCCCAGTCTAAATGGGTTAAACCCCCTCCTCCCCCTATGAAGAACATTCATGGGGGGCCCGCAGTGAATCCTTGTACCCAGGGCCCAGAATGTGGTGTGACACCCCTGGTTACCAATGGTTCTAATGAAGGCCCTGGTAGTGGTTCTCACACTGTCATTTTTTATTTATTTCAAGGACCTCCAGTATACATTTGGTTCCATTTGTACACTCTCAGAGTAACTCATCCGCTAGGGTCCATTTGGGACCCCCTCTAGGAACAATGGGGGTACCTGCATGGACCCCGCTTTGAGAGCCACTGGTGTAGCAGAGGTGACCACGGTTTTCCCAATGACCCTGAGCGCAACGGTGGGGGCGCGGGGGGCTGCAAGGGTGATGACGACGGAGGCGTGCTGTCTCAGGCGACCGTGAGCCACGTGAGCCACCGCAGAGCGAGCGAGTCGCCGTGTCGAGCGTTGCGGCAGTCGCATGAGCCGACTCAGTGCCGTTACCGAGTTATGTGCCGTTATGGACGGATTGGTAAATCTTTATCCCCCCGACTTTCGGCACCTCTGCGCGGTCCAAATGAACACAGCGAAGCGCTCCCCACCTCCTTGCCCACCACTGGCCCACACCGTTGCGCTCAGGTTCATTGGGAAAACTGCGGTCGCCTAGCAGAGTGTTTCCAGTGAGCCGACATGCACAATATCACCCTGACCAACACCCCTGACCAGAATGGAACAGAGCTTTCATTAGTATCATTGGTAACACCTGTTATTAAGAATGTCTCTACAATATGGCTGCTGTGCATGGAGCATATTGCAGTTCCACGACCGCCTTTCAAGTGGTCCCGTTGTGAAGTTACTGCTGGAAATTATTTTGGTTCCCAACATACAGTAGAAGGCCTTCCTATGGATCTCCACATAGTTCCAGGAATCAAACCAGGAGGCTCCCGGACAGGGGGGACTGTCCCCACATGATGTCCCCCAGACGGGGACTGTCCCCACATGATGTCCCCCCCATAGAGAGGCTGTGCCTCAGGTTGTGAAGGAGAACTGGTCCTGTTCTATGGGCTTCTTGACCCAGGCTCCCAGGCCGGCCTTGTGGAAGGCCTGGATGAGGGCCTGCTTGGCTGCCTGGTACTCCAGCACCGCTTGCTTGGCCTGGTGGTAGGTGGAGGGTCTGGACGTCTGGACCCTCAGAGTGGACGAGAACTGCACACACAGTCAGTCACACAGGAGACAACAAGGTTCATTACTTTCATAACTGGCATTAACACACATTGAGAACTACACACACAGTCAGTCACACAGGAGACAACATGGTTCAGTGGGGGTTTCATTTTATAACTGATAAATGTTATATTTAAGACCTGAGCAGCGGCGGCTCCAGAGAATTGTGACTGGGGGGGCTATGGGGGAGCTGGCTTTTTTAGAGCAGGGGCTAATTCATTTTGGCAGCAAACAATAATGAATAGTTCTAATATGACAAACAAGATTTTTTTCGCTTAGGGTATGGATAACTGAACAGACCAGATCCTTGGCAGATGCCAGGTCAAAATTCGAGGAATGTATAGGTGATCGGATAGGGTTTTTGTGAGGCTGCCAGCATAAAAAGTATGATTTTATAGTATGGTTTCAGTCAATTGTCTTTCACATATTCATATAAATTGTATTTATTCTTTAAATATTTTTTTATTCTTTAAATATTTTTCATCACAATTGGACTTGTGGGGTGGGGGTGCTACGCCTTCACCTCAGGCTGCAACACCCCTAATACAATCATAATTGAACTGGGGACCGCCGCCCCCAAAATAATCTGAGACCTGTTAAAAAAAGGGAGTCCCTTCTTCAGCTTCCCTGCCTTGTGTGGTCCAGTAATCACAGTACCTTGCAGTGCAGTCTGGTCCAGCGGCTGTAGAGGGCGTGCTTGCACAGCCTGGAGGGCCGTCCCAGATCGTCCTTCCCCGTGGTGGCGTTGACCACCTCCAGGCCAGGGTCTCCCAGGGTCCAGTTCACACTGAAACTGGGGGCTTTGCCCGGCTGTCTGGCCTCCGCGTTGCTGATCCCTGCAGGGGCGTCACAAGGGAGGGGGGGGGGGGGGGGGGGGGGGCTGAGTTACCAGGGCCCAAGGTGGAGGAGCCTTCATAGAGGGTATGCGCGTCACATCATCATCATCATAACCGGAAGTAATGTGGGAACGCCTACTGAGTGGCAAAAAGATACTTCCTGGCCATGACAGCCCATACATCCAAACAGAAGAGTCATATCTCATAGCATTACATGATGTTAAACGACGTTAAACTCACTGTGTAACTCAATTTGCCACTCGATTTGCCATTCACTTTATGCATGCGCACCCTCTATTATTTTATACTTTAGCTATTGAAAAATAGCAGATATACAAGCTCACAGCGCGGCACCGAGTGCCGCGCTGCGAGCTTGTAGATCGGCTATTTTTGAAAAGTCGCTAAAATGTGTGCAGATCTTTGAATACAGTATTATGTCTTTTTTAAGCGAACATTTGTAACTCAAATTTTGCTTCAGGGGGTCCCTGGAACTAAATATGTTGAGATGGGGGTCCGTGGCCAAATACATAACATTTTGGGGGTCCTTCACATGAAAAAGTTTGAGCACCACTGACATAGAAACATAGGTTTTTCAAAAAACCTCAGAAGGATTTGAAATATTCAAAGACTTAACTTAAAAAATAGCAGATCTAGAAGCTTGCAGTGTGAGCTTGTAGATCTGCTATTTTTCAATAGTTAAAGCACATAATGCGTAACAATGCGTTCCCAGTCTAAATGGGTTAAACCCCCATCCTCCCTCCCCCCGTATGAAGAACATTCATGGGGGTCCCACAGTGAATCCTTGTACCCGGGGCCCAGAGTTTGGTCCTCACCGCTGAGCAGGGGCTTGTGCAGCGCGTAGGGAGGCTGCAGGTCCTCCATGTCGGCGCTGATCCTCTGGTACATGGCTCTGGACAGATGGTCCGCGTGGTACAGGCTGCCCAGGATCACGCTGCTGAAGTACAGCGGCTCCGTGATGTAGCTCATCAGAGAGCCCTGGAAGCCCACCGCGTTCCACCTGCCAGAGAAACACTGTGATTGTACTGATGGCAGCTCACACAGAGAGAGAGAAACACTATGATTGTACTGATGACACCCAGGGGTATGGCAGCGCGCAGAGAAACACTATGATTGTACTGATGACACCCAGGGGTATGGCAGCGCGCAGAGAAACACTATGATTGTACTGATGACCAGGGACGAACTGGGACTAAAATTCAGCCCTGGCATCTTAGCCCAGACCAGCCCCCACAACCAGCACGCGCAGATACTCTACCGACTCATCCGGTCGAGGCACATACCAATACACAAGCTCTTAATACCACAACTTTTACAGAACAACATAAATGATAACTACACAACCCACAGGCAACTACACAATCCATAAATTGTATAAGTTAGCGTACAGTTCTCACCAACAAGGGGAGTATGAACATGACATCGGCAAATAACAACTTAGCATTAGCAAGCGGGGATCTTTTGGCAATGTGTGCCCTGGCAGAAAAAAGGTTGAGAAAAGGTTGACACTAGTAACTAGTGTCTTATACCACCATTATTATTATTATTATGAGAAATGCACTCCTTAAAGTTGAAACAAAATAAGTTAAGAACCAATTAACCAGTCTGCTTAAAGTATGCATCTGTAGCAGCTAGTTGACAGTGCAGAGAGACATAATTGCCTTCCTTTGATCCATTGATAAGGGGCCGTTACTACTTATTGGCATCAGCTGCCAGCTGGACACAGAGTCTGACACAATTAGTACAGGCAATCTAAGAAAGAAAATGGGCCAACCTTGAACAAATTGCAACACAAACTCTTTCAACTTTTTTTGTTTCATAAATATGTTAGTAATAACATATCAAAAGTCCTAAGAAATCCAAGTGGTGGAACATAGTGAAAAATGCTGAAATAGGTGATGTCACAATTCCCCATTGACGCCCATGTTAAAAAATGATTTATGGAAGTTTTCTTAGCTGTTGTCCAAAGAAAAGGTTCAATACTTTCCAGAATTACCTAGAAACTGTGTTGGATGCAGTAAATTGATTGTTTAAAGGGAAATTGTTAATATTATAGCCATTTTGTGAGTAAAAAGGGACAAACTTCACCCAAGAGAAAATCGGAAATATGGTTTATGATCCCTCGCGTCCTGATGTAGCTGGGTTTGACAGGGATTTGCGGACGACTGCGGACGACTGCGTTGATCACTTGGAGTTCACCGGTTCGCCGTGAAGTTTCCGCAGGGGTCCCTGGACTATCGTACTCAACCGCACTGTGTTCCTCGGTCGGACCCGATGGTTCCTTCTGCCGCGTCCCAATGTAGCTGGATATGACAGGGATTTGCGGACAACTGCGGACGCCTGCGTTATCCATTTGGAATTCCGCGGTTACCCCTGAAGGTGCCGCAGGGGTCCCTGGACCCTCGCACTCAGTCGCGTTGTGTCCCTCGGTTGGACACAACGGTTCCTTCCCTCGCGTCCCGATGTAGCTGGGTTTGATGTGGATTTGCGGACGACTACGAACGGCTGCGTTGATCACTTGGAGTTCCCTGGTTAGCCGTGAAGATGCCACAGAGGTCTCTGGACCCTGGTACTCAGCTGCGTTGTGTCCTTCGATCGGACACAACGGTTCCTTCCCTGGCGTCCCGATGTAGCTGGGTTTGATGGGGATTTGAGGATGAGTCTTGATCTGAGGATCCATTGTTGTTGTCACGGTAGCGTTAGCAACATTAGCTTGGGGTGGGATCGGCTGATCCCTGGCCAAACTGGCATCTTCTTGCCTGGTAGTGTTTGGACCAGGGTTTTGTGGTACGTCTCCCGATCGTAGCAGGTAAAGGAAGATCAATGTCCTTCTATCAAACTTGCCTGACAGGGGTTTATTCTTCCGATCCGGGTTTGATGTTAACGTGGAGTAGATAGTAGCTGTACCGAAACCAAGATGTTTGCGTTCGGTCCCGTCATGCAGGTAGAAGGCGTTGTGGGACTCCTTCTGTTCTCGAACATAATTCTCAGACTCTATTTGGTGGAGGTTCCGTGGTGAGTTAAAGGGATATTCCACTTTAAAAAAACTTTTGGTCATTTTATTGTCTAATCAGGATTTTATGAACAACCTGGACAGTTTTGAATTTGCTTGATTCAATATTTAGATATTTGATGTAAATGTTATCTGCCCCCCAGGCTCAGGGCCTCTCCACATACACACCCATTGTAACTTCAAACTTCATTTTAACCATGATAGATTCATTAAAAACACCCATTATTTTTCTGGTGACTCATATTAGCCTCCTAATACGTGAGCAGGCCGTGTTTTTTCAATAACTTTTTTCATTTATTTTTAATAATTATTTTTTGTATTTCATTTTTTCCATTTTCCCAAATAATTATTAAAAATAAATGAAAAGGTTATGGAAAAAATACTGCCTGCTCACGTATTAGGAGGGTAGTATGAGTCACTAGAAAAAATAATGGGTGTTTTTAATGAATCTATCATGGTTAAAATGTAGTTTGAAGTTACAATGGATGTGTATGTGGAGAGAAGCCCATAAGCCGTTTCCCTGTTGAAAGTGGAATATCCCTTTAAGGCCACAGACCCGTTGGGAAACGAGTTTGGGTCGACTTTGTTTTAGGTCGACCTTTCCTGTATCCCTTTACATGATACATGCGTTATAATAAATATATTCAATATTGTTGTTGTAGCCTCGGCACTGAGATGTCACATGCAGCTGGTCGTGGGAGAGGGACCCGATGGCTCCATCATAGACTGTCCTGCATCCCAGAAATGTGGCGCAGCTGTAGTCCGGACGCATGTGGGTATGTGATGTGAATTATGAATTATATATTGTAATTATTAGTGTTATTAACCTTTAGTATGATAATTATCCTCTGTATTTTATTCCTGTGAGGCAAAGCAATGCCCACTTTGACATTGTGTTTGTCTAAAGTGAGTTGTGTGTAGACTGAAGAAACACTTTGACACCACACCACTCTACACCACCCACTTGTATATCAGAGCGAAAATGAAGCCTAGTTTTGCCCTTATGTGGGTATATCCTTCGGTATAGGCCTATATCCCACGACATATGGTAGGCCTATAACCTATACGGAAGTGTCTAGAATGGCTGCAACCATAGATATAGATAAGAAAGGCTAGATGGCGCAAGGGGGAGTCGGTGGCGTAGCTAACCAGCGGTCATCTTGCCAGAGTAAACTTCCCTGTTACGCTCTATTGCAGTGGATGTAAAGTCCAAACCTAAATACTCTTAATCTTGACAGATCTACAGACAGTTTGGTTTATTACAAACCTTATTAACGTGGCTATGATTCAGGCTGCTTGGACATGTTGAAATTGCAGCTTTCTCTTTTCAAAACACGGTTTAATCATGCAGAACAGTAGGCTACTTCTTGTATGTTGTTATCAAAGCTGAGACCACAATTGAGATTTTCAATTATTAAATAGGTTTTCCTGAGACCAATGATGATTTTATGACAAACTAATCTTTTTGTGGATAGTATTCATTAGCTGGCTAAAAGAAAGGAGAGGTGAATGAGACCTAGTATTACAGTCCCCAGAAGTTCTTCTCTTTTTTCGCCACTAGTATTACTACTACTTTTCAACAATTTACAAGCGGTTTAGTTTGTTAAAAACATCTTACATTTAGACATCATATACAGAACATTTCTGGCTTTGTGTCTCTAAACAACTCATGGCCTACAGAATGGCAACATGACTCAGACTTTTATATATCAAATAAATATATTTTAATGTTATTTACTATAAAATAATAGAAATATTGCTAATACAATGAATTTAATTATTAAATGTTTAATATATATATATATTTAAATGTAATATGCTTTACCTGAATATGTTATTTTCATATGAAATACATGCTTATAATTATGCAGTAAGTATGCAGTAAAATAGATACATCTCTGACATTTATAACAAACCAAACCGTTTGAACATTGGTTGAAAATTGAGGAAGCTATTGTCATTTCAATATGAGTGGACCAGCTGACTGTGGTAAGATGGCCGCCATGGGCGGGACAATGTGTTAAGCTTGCCGGGGGGAAAAAAGAAGAAGGGCGGAAAAGAAACTTACATTCTTTTACTTTAGTAAAAGTATCTATAGGCCTACTGCAATGTATTACTCTGTTAGGGTGCCCTCACACCAAAATACCTATGAGAGTGGAATCCGTGTTCCTCCAATGCATTTCAATGAGAAGGGAGCGTTTTTTGCAGAAATCCTCTGCTGGCATGAAACCGCTTCACTCTCATTGAAATGCATTGGCGGAACGCGGATTCCACTCTCATAGGTATTTTGGTCTGAGGGCACCCTTACAGGTAAAAGTCAGGAATTTAAAATTTACTTGAGTAAAAGTACAAAAGTATTGGTATCAAAATGTACTTAAAAGTAACAAAAGTAAAAGTACTCAGTAGTACGCAGAATGTCCCATAAGTTTTCAAATGCATAAAAATCTTTTGAAAATAGCTGATCTACACGCTCACAATGCATCCCATCGCTACGCATTATGAGCTTGTAGATCTGCTATTTTCAAATGGCCGAAATGTATACAGGGCTGAAATGGTTAATGTATGTTTTGTAATAATAATCAAAATCTAAAACTTAACTAGTAACTAATGTGTTCAAATAAATGTAGTGCCGTAAAAGTACAATATTTGGATCCGAGATGCAATAGAGTAGACGTACTCGTATTGGACAGGGGGGAAAACGGCGGCCATTCGTAGGAACTTGTTCTTCCGGTTTTGTTTCATCTTAATTCTGAGGAACTATCCCCCTGGTATTAGGCAATTTAAGCAGCCCGTTTGTACACCGTTGCGGTCCAAATCGTTAAGCAAACAGCTGCTGGAGCCATAGGTGTTATTTAGAAATAGCAGATCTACATGCTAGATCTGCTATTTTCACAATAGAACCATGTTATACAAAATGTAATGCCTCTTTTCCATATGGACTCCCATCTTTGCCATACCCTAGCTTTTGCTGAACTGACGCCACTGCGGGCTCCCCCAGAGTTAGTGTCAAAGTGTCACCAAAAGACCAAACCCCTATAACTGCTCCCAGTGAGCAGGTTGGTGCATTGCATGGTTTCCTCTGCCATCGGTGTATGAATGTTGGATGAAGACATTATTTGGCATTTATGAGGCTAATATCTTGTTTCGTTTTCAGCCGGGAGCATCATGGATGTGAAAATCAAGTCGTGCTTGCCATCTGCTGTGTGTGGTGTCAACGGCTCTGTGAACTTTGTCACAAAGCAATCACGAGCATTTAAGTGCTGCTCCACTGACCTCTGCAATGACCAGCACCTCACACGTAAGTAGCCTCTGGCCAGGGGTGGAGAAAGTACTCACATGTCTTACTTAAGTAAAAGTATCTATCAATACTGTAACATAGAAATACTCTGTTAGGGTGCCCTCACACCAAAATACCTATGAGAGTGGAATCCGCGTTCCGCCAATGCATTTCAATGAGAGTGAAGCAGTTTCACGCCAGCAGAGGATTTCTGCAAAAAACGCTCTCTTCTCATTGAAATGCATTGGCGGAACGGGGATTCCACTCTCATAGGTATTTTGGTGTGAGGGCACCCTTAGGCTGGAATCCCCATTCTGCCAATGCATTTCAATGAGGCGGTTTCATGCCAGTAGAGGATTTCTGCAAAAAAAACGCTCCATTCTCATTGAAATGCATTGATGGAATGTGGAATCCACTCTCAGGTAATTTGGTGTGTGTGTGTGTGTACCCTTAGGTTTTTTGCAGAAATCCAAAAAACGCTCCATTCTCATTGAAATGAATTGGCGGATTCCACTCTAGGTATTTTGGTGCTCACACCAAAATACCTATGAGAGTGGATTCCGCATTCCGCCAATGCATTTCAATGATAAGGGAGCGTTTTTTGCAGAAATCCTCTTCTGGCATGAAACCGCTTCACTCTCATTGAAATGCATTGGCGGAACGCGGATTCCACTCTCATAGGTATTTTGGTCTGAGGGCACCCTTACAAGTAAAAGTCCAGAATTCAAAATGTACTTGAGTAAAAGTATAAAAGTGTTGGCATCAAAATATACTTAAAGTACTAAAAGTAAAAGTACAAAATGTTTGAAAATAGCAGATCTACAAGCTCACAACGTGTCGCGATGCGACACGTTGTGAGCTTGTAGATCGGCTATTTTCAAATTGCAGAGGTATACAATAGAGCTAAACTGGTTTATGTATATTTTATAATATAATCATTTATATCTGCACAGTAACTAGTAACTAATGCTTTCAAATTAATGTAGTGGAGTAAAAGTACACACATTTGGATAAGAGATGTAGTGGACTAGAAGTAAAAGTATTGGAAATTGGAAATACTCAAGTAAGGTACAAATGCCTCAAAATTGTACTTAAGTACAGTACTTAAGTAAATGTACTTTACTGTACCAGTACTGCCTCTGGCATT
This sequence comes from Nannobrachium achirus, assembly GCF_963921795.1. Lineage (NCBI taxonomy): Eukaryota > Metazoa > Chordata > Actinopteri > Myctophiformes > Myctophidae > Nannobrachium > Nannobrachium achirus. Next base: position 4,877,611 of record NC_137823.1, read on the forward strand.
GGGTCTAAAGCAAGAGGCCAGCTTCCTTTGTTGGAAATGAAGCTACTTTACACTTTCTTAAACACTTTATGTTTTCATAGGCAGGGAATCTTGGCATAAATGTTTCTTCACAGGACCGTACCTATGTTCCCCAGGTTCTATGTTCCCCATTTACCCCCCAAAAAAGGTTCTATGTTCCCCGCTTATCCAAAAAAGGTCCTATGTTCCCCAGGTTCTATGTTCCCCACTTACCCCCACAAAAAAGGTTCAAAAAAGGGAACATAGAACCTTTTTGGGTGGTAAGTGGGGAACATAGAACCTGGGGAACATAGGGTGGACCCCGACCCCGGTGATAGCTGCTGAAAGTCGGGGTGCCATTAACTTTACTATACAGGAAAAAAAGTGTTTAGCACTTATCTCTAAAGTGCTGTTTTGTCCACTTGGCTGGTATCTTTCTGATATGTGCATGTTGTTCTGTCCACTTGGCTGGTATCTTTCTGATATGTGCATGTTGTTCTGTCCACTTGGCTGGTATCTTTCTGATATGTGCATGAGGTTGAATAAATCAATGCCCAATTTTCACAATGTAAAACTTGCAGCTTCTGACTACCCTTCTACTCCCAACGGCAAGATGTGCTTCTTCTGCCTCGGCGACGACTGCACCAACCAACTGAATTGTTACGGTGATGAGGACCGCTGCATGTCAGCAAGAGGTAATCTGTTGGTCTATATGGCAGGGGTCTTCAATGTGTTTCAGGCCAGGGACCCCCTTAGCTGAGACAGAGATGAAGCAGGGGGACCCCCCCCCCCCCCCCCCCCCCCCCCCCACTATGATTGATCATTGATTTTTCTTCATTAAAGTGGAAGCCCAGCCCTTATGGACTTAATACAGGACACTTGTACATTTCATTTGACATAAACAATTCACCGACATAACTAACAATTCACATAAACAATGATCAAACAAATGACCAACTTTAACACTTTAACGCTACTATTTGAAAAGCTGAGACTGTCTTCTATACTGTGTAAAACTGTGTTACAGATTAGACCTTTTCATAGATTTCATAGATACCTTCATAGTCATGTCATATAATCAGTGTTGTGTACAGTAAATTAATGTGTTTACTTTTCTATTAATATGTTGGATTCATGTTAGCAACATTAATCCATGAATGAATGTGCAGACGTTAACGACTTAAACCCTCAAGAGTAAAATTGTCCTTTGCCTTGGGTCTGCTCTTTTTTCAAACAATTTTCCCCAACATAGCAGATCTACAATCTCTACAACGCCTCGCAGCAAAATATTTCCTTGTTCTTCAGCCCAGAAAAAACAGACATTATTCGTCCTTAGACTTTAAGCAGCACAGACATTTGTATACTCTTTAGTTCCAGACCTGTTATGGTCATTCAGGAGCAGCTTGTTGTGTTTCTGCTAATATTGTTGTCCATGTCCACTCATTCCGTATGTCCATGGCAAAAGATGGAATTCTGTTTCTGTTCACACAGTGGCAGCCGGAGGCCGCGAGCTTGTCATGAAGGGCTGCGCCTCCAAGAGCCTGTGTCTGCCGGACGTCAACGCTCAAATGCAGGTTCCAGGCATGGAGACTCAGCAGAGCTGCTGTGAGGGAGACCTGTGCAACGCTGCTACAAGCACTGCTGCTGTTAGCCTCCTGTTGCTGCTGCTAGCAGCAGCCTCTGTTGTCCCTCTGTTCAACTGAAGGTTTCACCAGTGGCGAAAGTAACCAAGTACATTTTTGCCCAAGTACAGTAGGCCTACTGTACCGTAACTGTACTTGAGTACAAATTCAAGGTATTCTTGCTTTACTGGAGTATTTAAAAGTGTCAGTACTTCTTTACTTGCTACATTTCAGAGGCAAATATTGTTCTCCAATACAATTGCTTGAAAACTTGAGTTACTAGTCACTTTATAACTAGTTACTTTGCAACTTACTTTGTAACTAGTAACTTATTTCTACGAAACATATATTAACCTCTTCAACCATTTGAAAATAGCCGATCTACAAGCTCACAACGCGACGCATTGTGAGCTTGTAGATTTGCTATTTATAAAACACTTTTATACATTTTATACATTTGAAAACTTGTGAAACAGGACATTCTGCAGAATGAGTAGTTAATACTTTTGGTACATTTTGGGTATGTTCTATTTATATATAGGCTGGATATTTTCAGATTGTTTCCCTATGTATTATTTGACTATTTGGCCAAAGTTTGACCGTTTTTTTATTGTATAGTTTGTTGTTTACTTGTGATGCTGTAGTGGTCTTTTTTCTGTTGCTTCTTTCTTTCTTTTTTCCTTATTTTTTGAGGTATTCAAAAGGTCTTAAACGTCCTTAAACTGTCACTTCACTGTCATCTGCTGTGATGCATTGTGAGCTGCTATTTTCTAAACATTTTATACATTTGAGTACATTTACAATACTGGACTTTTACTTAAACAGAGTGCTCCTACTATTGCTGTAATGATACTTTTACTCAAGGGGATCGTTCACCCCCAAAATGACATTTCTTCCCTCTCCCTTACTCACCCCATAGAGACTTTGAATTCCATTTTTTTGCATTCCTAAGACAATAATTTGAGGAGACTCTTTGTCTCCATAGGGAACAAAGCAGGCTCTTTGTGTCTCCATAGGGAACAAAGCAGGCTCTTTGTGTCTCCATAGGGAACAAAGCAGGCTCTTTGTTTCTCCATAGGGAACAAAGCAGGCTCTTTGTGTCTCCATAGGGAACCACTGCTGGTCATCAAATTATTGGCTTAGGAATCGACAAAAAACAATGAATATCCATGAATTCAAGTCTCTCCATGAATTTAAGTAATCAATAAAAAAGGGGGGCTATCCCTTTGAGTAAAACATTTGAATACGTTTGAGTACTGCAACTGATAAGAATGTTATTTAGATGTTTAGACCAGAGTAGTGTTGATTTCGTCAGCTAAATCTATGACGAAAAGTATGCGTTGACTACCTTTTTTCACCTACGAAAACTGAATAAAAACTAAACAAAAACTAAGCTGTGTGAGGGGGTTATTCAAGGTGTCCTGAGCTAATAGCGCCACCTTCTGGAGTTTTAATAAATGCTGATTTAAAATAGAGCAGGGGTCTTCAACATTTTCAGGCCAAGGACCCCTTATCTGAGAGAGAGAGAGATGAAGCAGGGACCCTTACTACGTATTGTATAAAATTGTGTTACTGATTGAAAATATTCATAGACTTCTTAGACAGGTTAGACTTGTTTGAAAGAACTGTCATCATGTTAGGTTGTTGATTTAATGTGTATTGTAGACATTCCCTATACAAAAAACCTGCTATTCTTGGCTAATTTTCAATGCACACAGAATAGGGATACTAGGGTTCAAGTGGTAAGTGTAGGAAAAATAACGTTCCTATCACACAAAGATTTGGAGGACCCCCTGTAGTAACTCTGAGGACCCCCTAGGGGTCCCGTACTCCCTGTTGAAGACTCCTGAAATAGAGGGAGGCAGATGTTATCTGCTGTTTGTGTCTTAAGTTATAGCTGCTATCTGCACGATTTACTATACCCATGCAATACCTCTTGTCAACCAGTGGGTGTCAGACTATGGAAACCACCTCCAACCACTGCAGATGTGTTAGTGTTGTTGCATTAACATTACTATAGGCCTATAGTAGGGGGAATTAAGTGAAAAATCGTTACGCGGCGGATAAAAGCATGACATTTGATACAGATGTCCCTTGGGATATCCTAAAACATCCTAGAAGGGTGGCCCAAAGAAATCTTAAACAGGAAGTGAGTTATGGACAAAAGTCAAAATGGCCGCTTAAACTGTTGACCGTTGACTCAAAAGACACCAAAAGCATCTCCAAAAAACATAGAATTTGGCACACATGTCCCTAGGGCCATCTTAAAACATCCTAGAAGGGGTGCCCCAAAACTCTTAAACAGGAATTGAATTATTGACAAAATTGAAAATGGACGCCTACAGTGTTGGCGATTGACTCAAAAAGCCTATAGAATCTCATAGACGCAGACACTTTGGCACATGTGTCCCTTGGGTCATCCTAAGACATCCTAGAAGAGGTGCCCAAATATGTTTTAAACAGGAAGAGGGTTTTTGTCTAATTTCAAAGTGGCCACCTAAAGCAGTTGACACAAAAGAAAGCATAAAGGGACGTCATATAAGCTTATTATTTGGCATGTAGGCCAACACCTTATTATATCCTAGAAGGGGTTATTTATTTGTTTGGGAAGGGACCATATTGAAGTAATTCTAAACGGCTGTTTAAACAGTTGACAGCTGCACAGTCTGCATAAACCTGGGGTATGTTTCAGTCTACCTTCCGTGTACATCCCCCTTCTCTGTGTACATCATCTCACCCTTCTCGGCGCAAAACGTTCGGAATCTCCTTATGCGGGGCTGATTGTTGACATCAGGCTATTCCGGAGGAAATCACTTCATAAAAGGCTCTGACATCACGTACGCCACAAAACGGGTCCTATGACAACAGGTATAATGGGGTTTGCATTAAAGGGGGAACCGGCACTGTGTCTGCAACACAGTCGGAGGCACAGACAGAAACAGAGATCTCCATAATGGGCATAAAGGGACACAGACAAACAGATACAGATATCTCCATGTTGGCATAAAATGGATGCAGACAGACAGATAACTCCATATATGGGCATACATGGACACAGGCAAACAGATGGTCAAAAAGGGTCCAACAGAGATCTCCATACATGGGCATAAAATGCATAGCCGTGGGAACTAATTCGCGCGCGTGCGTGACACGATCCCCGTGCGCAAATTGCGGTTATTTGCGGATTTTAATTGTTTTATAACCTTTTTTGCATGTTTTATTCGGGTTTCCGCGGTGTGGACAGTGCGGAGACATATAAAAAATGCGCACACAGTGGCCATATGCCACTGATCTGATTGCAGCCAGCAGGATATTATTAGATGCTATATTGTCCGCCGCATCGGTCCAGACCCCAGTGTTAGGAAACAGCTGGTCAACTTCTGGTACACCATAGCCATTAGCCACTAGCTAGCCCAAACATTAGCCTAGCCAGGCAGCACAGCAGCATAACATAGCATTCATCATTACAAGTCTTTAGCCACGACTCACCAGTGAGGACGCCAGGGCTAGCAGAGGGCGATGTTTAATGCCTTCATAGCCTAGGTTGTGTTGTCTTGGTGTTCTGTATATTCCTTTTATGCCCGTATTGTTATAATTCACCCGAGTCCACTGTCCATGACGCATATGTTACGCACGGAGAGACAGACGCTTAGACAAGTTAAAAGGGAAGTCCTTTGAAAGCCATTTCCTGTCTAAACAGTGCCCAGAAGCACATTTCAAAACAAGAGCCTTTCTTTTTTTTTTTGTCTATACAATCGATCATTCAACACATGTTTATTTTGAAATTGTACTGGAAATAGAAGTAGCCAAATAGCTCCTACTTCACGCCACTGATGTCAGAGCCTCTACTTGCCGATCGGCAATATTTTTCCCCCAACCCCCCTTTAGGGGGTGCGGTGGGGGGTGCGGTGGGACGTGGGGGAGGGGGTGCGGCCGCACCCCCAGCACCCCTACTTCCCTCGGCACTGATAAAATGGACGTAGACAGACAGATATCTCCATATATGGGCATAAATGGACACACACAAACAGATGGTCAACAGATAACTCCATATATGGGCATAAATGGACACAGGCAAACAGATGGTCAAAACAGGTCCTACAGAGATCTCCATATATGGGCATAAATGGACACACACAAACAGATGGTCAATACGGGTCCTACAGAGATCTCCATATATGGGCATAAAATGGACGCAGACAGACAGATAACTCCATATATGGGCATAAATGGCATAACATGGACGTAGACAGTCAGATATCTCCATATATGGGCATAAATGGACACAGGCAAACAGATGGTCAAAACGGGTCCTATGACAACAGGTATAATGGGGTTTGCATTAAAGGGCGGGGCATTCATTCCCTATTTACATTGTTCCCGAGTTGGCCAGGGCGGCGACTAGACGCTCGGCCGCCCATCTCCATAGATGGGCATAAAATGGACGTGGACAGACAGATATCTCCATAATATGGGCATAAATGGACACACGCAAACAGATGATCAAAACAGATCCTATGACAACAGGTATAATGGGGTTTGCATTAAAGGGCGGGGCATTCATTCCCTATTTACATTGTTCCCGAGTTGGCCAGCCCGAGCTTCTAGTTATTAATAAAGGATAAAATAAAAAGTCCATATGGTCATTCCCAGAAAAAGAAAAAAACCTTTTAAGCCCATACATGGAGATTTCTGATGTCATAAATCCCAGGCCGAAAATGAGAATGTTAGGGTACCCCCTTATGCCCATATATGGAGATCCACAGGCATCAAACCAAGGCCCTAACTCACCAAGGCCCTGCTTGGCATTACAACGTACGTTTTATGCCCCCTATATTGTCAATATTAAGGACATTATTAAGAATATTATGTTATCAATATTAAGGACATATATGGGCGGCGTGTTCCTCCCTCTGCATCATCAGCGCCCACACCCTAGGTGGGGTTGTCGATAGGGCCTTTCTGTGTGGAGTTTGCATGTTCTCCCCATGTCTCCTAGGGTTGATACCCTCACAAAAACATGAACAAACTCCCCCCAGAATGACAACAACTAGAATCGTCAGAGAAATGCTGTGGTTGGCCAGATGGCCAAGAATTGGCACGACCTCGCCCTTTAGGGTCGCAACTTCTCGCAAGTCACCCTGAGGTATCTTACTAGTAGGCCTATTGTATTAACATAATCTACTATACACATTGGTTACTAGTAAGACACCTCAGGGCGACAATGCTTGGCCATCTGGCCAGTGATGTATATCGGACCTGTTACCCATATATGGACACGCATGTACTGTATATAGTACATCCCTAATATGCCCATACACAGGAGATCCCTGTCTGAACCAGCCACACAGATATGGGCTGTCTTCCTTCATATATGGGCATTCCCATATATATATATATATATATATATATATATATATATATATATATATATATATATATATATATATGGGCTTAATATTGGTTACATGAGGGATCTCCATATATGGGCATGTCATAGGATTTATGTTCCCATGACATGACAACATACAATATATTTTATGCCCATACATGGAGATCCCTATCTGAACCAGCCACACAGATATGGGCCATGACTCGGCCATCTGGCCAGTGATATATATTGATGACGTCAGAGATCTTCATATATGGGCCTAAAAGGGATTCTGGGGAATATCCATAGGATATATGGACCTTTACATAGGTGATGTCACCTATGTGTCAGGGGAACCACAGTGTCAGGCGTGACCTTCAGAGATACATGGATACGAGCACAAGATGTGCCGGAAATCACAGTGACATCAGAGCATGATGTCAGAGCGGCAAACCCATAGACTGTAAAAATGTGTACACGTGTACCGTCTACACGCGGACAAGCTGTGACATTTCTCATGGTAAACTGCGACCTTCGGCCATGATTGGCCTACGTGTGAGGCAATGCCAGTGACATCACCACTGGCATCACCAGGAATACGCAGCCAAATGCAGTACTTGCACGCTCTGCTGGCACAAGTAATTAGAAATTGTAAACATAACTCACATAAGTCTAACCACCAAGAACAATACTAGGCCTACTGGGACAACACAGGTAAAATGGTACTTTATTGTAGTCGTATTTCTGTAGGTTCTGTAGAGTTATGGCACATTATATTGTTGGTCTGCATTATCTTTGTTGTCTATAATGTTGTCTGTAGAGCAAGTTGTGTTATAGTCTTACATTTACATTGTCTTGGGTATAGGCTCCTACATTTCACCATAATGAAGACCGTTTCTGCTCGTCGTTGATTCAACAACCTCTTCAACGTTGTCAACAAACCACAGAAATTAAGTGACCATACCTGCTCTGTCAAGAGTTTTCAGATAGAATACTATAAACATATTTATTTATCATTCCAATGCCGTATTCAGTAGCATTAGAAAGGCATAAACCGCACTCACTTTAAAGTTATACTATGTAACTTTTTTTATAAAACATATCTTAAAATTGTCCTAACTATTAAATCGCTAAAGTTTTAGAACCCCCACTCTGTTAATTTCAGCTCCCAAAGCCTTTTCTTTATATGTGTTCTACTGAGCCCTGGTGGCCGTGACCGGGGCTGTTTTTCCCGGCAAAATTACGTCATATGCATCATTCTGTACACGTGTCTCCCTACCGGCCAATCAAAGCCCAGATCATACACTGCCGAGCTCTTCAGGAAACTACACTGCAGTGTTTACACTGGGCTAGGAGTCTAGCATGTAGCTCCCCAACCGCTGCTCGTAGAGGGACACGGAAGACCTCTATGGATAGGTCTCGGCGAGGCGAGGCGGACGCGGTGGTCTGAATGCCCGGTCGTGGCGAAAAACGGCCGAAAAAAGCAGACGCGACCGCGGTTTGCTCTACTGCTACTGACCACTAGTTGAGCAACTTACACAGTATAGCTTTAAGTTCTTAGGAGTCTTTTTTATTAATGATGCAGCAGCAGCAGTTTAACAGAAAGCTGCTGCTGCTGCATCATTAATAAAAAAGACACCTAAGAACTTAAAGTGAGTGCGGTTTATGCCTTTCTACGTCTACTTACCTGATCCCGCACCCAAGGAACCTTGAAGCAGTCCAGAAGAGACTAAAAAGTTAAAATGAGTAGAGCGAACCTTCCTGAGAATTGTATTCAGTAGCATTCTAATGCAGCTTTTGTACTATATTATGTTCACATAAAGTTATTTCGTAAAAGCTAAATGAGTTTAACAAACAATAGATTTGACTATTTGACTACTTGCTCCAGCTCTCAAAGAAGGCGGTCGCATCTCTCTGCTCTCTCTATCTCTCTCCCTCCCTCGTGTGTCTACCCGCTGCTTTACGGAGAGTTTTCTCTTACACTGTCTTCGAAACTACCAAACTACCAAACTAAATATGGATATGGTTACCTGGTCCCTGAATGCTTTCGATTATTTATTCTCATCAAGAAAATCTGGCTCGGGGGAGCCCACCTGCCCTGATGGAACATTCGCCACGGGGTATACTCAAGATTATCTGAATAATTTCAAAGTCCTGTGCCTGGCATTGAGGATGTGTACCTATTCGGACTGATGATAACAGGTTTTTTGCTGATTGGCACGAGCATTGCCCTGGTTTATCGTAAGATTTGCAAGACGGCAGCACTTCAAGGAGCCAACAGGCTGCCTGCCATGCTAATTGACATTGGTAGGGCTGTGGGGTCTCTGAACGGGGCGATCAATGAACTGAAACGTGATACAGAGACCATCCTAGAGAAGGCCGTGAGTGCCCAGACTGATGCGAACACTGAAGTGAAACGTAACGGGGAAAACATTCTGGAGATGGATCGACAGCTGGATATGATCTTGGACAGACTCACTACGTGGATCGCTGAACTGAGGCGTTACGGAGACAAGAACATGGAGATTGATCGTAAACTCAACATCTTGATGGAGAGATTCTCTGCCCTATATGAAGGACCAGGAAACAGACATTAGAGTGAATATTCTATTGTATTCACTCGCTCTAAAACAAGCTGAATTCAACGGATTGGACCCCCCCTGCATTCCCCCAAGAAGACACTGTGAAGGAAGCCTTACCCACCCCCCCCCCCCTCCCCCCACACCCCCTCATGCCTACTCCCCCACGGACACCTGGTGTTGTGACTTTCGGGTTGGGGCCGGATCAAGGACGTCTACACATAGCACTGCTGTGTTATCGCACTGACACCAGCGAAAAGACATTTTGACCTAGGCTGCTATCTGGAAGCTTCTACACAGACCTACGCTAACACAAACATGACTCTCAGACTTACACGCACGCGCACACACAACCATACACCCGCCTTCACCCCAACCCCCCCCCCCCCCCCCCCAACGTTTTGTCAGGGCTTCTTTTTTCCTTCTCCCAGGCAGTTCCTCCCCAACCTGGAGGTGCTGTATGGAAGCAGTGTTTTTTTTATCGCCCAAGCTTTCCTGCAAACCCCCGCCCCCCTCACACCCACGCACACGCAGCACTCTCCTCTACTCTCTAAATCCAAATCTTTTTCTCTTCAGCAAGAAAGAGCTAGTGGCAGCGCCGATAGAATGGCAGCAGCCGTGCACCCTTAAATGCACAAATACATTTCGTTGTACTGTGAATGTGCTTGTACGTGTACTGTGCTTTGGAGATGAGTTGATCGTTGACAATGAAACTGTGCCTGTACCTGTACTGTATTGTTACAATGACAAACAAACTCTATCTATCTATCTATATCTATCTATCCCAGGGCGGGGCTCAGGGGTAGAGTGGCGGCTTTGCAACCGGACACAGTTCGATCCCAGGCTCCTCCAGAGTTACTGTCGAAGTGTCATTGAGCAAGATGCTGAACCCCTAATTTCTCCTGATGAGCAGGTTGGTACCTTGCTTGGTTTCCTCTGCCATCATTGGTGTGAATGGGTGAATGTAATGCACAATCTCTGTAAAGCGCCTTGGATAAAGAAGACAATATATAAACGCTCCTTTTATTTATTTTTTTTCTAAATTTTTATCCCACGATTTTGCAACCCATTTTCACCCAGTGCCAATTGCCTATGTAATCCTGGGCTCTGCTCTCCCTCTGCCGCGCCTGGGGAGACAACGGACTGACCTCATGCTTCCTTCTATGCATGAGGAGTCCAAGTTGTTTCTTTTCACCTGACAGGGGGGATTTCCCCGGGATGGACGTAGCGCGTGGAAGGAACACGTTATTCCAACCAGTTCCTTTCCCCTCCATCAAGCGCCCCGGCTGGCCAGGGGGAGGCATAAAACGCTCCTTTTATAACATATACTGTATATATATATATATGCTTAGTGATTGATTTAAGATGTTCTACCATCTTGGGTAGGCCCTCGTTCACCCAATAAACAACTTATTTTTTTATCAACCCATAAAGCCTGAATTGATGATGTGTTTTTTTTTGGTCAATAGGAGACTCCTCTGGTCATTTGGGTGAACTACATCTTTAATGTTAATATTAGACATGTTACTGTCTCACCATTCTCTCGAGACAGAGTGATGATCACTTATGCTTCTGAAAAGGAAGAGGGACAGACCGAGTGGGTGTCCCCCTTTCTTTGATGATGGCTTGCCAGATAGAAGTTGCTCTGAATGTTAAGTGAACTTTTTTTAAACTCTTGTTTTAAAAACTCTCTCTTTATCTACAGTATATTTGATCTGACATTCTAGGAGCATCACTTTTCCTGCGTGAAAATATGGAATCATTTTCTTTGTTATATTTAATAAAGTTCTCTCTTTCTATTTTTGGATGCTATAGTTGACCTCTATGTTTTGCTCATTTGAAATATGTAATGTAACCTTTAAGCAATCAATGCCATGATGTGCAGATGTGCTATACACACACCAGTCTACTATTATGGTCAGCTGACAATGACTTGGATTGACTGACTTCCTCATTTAGGCTAACATACGTAGCTACTGCGGAGAAATTGCTAAATGTTTTGATGTCATCATGCTACTTACTGGTACTCTTCCGCAAAAGTTATTTTTTTGGTTAGTTTTTTTTGCTCTTTAGGTTGTCACATCATTTCTTAGAAAGTGTGTGTGTGTGTGTGTGTGTGTGTGTGTGTGTGTGTGTGTGTGTGTGTGTGTGTATGGGGCTCGAATCGTGACACGGGGACGTTGGTGCGTGCGCGTGCACGCATTCGATTTTATCTGTGTTGTACTGAACGCATGGACTTCTCCTGTAGTTTTTCAATGGCATTTAATAGCATTACACGTAGGCGTCGCTGGCACGCGTAGCTGTGTGTCTTCATTTAAGTGGCCAGGCGGGGTACACGGGGACGCGTTTAATTAGGCGTTTGTGGCGAACGCATGTGTTAACGCACGCATACATCTTTTGGTCATGTGGCCATCATGCGTGAGACGACACGGTCAAATGCAGCGCCGCCATGAACTGTACGCGTGATTGACTTGTTGCTCTGCTCTGGGACGCACGTGTGAGCTGTGTGCCACCCATTTGATTCTCAGCGCTAAACCTGCGTGTGTGTGTGTAGACGTGTATATCAAATAAAACATCCATCCAGAGTCTGGATTCCAGACGTTCATGCGAGCATGCGTTGGTCTGTCACTGTGGGCTGCATGCTCTCTGTGCTCCTTAGGGCTGGCGTAGCAAATTTGCTTTATATAGGCCTATTTGAATTGAGATAAAATACAGACCCTCAAGGACCACCGCGGTGGTCCTTTGGTGAGTTGGTGGTCCTGGTGGTCCTGACTGATTGAGACTATACATATTTCGTTCATTTATTTATATTTATTTATTTAACTGTTTTTGTTTTGTTTGGTGTTCCTAAGTTGAGCCCTTCGGAATGGCTGCCTTCTGGTTATGTTGTCAGTTAAATTGCTTTATTTATTATTAGTTTAGTTCTGTTCAGTTATGTTGTGTTTAGACCTTTATTTCGTTATTTGTTTGTTTTGTTTAGTTATTAATTTCAGCTCTGAGTAGCGGCCTTTTCTTCGTCACAATTTATAAGATCGGTGAGTAGGCCTACAGCCTCCTAGCCTTTAACTGTTAGCAATATATACCCAATGGCCAACGTAGAATGTAGTCATCTTGGTCTCTTGTGATCTTATCATTTATTTATAAATGTATTTTATTTAATTTCAGCTGCTTGCTGTCTGATTGGATTATTCGCCGGAGCGAGCGCCCTGCGGCGGTGCGGCCTCCCGGCGCGGCCTTGCGCCCAGCGCTGGATTTTTGGGACTCTCCAGAGAGAGAGAGAGAGAGAGAGAGAGAGAGAGAGAGAGAGAGAGAGAGAGAGAGAGAGATCGTTTTGCTCGCTGTGTATGAAAGGCTCTCTCTCTCTCTCTCTCTCTCTCTCTCTCTCTCTCTCTCTCTCTCTCTCTCTCTCTCTCTGTGTGTGTTTCAAATGGATGATACGCACGGAGCGAGGAGCGGAGAGAGATAGAAAGGGAGAGAGAGGAGAGAGGAGGGGGGGGGGGGGTGTAGACAGACAGATACGTGGTTCTCCTCCTAGTCTCGCCGCTGTTTTAATTATTAGCTTCCAATACTACATTATAGGCCTCTTAATGTAAGGCTACTGCAGCCATGTATTTCATGAGGAGAGCTGGAGAATGGAGAAAGATCAGGGCATTATTACGCAGCGGTCCAGCGGACAGATCACTAGTAGGCTAATATTGCTGTTAAATAGTGTGTTATTTGTCTAATTTGTTAAATTGTCATGATGAGGCAATGCCCAGTGCTCCAATCCACAGTAAAACGAAACAGCTGCGAGCCTGTGACCACTTGTCGCGCTCGTTACACCTCCGTGGTTGCCCTGCGCTAAAAAAGTTGAGATTTCATTCATAGATTCCTCACGCATAACTGCCAAGTATAGGGAATTTAAACATCCCACGAACAAGCTGTGGGTTTGTTTCTTTCTCTCTGTCGTTCTTAATCTTGTTCGCTTTCGCTCTCTTTTTCTCACTTGATCAGGCTATCTCTCTCTCTCTCTCTCTCTCTCTCTCTCTCTCTCTCTCTCTCTCTCTCTCTGTGTGTGTGTGTGTGTGTGTGTGTGTGTGTGTGTGTGTGTGTGTGTGTGTGTGTGTGTGTGTGTGTGTGTGTGTGTGTGCCGATCATCATCATAGATTCAGAGCCTAATAACTAATATGTAGGCCTACTGGTAGCCTATTTGCTCCGCCTAAAAATAAACACGGAATGCATGCCAAAATGTTGCGTGATGCCTAATCAATGGTTGTTGTGATAATCGATTTGGGTGCACGGTGGTCGCCCGCAGTGAGTGCACCTTCAGGCTGGCTGTGCATGCATTCATTATCATTATTCATTACTGTCTGAAAAGTCATCCAATAAACTGAATAAAGACTACTATGTGAATTGTGAATAACCCTTTACCTTATACTGTCATGCCGGCCTGCCGCTGTGATGTGATGTGATGCATTTTGAAGGTCCATGAAGAAGTAATCCGTTATTTGGGGTGACCAGAATGCAGGATAGACTATCATTAGTTGGCTGACTGAGAATATAATGCCACAATGGTTTAAGTTATCTAATGTAACTTTGAGAAGCGCAGAGCTGGTCCATTCAGACCAGCTGCGGGACTGCTGCGCTAATTGGGTTAACTCGTTGACCCTATAGCAGGCGCGTACACTTCATTAAGGCGAAAAGGCCGTCGCCTTACATTAATTCTGTAGAAAATGTTAAAAATAGCCCCCAAAGCACCCCCAAGCACCCAAAAGGCCCTGCTAATTTCAAGAATGTCTCTCAACCCCCCTTGCACACTCGCTGGGGAAGGCAGCCAGCCAGTTCTTTGGGATGTAAATTGCTTCTCCTCGCCTTTTCCTCGCCTTTTGTTCCTGTGCGTCTTTTGTTATAATGGTGTTACAGGGCAGGGGAGGAGATTTTGGGCCATTATCACCTCTACCTGGCTGAAAGGTGGGTTACTGTATAAAACAGGCTCTCAGACTAGCCTTGATTCATTACTGACTGAACTCCAACATGGGACCACCAGCTAAGAAGAAGTTCACCCGCTCCAGTTCACCGCCGCCAGCAAAAGCAAGCCGCCTTCTGAAGACCTCCCTGCCGCCGCTTTGGAGCCGCCTTCGCCGCCTTCCGAAGACCTGCCTATAGGGCCTATAGGCCTAGGCCTACTTGCGCTATTCGATTTATAATTGAAAAATGGAAATGCAATGACAGTAGGCCTATTAATTCATTTATCTATCTGTCTGTCTGTCTGTCTGTCTGTCTGTCTGTCTGACAGACAGACAGACAGACAGACAGACAGACAGACTGATCATTTTCCCACGAGAATTCAGCACCGCAGGCAGCCCCTCATCACAGACAGCGTGTTAAAAGTGGTTGCACTTACAGACTTACTTGCGTATATGAGACAGAAATGGGCCTCTAATATTTGACAATTTGGCCAATGTTTAATTTGTCACGTTAGAAATGTTCAGATACTGCTCTATAGACGTAGACTTTGTTGGTTTGTTTACTGTTGAGTGAGAAAATGGTGCATATTAAGTTAATCATCTGGGGACAAAATAATTTGGGTCCCAACCCACAGGTTGAGAACCACTGGTATAGCTTTCAATGGATCAATTATGCGCGGTCATTATTTGCTTTCAAGGAAAAACAAACAATAGATGTGTGAATTACGCCGGTCATTAGCTCCTGCTGTGACATCAAATGAATATGGTCCACCAATTAAGGATCAAAGCAAAGGCAATTGTGGTGATCGAGGATTTCGGTGTCTGGAGGTTTATGAGTGGAGTTTTTTTTTTTTTTTTTTGTGGGGGGGGATTCGACAAGAGATGACTATTTTCTGAGGAGTTGCTCACAGAGTCAGATAAAAGGAAAGTGCCACTGGAGTGAGGAGAAATATTGTATGTATCCTATAGGCTATGCCTAAAATAGAATATTGCAGGCCAAATCGTGGCAAATGGAGACGTTTTACGCGCAGCGAAAGCCTGGGCTGCGAGGAGAGATTGATAGAGCAGAGAGGGAGGGCGAGAGGAGAGACAGCCAGGTTAAGATAGAGAGAGACGTTGAATATACATTAATATCTTGCTAAACTAAGTATAGGCTCTATATAATTTGTCTGGTTTATTGCAGGGTTTAACGCCGCTGGTTTTATTTTTTGATCGCCCGTTTCCGACCGCGATAAGCGCCGCAATTTTGCTGGGGTGCACTGTTGATTTGTATACATTTGAAAACTTGAATTGGGACCAACATTGTGCATCAGTAGGCCTATACCGTTGTTATACCTACATTTTTATGTTAATAATCATTAATAATTCCATTGTTTTTTTGTTTTACCGTGGAGTAAATCTCATGTCTATACTTTGAAAGAAATATGCCAGTTCAGCTGTGAAAGATCACATCTTAAGCCTGGACTTTGTTTAATTTGGTTTCTAATTTAGTGCGTAGACAAAACGATATAAGATAATACAATGTATAAAAAGCATATAAGTAAAGTGTCCCTCTGGGATGAAAGCTGCTGTTGGATGTTTTCTGTCTGGCATCATAACTTAGTTTCGAATACCGTTATGTGGTAGATGTGCGCACAGTGTGTGTTGGGTCACAGGGGACGGGGACGGTGGGAGAGAATTAGAAATTAGTAAAACAGACATTCATTGAGAATTTGAGAAAAGGCCTTCTGAATGTTGATGGGTTTTTGGAGAGCTGTCCAAGAGCCCCAAATTACGCATGAACGAGAAGTAAGCTGCGTTTCAGAGAGAGAGAGAGAGAGAGAGAGAGAGAGAGAGAGAGAGAGAGAGAGAGAGAGAGAGAGAGAGAGAGAGGCCGCCGCTGCAACCCATTTTGTGCCCGACTGCGCGCTTTTTCAATGCACCACCCACATATCAAATGAATTAAACAGAGCAGGCATCACAACCATTGATCTGGCATCACGCATGCTTGCTTGCTTGCATGCATGCATGCATGCCGTGATTATTTTTAGGCGGCGAAAATATGAGTTATTATGATGATCATGATTCTTTTTTCTTTTTCTCTCATTTTTTGGTGCACTTTGGCACAACCATTGCTCTACACAGAATGGAAACGACAGTTACCAGACTACCAGTAACTACTCATCGACAGAGGGAGAGGTTCATATGGATACAGCCAAAAGCGACCGTGGTCGGGTTTCCCAAAGCGATCTTAAGCTTTAGGATGGTCGTAAGACCCATCGTAGCAGCAAAACTGTTATGAAGGCTCCTGTCAATCAAGGCTACGACGGCTTTCAGGAAACCGGTCGAGAGTGTACAATAGAACCAAATGGGCTGCTACGATGGGTGAGCACACCTTAGGAATGACTTCAGAAAACCCATCGTAAGGTCTCCAGGACGATCGTAGAAGAACCTGTGAAGGCTCCTGTCAATCACGCAGACCTGTCTTACGAAGGTTTTTTTTAAAGGTGACCTGGGGCGCCCTTAAACCCTTTGTAGTGAAGCTGATCACTATAAGTATAACTATAAAAGTATATAAAACATCGATCTAAGTCAAGTGGATGGCAGAGTAGCTAGCTTAGGCTACACACCAAGTAATATAGTGAGGGGAAAAAAAGAAAGAAAAAAAAAAGATGAACTATATATTTGTTATTTTATGCGTCTGTTGGGTTGCTTGAGAGAGCGCACCACAACACAAATACTTACATAAAAATGAAGAGCTCCCCATTCGTTCTCAAAGTGTGGTCCGGGGACCCTTGGGGGTCCCCAACTAAATGATATATAATACTGCACGGAAGCGGGGATAGAACCCGGAGTTTCCACTTGTCAGTCCAACACACAAGCCATCGCGCCAATCGAGCACTGAATTTTATTGGCAGGGCTGTTGTATTTAGTTAGGAGTTATATATGAACCAAATGGACCCTCATCTTGGGTATGTAGCCTGCTACGTGCATGTACAAATGGGACCATTTAATTGTACAGTACACTCTCCACCTATGATGAGGGTTCATTTGGTTCCTACTTCCACTTTATTGTCACCGCTGTTGGCTTGGCGGACTGTATGTTAGACTGATGAGTCAAAGCCTCGGGTTCGATTCCCGTTTAAGTGCATCGCCACATATCAAGGACCTCTTGGGGTCCCCGGACCCACTTTGAAAATCAACGCTCTATAATATAGTCTCGTGGTAGCTTATATAAATATTTAGGATGATTTAGAAGAACAGTTAAGTCGTAGTTTAAAATTAAAACAACTAGGCTATTTTGTGCAGCCGTTAAATCTTCCAAGTAGAGTTTAAAATAAAAACAAGGGGTCTGTGTGGTCAGTTAGCCTACCAACAAGTTTGTTAATTTTCAGCATTGTTTTCTACTTCTTTCTCGCGGGGCGAGTACAATGACACAACAGCTGAAATTCATTTGCGAGCGCAGCTGGTTGTGGGGATCAATCAGGACCCAGAGCCATTCAAGGAGAGTCGGTGCAGAGTTGCATCATCTCCGTTCACATGGGGGCAGAGTTGGCATAACTCTCTAATACAAGGCTCTGGCCAGCTTAAGGGCAAGCGTAGTCCGTTTTGAGAGAGGCGCGTTTGGGAAACAGCTTCGTCGTCGTACCGGAGTGTCCTACGACGGGCCTGTACGACTGCGCTTTGGGAAACCCGGCCCTTATCATTTAGTTGACAGCGCCATGCAGCCGTTAACTGCTGCTGCTTATTTATTTAGGAAAAGAAACAAATGACAGAAAGAGAGAGAGGGAGAGAGCGATCGATCCACTCAGAGTTCATTTAGGCCTACGTGTATATTCGTTTTTCCAGAGGGGCGATTTGGTTGCAGCAATAGGCCTACATAACTTAGCGCAAATGTGTGCATGTGCGTGTGTGTGCGTGCGTGTGTGTGTCAGTGTGTGCGTGTGTGTCCAGAAACGTTTTGGAAACGCCACCTTAATTGTCTTCTTGGCTTGCGATCATAAATAGCCTACGAATAACGAAACCACAGCAAAATATCCTTCATCAGATAAATTAAGGGGACTGGAGTAAAGGGATATAAGAAATTGTCCATTTTAGAAGTAGGCCTATTTAAGCCTTTTTAAGCACTTGTATATGGAGCGATTGGAGCCTATTAGGCTATCTTATAGGCCCATGGGCCGCCAGGCGCACACATATGGATTGTTTATGTGATGATGATAATGATATAGGAATAGGACTAATGCAACAGCGCGACAATAGGTGCATTTCATTGACCAATCTGATCTAAATAAAGACAGACAGACAGACAGACAGACAGACAGACAGACAGACAGACAGACAGACAGCGTCGTGCACAACTGTGCGACTTGTCAGTAGCTATATATTCCATGTCCATCAGTTTTGGGCCGACGATAGGCTATCATTTGATAACAAGACAGACCCCAGCCAAACTGCGAAAAATTGCCGATCTACAAGCTCACAACGAGGTGTGTCTACAGACTACACAACATGCATGCTTGCGAGTTTGCAGATCTGGTGAGCTACCCCAAGGCATACTATAAAGCTTTGATTAGATTAGATTAAATAAGCCATGTCACAGTGACCCATTGTAATTTGGCAACTTTTTTGAGCCTATTGTTAAATCAAGTAGGCGTATAGACTATATTTATTGCTCCTAATAATTAACAAATTAAGCCAGCAATATAGCCTACATTACAGCTACGTGATTTCATCTGTTCTGTAGGATATTATTCAATCATTAATGCGGGGAATGGCGCGTCGTTGCTGTCCGTGGCTCCCCGGGGCTCCGGTGGGCCTGGCAGGCTGGCCCAGGTGCCCACTGAACGGCGGGGTGACAGGCGGTGGTCCGCGGGGCCGGGGGACCACTGGATGAAGCTCCGATGCTGCCTGGGTGTTGGCGCCGCCTCGGTGGACGCACAAAGCCTTATTTCTCGGTCAATTCTCAAGGGATTTTTCTAATTTTAAGTACTGTATATCTGTGAAGTGTCTGAATACAGTGTATATAGGCCTAAATGCTTTAATTGTCCCTCCATCAAACCATCAAGCTTGAAGTACAGGAATAATACTAGGCCGTTACAAGATTGCGTTGAGAGAGAGAGAGAGAGAGAGAGAGAGAGAGAGAGAGAGAGAGAGAGAGAGAGAGAGAGAGAGAGAAAGAGAGGGAGAGAGAGAGAGAGAAAGAAAGAAAGAAAGAAAGAAAGAAAGAAAGAAAGAAAGAAAGAAAGAAAGAAAGAAAGAAAGAGAGAAAGAGAGATGGGGGGAGATGCACATAAACTCATTCCTTTTTTTTCTTCTTCTTCTTCCACCCCTATGAACTGCCGCTCTACGCACAGCTGAATCGTTCGCTTATAGAAGCAGCGGCCGCGCATTGCTTTTGCAAAAATAGAAGGGCTTTTTTTTTCCAGTCAGTGCCATCCTTTTTTTTTTACATGACGGGTCACGCGTACCATAGTGGAACCATAGTGGACATTTACATGACGTGTCCACGCGTACCAATGCAGGGCAATCGTGTGCGCCGGAGTGCCACTGGAGCAGAACTAACGCATGCACACACGCATGCATATCTAAACAAAAACCATGCTGCACAAGATGCGTAGCAACGTTCAGAAGGCATTAAAAAAGCTTCATAGTGTGTGTGTGTGTGTGTGTTTGTGTGTTTGTGTGTGTGTGTGTGTGTGTGTGTGTGTGTGTGTGTGTGTTTTGAATGTTTATGCATGTTTATTTCAAAAAATGTCCTCAATCGCCCCCCATTGTAACTTCAAACACTTTTTTGTATGTTAATTAGATTAATTAAAAACACCTGTTCCTGGTGACTAATTCTAATATGGGAGGTGGCCGTATTTATTTTTTAATTATGTATTATAATTATAATAAATTATTTAAAATGTTAAAATAAAAAATATAGGGCTATACAATAGAATATGCAAACTGTAAACAGATACATATTGTGAATGACCTTGTAGATCAGCTATTTTCAAAATGTTTTCCTCTTTCTTATATTATTTGACAACTTTGTCAATGTTTGACCTTTTTTATGGAATAGTTTGTTGATTACTTTTGATGCATGTAATGGTCTTTTTTTCCATTTAATTTATTTCCTTGTTTTTCAGGTATTGGGTATTAAAAGTCCTTAAATTAAATAGTCAATTAAAACCGAGACTAGGCTATATTAGCTAGGATATAGGGTTTAATTGGTTAAAAACGTTTTTTCCACAAAGGACTTAACATTGCATCAAAGTACCATAAATAATGTTTTCCCTGTAAGTCAAATAGCTGTCTCATTACCATCCGTTTAAGGTTGTCTACTGACTGTTTCCATCAACCATGTTGACTAACAGTTAACATACAGTGTGGTCGTCTTATGTAATGCCCACTTTCACAACTAAACAAGCAGGAATGAGGAACTAACTGTGTGTGTGTGTGTGTGTGTGTGTGTGTGTGTGTGTGTGTGTGTGTGTGTGTGTGTGTGTGTGTGTGTGTGTGTGTGTGTGCGCACTCACGCGCAAACGTGTGCATGCACGTGACCATGAAGTTAAACAATAGCAGAAAATAGATGTAATACCAAGGAGGAATTCATCAATAACAGGAAGTACATCTCTGTTTAAGACACAGGGTTAGGGTCAGGGGTCACATGGTTCACTCACAGACAACAGAGATCAACAGAACAACAGAGATCATAGAAAGTGAAGTATGACTGGATTCAACCTCATCTCAACTACAGTATGTTGTTATCGCTGTGTAGGATGATGATAATGATGATCCCACTTATGTCAATCAAACCACCACAATCTAACCACTAAGAACAATACAACTGGGACAACACGGGTAAAATGGATTTATGTCACATTGTATTTTATTACACATTATACTGTCATGTGTTATAGTTTGCATTGTTTTGTTTACATTTCATTGTGTTGTCTTATAAGTTCAGAATCAGTATAACCATGAGGGTACAGTGACGTATGGCACCATAAAAACTCCTTCTGCTTCTGCTGTCTGGATTCAAACAAAGGCCACTGGTCTTAAATAATAGGCTATATTTTGTAAAACGCAAATGTCTTGTGTAAAACAGATTATCATGGTTACAATTTACTAATACAACAATCTGATTCACCATTGCTTTTGCATAACACTTTGTGTGTGTGATAAGTAAAGTCCACCACCCTGGATCAACTACTTACCCTCTAGTTTTTTTTAGTGTAAATAGGTTGTTTTGTCCATCTTTGTATTGTAAACCAACTACAGGTGAATAACATGTACTGTATAGCTGATGACCCTTAATCATAGATGAGGTCACTGACAGGTTTGCTCCTGTTTAGTGTGTCAGGATTGTAAACCCAAGACATGATGACATCACTATAATGTTATTTGTAATGTAATGTGTAATGTTCTACCATTAATGTAAATAATTGTAATAATTTAATATAATAATGAACCAATTCCTGGCTGCTATACTGTATACTAGCCTCAGGGCGGCAAGCGACCTTGCGCCACAGTGAAGTGGACATCAGGGAACTCCATATATGAGCATAAAAGAGATTCTGTTTGTGTGGCATCACAGTGAAGCCAGAGCCATGTCAGAGCGGCAAACCCATTCTGGTAGAGTGGTTCCCCTGACATCACAGTGACATCAGAGCATGATGTCAGAGCGGCAGCCCATTCTGGTAGAGTGGTTCCCCTGAGGGTGATGTCGCGCCACAGTGATGTGGACATCAGGGCTTGTGGACATAAGGGATCTCCATATATGGGCATAAAAGGGATTTGTGCCCCTGGCATCACATGGATCTCCACATCTCCATATATGGGCATAAAAGGGATTTGTTCCCCCTGGCATCACAGGGATCTCTCTAACAGGGCATCATTAATACTGATGACATCAGGGAACTCCATATATGGGCATAAAAGGGATTCTGTTAGTATGACAACACAGTGAAGCCAGAGCGTAATGTCAGAGCGGCAAACCCATTCTGGTAGAGTGGCTCCCCTGACATCACAGTGACATCAGAGGATGATGACATCATGATGACACATTTTTACGGTCTATGGGTTTGCCCATAGACCGTAAAAATGTGTACACGTACGTTTACATGCGGACAAGCCGTGACATTACTCATGATAAACTGCGACCTTCGGTCGCAAAAAGGTGTATTGTCTTCTTTGTTATTACCTGCATTCTAATAAAGTGCTCTTTCTATTTTTGCATGGCCTGGGTCAAATTTACAGTTAATAACTTTATTAAGAGACAAACAATGAAGGATAAATGCAGCTTGACCAAAAGGTTTTGTCAAAGGTTCTATTCCCTCATCCTCCAGCATGCTGTCCTTGAGCAAGGCACCAACCTCCCCTACTTATTCATTGATTGTACATCACTGTAGATGAGAGCTTCAGTTCAATGATTGAATTTAACTTCAACTAAAAAGATTGAACTTTTATCTTAGATTAGTTATATTTTATTCTGCCCTGAGATCAAATCCAAATCATGGCCAGCCAGTGATGCCAGCCACCTACCATATTTAATGTATGACTTTTGGCAAGGTTTCATTCAGCACCAATCAGAACCTCATTGACTAATATTATGAAATTAAAGTTCATGTGACAAAATAAAATACAAAATAAAATAAAATATCGGAAGTACTTCTGTGGCCTAGAGGCAAATCTGCACAGATCGGTCAATTCATGGTTTGTGAGATCTGGACACACAGACATACAGACCACAATGACAGACACACAGACCTCGTCTAGACGGCTAGACCCCTGTAGAGGCCATAATAAAAGTAAGGCAAGGTCACTAGAGGTGACAATGTGGCTGGATAAGCAGTAATGAGGAACTAACAATTCTCTATAATAGTTGATGAAACATCTTTGAGGTTGGCACATATCCTTTCTTAGAATGTAGAAGCTGTGTGTGTGTGTGTGTGTGTGTGTGTGTGTGTGTGTGTGTGTGTGTGTGTGTGTGTGTGTGTGTGTGTGTGTGTGTGTGTGTGTGTGTGTGTGTGTGTGTGTGGGTGGGTGGGGGGGGGGGGACGGGGGACAGGGGACAGGGAGTTAACCTGCATACAGAATAGTATAAAATAGATGTACAAACAAAGAGGAATTCAGTTGATGACAGAAAGTACAGTATATGTGTGTTAGAGGAAATAGATCAGAGACAGCAGAGATCAACAGAACATATAAAATATACAGTAGAGCATAGAAAGTGAAGTATGGCTGAATTCAAATGGACTGAATTATTATTATTATTATTGACAATACTGCTTCATCTGCCTGGTGAGAATACATTTAATTTAAATATTACAAATTTAGTCAATTTAAGTGCGTAGTAAATTTAAGAATACGGTAAATACAGTGTTCATAGCAATATGAAATATTCACCCTTTTATGAGTGTGACTCATAGCATCAAATTAAATCTAATCTTGGTTGAATTAATTGTTTAGCTATTATGGAAACTAGAGATACTATCTACAAACAAGATCAATAAAAAGAGAGCGTTGCACTTGGTACAGACATGCACAGAGCAAGTTCTGTCATTGCAGTTGCTGCTGGCCGACCATTTGTCAGTCTCAGCTTGGAGTTTAAACCTTGAACAAGAAGCTTGGCTAATACCGGTAATCTGATAATGTTCAATGCAAAAGTATAAGTGGGATGCAATAATTATCTGCCTTTATTTATCCCTCAGCAATTACCAGACAAAACCCCATCTCTCTTTACCACAATGTTGGAGATGAAGTCACTCTGCCTTGTGGCAATGTGACTGAACGTCAATGTCGGGAGGCTGAATGGATTTTTGAGGGGAGCGAGCCTTCAATTGTACGTTTAGTTCTTCTAGGGGAGATTAGCAATGCATTCAAGAGAAATGAAAAAGCAAGAGCAAAGAGACTTGAACTGAGAGTTGGATCAAACTGTTCTTTGGTTATAAAGAATGTCACAGTTGAGGATGTTGGCAAATACACTTGCCGGGAGTTCTCACCGGGAGTAATTCCTCTTGTCGATCATGCAATATATTCTGTCTCTCTCTTCACCAGTGAGTATCTTCTTTACTGCTTATTCAGCTCAATGCACTGAATTGGACTTCTAGTTGAAATCAAACATTTAATTTGTGTCTTCAGCCAACATGTTGAACTAATATTCACTATGTTTTCTCTCTCAGTTTCTCAGTCATCTTCACCAGGGACAGATCCTGACCCCAGCATCAGTCAGACGGTGTTA
The DNA here is from genome assembly GCF_963921795.1 of Nannobrachium achirus. Classification (NCBI taxonomy): domain Eukaryota; kingdom Metazoa; phylum Chordata; class Actinopteri; order Myctophiformes; family Myctophidae; genus Nannobrachium; species Nannobrachium achirus. The sequence goes on from NC_137823.1 coordinate 4,902,333, forward strand.
TCCTGCTCTATAGTGATGCTTGGCATTGGCAAAGCCAAAAAGAATAAACATTCTCTGAGATGGGTGGCTGAGAATGGTAATACATTGAATGAAACCAGTGTAAAACAGGAGCGCCTCTACAACGACACAGTGACCATTCACATCCCCCAGAATAACAGTGAGGTGTTCCGCTGTCAGCTGATTGATGGAAATGGACGAGTGAAGAAATCTATAGATTTTACTGCTAGGCCTTCAGGTAAGAGTAAAAATAGCCAATGCACAAGCTCACAATGTGTTGTATTGTGATGTGTTGTGAGCTTGTAGATCTGCTAGAAAAGACAATTATTATTTGTAATATATTTATCAATTGATTCCCCCCCCCCCCCCCCCCTCCAAACTAGGGATGCCAGGGTTAGTGATTACTTTAATTGTATGTACTGTAGGTGTTTATAATCTTTAATTAATCACATAAAGAAACATGCCTCTGCTTTTGATGTCCCCCTGGTCATTATGTGGACAGGTGGGGATATGTTTCATATAAAAACAGCCAGGCATTTACTTTTGGAAAATGTAGACTGTCTGATGTTTCATATATCTGTCTGAAAATATCACAATTGACGATTTAATTTAAAAAGAAAATGATGTTAACCACATTTTCAAATATTTTCAAACATTAAAACAAATGTAAAAAACGTTTTTCTTATTGTTTATAGCAAACAAAGCTCATAAAGAGTTGCAATGCAATGTACTTTGAGCTTGTAGCATCAGCATTTTTGCTATTGTATACACAAAGTGTAAATGGGCTTAAGTGGTTAGGTAAAGCAAGCAAAGCACCTGAACTTCAGTGTAATTTTATGTCTTAATGTCCTCTGGGTTAAAAAAAAAAAAAGGGTTGCCTTATAGTCAACTGTTGAGATTAAGAAGAATCTGCAACACTGAGTCTGATTTTGAGAGACAGGCCTCAGAGATGAGTGCCAGGTTTAAGGAAAGGGGTTATGATGATGTTATTTTAAAGACTTGTATGACTAGAATTAAACCTTTAAACAGAACTGGTCTCCTCACCCCTAAGCCCCCTACTGCTACTGCAGGCCATAATTTTATTTTGTCTACTACTTTCTCTCCCATTTCTCAAAACATTAAGCAAATTGTCAAAAAACACTGGCACATTCTCTCTAGTGATCCCTCTATAGGCAAAGCCTTTAGTACCCCCCCTATCTTTGCAAACAAAAGGTCTAAGAACCTTAATGATACTTTGGTCAAAAACGATACTTATACTCAGCCTTTACATTTTATGTCCACTATACCCTCAGGTAATTATCCTTGTAATGGTTGTCTTAACTGCAGTGCGATGATAAAAGGAGAGTACTTTGTACACCCTCATACAGGTCAAAAAATCAAAGTAAAAGGTAGAATCACATGTAAGACCAAGTATGTAGTATATCTTATTAAATGCCCTTGTGGTTTTTGCTATATAGGCAAAACTAAGAGAGAACTGAGAACCAGAATTACAGAACACAAAAGCAACATCAGAACCAAAGTTGAAAAATCCCCTATAGCTCGACATTTTAACAACACAGGACATGACATCTGTACACTTCGATACCAAGGTATAGAACTAGTCAATCCCTTAAAAAGAGGAGGAGACCGAGACCGGTTGCTATTACAAAGAGAGGCTTATTGGATCCACTATATGAACACCGAGTTCCCTAAAGGTTTAAATGAAGAACTGATGCTTAATTGTTTTCTTTAACTTAATTGTGTGTTCTCTCTGTGGGATGATATTTACTAACTTTGTATCACTTTGATTGTTTTTTGTATTATCGCTTTTATTATTATTTCTTTACCTAATGATGTCATTTGATAATGAGACACACAGCTGTATTGATTACATTACAAAGCACAGGAAACTATATGTACGTCACTTCCTGAACTTATTCAGTTACACTGATGATGGCCTGACGGCCGAAACGCGTCTGTCCTGACTACTGCTGCTGCTGTTAATTTATTAAAAATCACACCCGTGTGAACTGAGCGGTGGTCGTGGAGGCTGCGCAACAGCAAAACAAATATATATATATTGTGTGTGTGTGTGTGTGTGTGTGTGTGTGTGTGTGTGTGGGTGGGTGGGTGTCTGGCCTGGCCTGGCCTGAACAACAGCGCCCCTCCCTTAACATGTGTGGTCACAAAAGGTACTACATACAGGCTACATACAGACAGACACGCATACAGACAGACACGCATACAGACAGACAGACAGACAGACAGACCCACACACACGGCCACGTATAGGAGCGTTGTGACCACCGCTCAAAAAAGACTCTTATAACGTGAGTGCGGATTGCTTCTCTTCATGTCTTAGTGTCATCCAAAGCTACAGCAGCACCCCCTGCAGGACCTCCTGGACACATCCTGTGGACTGTTGGTAGAGCACTGCTGTACCTGCTCCTGTTTGTTATGATATTCATCATATCATATATCACATACAGGTGTATGTCAGCTAAAGGTGAGAATGCTCTCTCTCAGGTCTGAGTGACTTACATTAAAACATAATTATAAATCATTCTAAATTCAACTCTGATGTATTTTTCCTCCAGGGGGCCAAACACCAAATGATGGCAATGTGGTGAGTAATAAAATGTGAAAAAATATAACAAAATATACTGTGAAAGGCTGCAGTAAAATAACTGCCCATTAGCTCAAGTTACAGTATTGTACGTAGTATTATTATTATTGTTGTAGTTTTAACTGCGCTCTCGTATCAACACAAAAGTGAAGGGGAACTTATATGAACATATTTGATATCAAAATGACATTACACACTTGGAGAACCTTCACTAGTTTTGTTATTCTATTTTGGCCACGAACTCCATCTTGCTCTGACTCAGTGTTAGATTGCCCTGTCCAAACATAATGTGAATAAATAGTCTTGAATAGAATAGAATAAAATGGAGAGTTTAAATCCAGGTGTCAGTGTCAGTGACCAACCGCATGTCAACTACTGTATGTTGTTATTACTGTGTAGGATGATGATGATGATGATGATCCCACTTATGTCAATCAGACCACCACAGTCTAACAACAAGAACAATGCTACTGGGACAACACAGGTAAAATGGTACTTAATTGTAGTCGTATTTCTTTATTGAGTTATGGCACATTATATTGTTGGTCTGCATTCTCTGTGTTGTCTATAATGTTGTCTGTAAAGCAAGTTGTGTTATAGTGTTTAAATTGTTTTGGGTATAGGCTCCTACATTTCATTGTCTTTCAGGTTCAGAGTCGGTAAGCCTATATGATGCTGAGGGACTTATATCACCATGATGAAGACCGTTTCTGCGCGTCGTTGATTCAACAACCTCTTCAACGTTGTCAACAAACCACAGAAATTAAGTGACCATACCTGCTCTGTCAAGAGTTTTCAGATAGAAAAATATAAACATATTTATTTATCATTCCAATGCCGTATTCAGTAGCATTAGAAAGGCATAAACCACTCTCACTTTAAGTTCTTAGGAGTCTTTTTTATTAATGATGCAGCAGCAGCAGCTTAACATGCAGCTGCTGCTGCTGCATCATTAATAAAAAAGACTCCTAAGAACTTAAAGTGAGTGCGGTTTATGCCTTTCTACGTCTACTTACCTGATCCCGCACCCAAGGAACCTTGTAGACCGAATTGTATTCAGTAGCATTCAGCTTTTGTACTATGTTATGTTCACATAAAGTTCTATCGTAAAAGCTCAATGAGTTATACAAACAATAGACGTGACTATCCCAGGGCGGGGCTCAGGGGTAGAGTGGCCGCTTGGCAACCGGAAGGTTCCCAGTTCGATCCTAGCCATAAATTATAACTACCAGGAGAGGATGCTAATATGCGGAGGTTATGTCTCTCCTGGAGTTATAAACCAGAGTCATATGGCTCTCGCTGGTTGAGCCCCAACGTCCATACTACGCTCAAAACATGTACATATCAATAAGTTGCTCACCGATCCGTCGAAACAGCTTTATATCTACCGGATGGCACACTCGTTGGCATGTGTTAGTCCATATTTTTCTAATAAATGAATGTTTACAAAAACTTCTCTGAGACTCACGTTTCCTCGTCGCCTTCAGAACGCTTCAGAACTACAGAACGTTGGAATACTTCCGCATACAAAAACGTCATGTCCTAGTATGAGCGAATCGCAACGGCGATCAACGTCACGTGATATGTTCGGCCATTTTTACCCAAGCAGTTCAAAAACAAGGAAAGCGATGAGACTCGGTGAAGTGTGCCGTCCGGTAGATATAAAGCTGTTTCGACGGATCGGTGAGCAACTTATTGATATGTACATGTTTTTCTGTCATAGTATGGACTCTATAGTAGGCTATATTTGATCTGACATAATATTGTATAATTATAGGAGCATCCCTTTTCCTGCGTGAAAATATGGAATCATTTGCTTTGTTATTTTTAATAAAGTTCTCTCTTTCTATTTTTGGATGCTAGTTGACTTGACTATGTTTCGCTCATTGTCTACCTTTTTATGTATATGGGCCCACCACTGACACACACCGATTTCCCACAGCTGCGCGGCTCGTTACCTATGTGTGTGGCGTGTCGCTGATTGCCCACAGCTGGGGCGCTACTAGCGTGACACACTCACTCACTCATTCATTCACTCACTCACTGACGGACATGAGCTGCAGGTTTCTATAGTAAATGTGACGTGACAGTCGCAACAATATTTTGTCACTGTCAGGCAGAAACCTTGTATCTGTAAGAGTGGCCCAACCTACATTAACAGCCAGTATTAACTGGTACCTTTGTCAACACTTCAAGCAAATTACTGAGTTGTGCTAATAAATAATTAAGGTTACACCTCTTTGTCAAAGTGTAGTATTTACGTATTACCATTAGCACACCCAAATAATCATAGAACTTTCCGACAACGCCACCTCTATTAAAGAGGAAAAGGTTCAGTAGTAATGAACACCTTTTATAAGGACACACAGGTTCGTATATACGGGATACCAGAGCAATATAACCCTTGGAGAGAGTGGACCAGGACATCAACTTGAAAAGGTATAACAAACTTTATTTCTAAAATACAGAGGCCTCTATCACGCCATAAAACACAGTTCCAAAAATAAAAGAAATGAAACCTATCGCTCCTAAGCTAAAACTAGAAAATGCTAAACAACAATAAAACATCAGTTCAAAACCCCTCCTTCGTATACGTTTCTCATTAGCAGTTAAAGTGCACTTTGCAAAGTTAACTCCAGGCCTGTTACGGCCTTCAAATTGTAATAATATAATTATTACAATAAATAGGATTTGGCAAGGATATAAGACTAATAACCATATAATTATTAATATCAGTTAAGCAGGTATGAGATAATAAGGATAATAATAATAATAAGCAGAGTGAGTGAAAGGTGTAGAGGGACACAGCAACTCTTCGGTAAACGTCTACTTCTTAGGCCCACGCATCTGCGAACAAGGAAAATAGGCCAGTATCTTCGTATACTTCAATTCATCGGCATAACTTCAGGTCAGTGGCTCGAATAGACAATGGTGCATAGATAGGATACTCACAACCAGGCAGCCGAGTGGCTGCCGGTGCGGGTGATTCGCACGACACCACTGTCACCACTGCGACCCCTCTCATCAGCTCAGATAGAGCGGCTCGTCTCGGCTCGTCTGGATCAGGATAGATGGTCCGCGGGAACACTGCTGGTTCTGCTGGGCCACCGTGTTGTCTGGATCACTGCGTCGCACTGTAGAGCTCACTCGTTTTCGTCATCAATGTTTCTTAGTTAAGGCTCACTCGTTTTCATCATCACTGTTTCTTGGTTAGGGCTCACTGCTCATGCCCTCCTGTTAGCAGTCGGTCCTCAGTTCCTCATATCGCCGGTTGCCCTGCCGGTTCACCTGCCTCTGCCCGTCACACACAACACGTCCGTCTCCTTCCTCGTTCAGAGACAGAATGACTCTGGCTCTCCTTTTAAAGGCCGCCTCTCACTCTGCCAGCCGCCCATTGGCTGAGCTACTGAGCCTAGTTACCCTATCAGTTCTCAGTTCAGGACACACATGCACAGGAGGAGTTGGTTCAGGGGGGAAACAGCATTAACATCATATCACAAAAGTCCAACAATGTATTCAAAAGTAGAAAGACAGAAAGAATACATTGAAATAGTTAATAATAAAGAAAAACAAAAAATAATAATACCGCTTCCTTTCACCCCCTTACATATCTCCAAGTTTCAAATTTGTACATTTTTTCGCAAATGTAAAGCACTGCTTCATCACACAAGGCCGTCGCACAAAAGTAGTGAAAACAGCTGATCTACAAGCACACAACACCTCGCAGATTGGCTATTTTCACTAGTTTAAATCATTTTTTAAATGATAAATACAAACAAACGGTTTTGAACATACATGGTTTCCACCCGACAACAACGATTTGCTTCTGAGATAAAATTATTGAAGAAAAAAACACCTCAAACTTTTACATAAGTAAAGTACTTTAGTATATGTACTTACTTTCCACCTCTGGTTCTATACTCAAAACACAGTGGAACAGTCATGTTTTTGCCTCTCTTGGGGCGAACAAAGGAAGATGAAATGTGACTTTTGAGACTCCTGCTAAAGAGACATCGCTGGATCTGTCCTGTCCCTCGGGAACCCTTCACCCAACATCACCCTGCAGTTGCGTAGTAACCATGCAGCCAGGGGCTCTTTTCCACGGCAAGAACCAAGCAGAACCGCGCCGTGCTGTGTTAACTTAATTCACAGGTTCTGGATTCTGTTTCCATATCATTATCATTTTCCATATAACTCCATATCAGCAACAGCAGCACTGTTTGTTAGTTCATGTTCAAAAGTGTTATGGAATATTATCAGAATACCTGTCAAAGCTGGGAATAAATTCCTTACCAAACGATTGCTTCACCAATGTGTTCATAAAGGTGTCTAGTAACATATCTAAAATTTGAAATTCAAAATCCCTAGGAGAATCTTTGACAGCTAGGGTAACTTTGGGTCTCATTCACTTACTATACACTATACTATAAAGGAAAAAATTACTCCCAAAAATCTTCTTTAAGTGGGATGTGAGGGGTCTAACTAGGTGTTTTATTCGGAACCCATTGCAAGCATATTTTGTTTTGCACGAAAAACATTCCTTGGGCTAAATATGGACCCCACAAAACGATGTTGAGTGATGAATCATCACTTTTCACAGTAAGTGAATGAGACCCAAAGTTACCCTAGCTGTCAAAAATTCTCCTAGGGATTTTGAATTTCAATCTTTGTTAGATATGTTACTAGACACCTTTACGAACACATTGGTGAAGAAATGGTTTGGTATGGAATTTATTCCCAGGTTTTATTAATATCCCCTGACTATAATTTTAACTATCCACAGTATCTAAATCCTTAATTGGTTCTCAAAGTGGGGTCCGGGGACCCCCAGGGGTCCTCGAGGGATTTCCAGGGTGTACGGATGGAACCAAGTGGACCCGTAAGGGTCCATTTGTCTCCATTTGTCTCTGAGTTAAATTAGCATTGATTTTACAACATAAATTGGGGTCCCAGAGATAGAAATGCCATTAAATGGGGTCCGTAGCCTTTAATGCATGTCAAACTGGGGGTTCCTGAAAATAAAATTGTTTCAAATCACTGCTAGCACTGTAAAAATCTTCTCTTACGGGGGTCCCTGGCATATCTTTTCAAATGGGGGTCCGCGGGCTAATATGTCAATTTGGGGGTCCTTTGATCCCACTTAGAGAACCATGACTGTAGAGTAGTTAGTCAATCTGACCAAACAAAAGGAAGACAGGATCCTCATTACAACTTTCATCAAATTACTCCATACCCCATTTCGGCCACTAGATGGTAGCAAAATACCAGCCAGCACACATAATGTCATTTCTTATGCTGCCAAGTGCCCATCATACAAGTTACACTGTCATATACTGTAAAATGAAAATAATAAATGCATATCATTGCTGTTGGGCAGAAACCTCTTATCTCCATATTCCAAAATTGTTTTGGGGAAATTAACGCCCTACTTGATCATACCACAGCATCACACAAAAGTGTCAATAGTAGCAGATCTACAAGCCTGAAGACGGCATGAAGGGGTTTGAGCTTGTAGATCTGTCACTTTGTTTTTTAGTTTTTTATTTGAATCCTGAAATGTAACACCTTTAGCCAAGTTAATCCACCCGACAGAGCTGCTATGCTGCTGCCATAGACTAGCTCCTCCAAATATGGACACTTTGTATCCAATTATGTGACTCAATCTGCTGAACTCAAGGCTTCTAAATGGGACACCACAAACCAATGGCTGATGGTGGTGATGTCACGGTGACACTTCTCACAGTCTAATAATAACGATGACGTCATTTCTCTCAAATAAAAGGCCAGAGAAGTCCATGCCCTCCTGATGCCACAGTGCCGTGCCGTAACACACAACTGTCATGCAGTGGTGTCCAGGTTCTTGGATAAGGCACACCGCAAGAAGTGCTCAGTACAACACGTAGTACTAGAATTCCTTATTTAGGAGACGTTGACGATGCCTCTCAGTTCGATCACAATGACAGTGAGGAACTGTGACGTCGCCACCAAAATAAAATAGATAGTTGAAGCATTGCAGTTCACAGAGTGCAGCCTTTGAAAGGCGTACAAATAGTAGAGATTGATAACTTGAAGATGACGGAGGACTAGATACGATCTTCCAGCTTAGTCACAGTACTAACGACTCCAAGCGTGCAGAGCATGCCGATTTCTGTGAAGGCCCTTATCGGCCTGGAAGTTGAGCCGAGCGATGAGAACACTGAGAAGGTTGAGGCCAACAACATCCAGGACATGGAAAGCGTTCAGCCTGACCAGCGGAGGCCGATCTTCGCCGGCACGCACCCGGAAGGCGTTCACGCCCCGTCCGCAATGAACGCGGACGGCCTGGACGAGAAGCAGGCGTGGCTCCTCTCGGAGGTGTGCATCCTCGTCGACGACGACGACCGCGCGATCGGAGGCGACACCAAGAGGAACTGCCACCTGAACGCCAACATCGACAGGGGCTCACTGCACAGAGCCTTCAGCGTCTTCCTCTTCGACGACGAAGAGAGGCTGCTCCTGCAGCAGAGGTCCGACGCCAAGATCACGTTCCCGGGCTGCTTCACGAACGCGTGCTGCAGCCACCCTCTGCACACCCTCGCCGGCGAGCTGGACGAGAGGGATGCCATGGGAGTGAGGAGGGCCGCCCAGAGGCGGCTCAACGCCGAGCTGGGGATCCCCGTGGGGCAGGTGACGCCGGACGAGATGACGTACCTGACGAGGATCCACTACAAGGCCCGGTCGGACGGCGTGTGGGGAGAGCACGAGATCGACTATGTGCTCCTCGTGCAGAAGGACGTGGAGGTGCGCCCCGACCCCAACGAGGTCAAGGCCCACCGCTACGTCACCCGCGAGCAGCTGAGGGAGATGATGGAGAAGGCGAAGCGCAAGGAGCTGGAGATCACGCCGTGGTTCGGGCTCATCGTCGAGACCTTCCTCTTCGAGTGGTGGGACAACCTGCGCGACCTGAGGCGGTTTGTGGATCACGGCCGCATCCACCGCATGTGTCCACCCTCTAGTATCACGTAAGAATCCTATCTAGTGTGAAGTGAGTCGTGAAATGTATTGATTCATTTCATTAAGTGTCATTAAGTGAAAGGCCCATCTCTCCCTGAAGGATCTAGAGCAGGGGTCTTCAACAGGGGGTCCGGGACCCCTAGGGGGTCCTCAGAGTTACTACAGAGGGTACTTCAAATCTTTGTGTGATTGAGAACTTAAGCCAAAAATAGCAGATCTACAAGCTCACAAGCGCAAGGTGTTGTGAGCTTGTAGATCGGCTATTTTGGCAAAGAGGTCTGGTGTATTGGGCAGACTAAGTACAGAGTGAAAGGTCAAGTTTATTAATTATTGACTGTTCAAGTGGTTAAATATCTGAAAACATAAATTCACATGAATCCAAAATACACTGAAACCCTAACCCTAACCCTGCCGTCAAACGATGAAACTATAATGGAATCTATGAACAGGTTGTGGGGGTCCATGCTTCATCTCTCTCTCAACTAAGGGGTCCTTGGCCTGAAAACGTTGAAGACCCCTGATCTAGAGTCTAGAAATTAGAGTATAGAAATTAATGCTTTCATTTGGTCGAGGCTTGATCAGTCGCACCCGATTGCCTCCTCACCGGTAAAAAAGGGCGTGACCACATAGACTGTTCGTCTCCCTGTCCATTTTAGAATTGATTTTAAGCTTTTATTGTTTGTTTTTAATGGCCTAAAACAGCCTGGCTTCTCTGTACAGCTGAACGTGTGCATTATCACATGCACCCTACAGCAAGAACTTTGAGGTCATCTGACGTCTGTATGTACAAATACAAAAAGAAAAAAAACAGAAAGAAGAACAGGTGACCGAGCCTTTGCAGCAGCTGCCCCTATGTTCTGGAACAGCTTGTCTCTCCATATTTGATCTGTCCAGTTTCTAGTCAAAACTCACTTCTCCCTGGCCCTCAATTGTAAATAAGCACACACCCCTGTCCTTTGCTTGTGCACTACTTTTATAAGCCCTTCTTGGAAGGAGCTAAGCATCTGGCTTTGATTTGATTGATTGAAGACTTTATTAGAAGTTTGCATAGGAAAAGGTACAGTTTCATGACGGTACAGTTCACTGGTACAAGGTCTACTAAAAGGAGATCCATGAAAAGACTAAGCTTATTTCCACTGGAAACCATTTAAGTATCTCATATAACATTGAATGACAGACAGATAGAACACAGTACTATGCAGTAGATATGTAAAGAAAAACAAAACAAAGACAGTAATTCTTAAACAAACAGTATATACAAAGAAGGGGCAGGGGAGGGTAGGGTTGGGGCTAGGTTCATTATTACCAGTTGCGAACGGCTGCTGCCTGTAAGTGGCTTTTCAGGGCAATTTTAAAGGATGCAAGTGATCCACACTCCTTTATGGCCTTCGGTAAGGCTTTCCACATTTTGGTGGTATAGCAGAAAAAAGAGTTTGACCCTTTGTTGGTTTTGACTCTGGGTTGAAAGTGATCTGTGGCGCTGCCTCTGGTGTTGTAATTATGGACATCCTTAATGTTTATAAAGTATTTTGACAGGTACTTGGGTATCATAGTGGTGTAGTGTATCTTGTACACCAGGCCCATTGCAAGCTGCTGTACTCTGTCATCTACTCTGAGCCACCCCACTCTTAATTGGTGAGTAGCGGTGAGGTGAGTCTGATAGGGAAGGCTAAGCAGGACCCTAATTAGTTTATTTTGGGCTGTTTGGAGTTTAGTTTTCAGGGCTTGTGGGGCGTCACGATACCATACGTGGACTCCGTAGTCAAAGAGGGGCTGGATTATTGCACCAGCTATGGTCTTCAGTGTGTTAAAATTGACCATCGGGGCTATCCTCTGTAGGAAACGAGTTCGTTGGTTGATTTTATTTATTACTTTAGAAGTCATCTTTTCACTGGAAAGATTAGCTTCCAGGATACATCCTAAGTAAGAGATTTCGTTTTTTCGTGTTATGACCTTGTCACCCACTTTGATTGTGAAGTTATCGACCTTTTTGAGGTTATGATTTGTTCCAAAGAGGATGGACTCCGTTTTTCCCAGGTGAATTGATAATTTGTTGTCGTTAAGCCATGTGCAGATCTTACTTAGTTCAGAGTTAAGTGTCTTCTCAACCTGCAAGTGGTCCTTGCCCGAGACTAGGAGAGCCGAGTCATCCGCGAACAGGAACAGGTTGCAGTCACAAGCAGATGCCATGTCGTTCACGTATATTAGGAACAACAGAGGCCCCAGTATGCTACCTTGAGGAACACCACAGCTTACTGGGAGGGGGGGGGACATGGTACCGTTAATCTCCACCACCTGTTCCCTCCCCACCAGGTAAGATTGCATCCAACTCACTGCTGCGCTGTCAAGACCGATGGCTTTTAGTTTCTCAATCAGAATAGAATGATTTACGGTATCAAATGCCTTCTGGAGGTCCATCATGACCATGCCGCTATATTTGCCGTCATCCGCTTCGCGTTTGATTTGGTCAGTCAAATAGAGAAGGCATGTGTCGGTGGAATGAGATTTTCTGAATCCAGATTGGAACTCGTAAATCAGATTATTCTCATCGAGATATCTTGCAATCTGGCTTTGTCCGGGCTCTGAAGCGTGGTCTACATCTTGGCACAAAGATGACTTACTCTTTTTGTTAAAAAGAGTATGTCAGAGGACTCAATAATATAACAGAGGAGAGGTCGTAAAATCAAAGTACCTCAATCATGTCTACAACAATACAAATACTTTGCCTTGCCTTGATGAAGACTAGTTCTGCTCTTTTCAAAATGTTGTAGACGTTTAGGCCCTCTCCTCCAATATTTTAGGAGAGCTCGGATTTTTCCTCTTTTTAGTTTTGGTTCCCGTTGATCCTTGAAGCACCAAGCTATGTTTATAACTCGAATTGTATCTTCGTTGAGCACCTGCAGGTTGATCCCTCTCTCCTGGGTTTATTTGTTACCCCTTTGATAAGCCTTTGATTATTGATATGATTGTAATTTCTAAATTATACATCACTTAAATATAGTACATTAAATAGTATTGCCATACTTGTATGTCCACAATACAAGGCAATTGTAAAATAAACAGTGTGCCTCTGTAGGAAGTGTCAAAATGTGAGCCCCCAGAAGATTACAATCCATTAAAACACAGATTTGACACTGTACGATTATTGATCACACCAGTTTGAGCTTCTTCATGGTCCTCCATCTGTCCTTGAGGTGGACATTTGTTCTGTCCTCAAAGTTGTAGTGTGACAAGATCTTGGCCCAGTTCCCCTCTCCAAATCTGGCGACCGCTACTTTCAACAGGTCCGACTCATCATTGGTCCACTTCTTCCTCCTGGCAGTACTCGTGTCATCACTTTGCCTGTTGTTTTTCTTTTCACTGAAGCCAAATAAGTCCTCTTCATCACTCCACACTTCCTTTGTCTCCTTTGCGCTATTGTACAGCGTTTTCCATTTGGAATACTTGGAGTTCACCGGAGGATTGGAGTGTGCCGGAGGGGTGGAGTGCACTTGAGGGTTGGAGTTCCTCTGAGGGGTGGCGCTCTTGGTGGCCCTCTTGTGAGGGGTGTAGTAAGTGGGATGGTCAGAGGAGCTGTCCACTATTGAGTCGATGTCATCACTCTCTAGCTGGAGCTCATTGTCTGGACTACGGGGCGCTCGTTTTCGTTGTCTCCATTTAGGCGGTTCATTGGCAGGAGCAGAGCTGAAGGGGTTCTCGATGTCCCCTGCTGAGGACTCTGATGTCTCATTAACAGTACTGCTGGCTGGTCGTTTTCGAAGGGGTGATGATTCCATGTGTGGGACAGATCTACCTGCTGACGACTGGGCTAACCTTTCCAAGTTCTGGTTTGAGTCGCTGGAGTGTGCGGATGTGGTCCTTCCACCGTGTGTGTGCATTGATGCTACCATTGACTGAGCTGGCTCCTCTGTTGTGACCTGGGTTTCCTCCTCCTGAGAGTCCATCATGTCCTGGCTGTCAGCTCCCACTTCCACCCTCGTCTCCTTGTTTTCAGGTTCCTCTATGGTCGCATTGCTGTTTGGCAGCGTCACCAGGCGAGCCACAGTGAACAGTGCCTCCACGGGTGGGTCCGCCTCCCCAGGGGGCTCCGCTGCTACGCCTGTGGTTGTTGTGGGCTTCGGTGTAGGGTCCTGTGTCACTGGAGTCTTGTTGATGACGGGAGCCTGGACTGAGGAGGAGGAGGACTCATGCTCCTCCAGCTGCTCAAAGGAGACGTCAGAGCCCTTGGCCAAAGCGACGTAGGCTGCCTTCAGTCTGCTCCTCGGGATGGGCACGTCGTCATGGCTTGCGTTGCTGGCCTGTGGTCTTTGATGCCTACGCGTGGATCTGTTTGCAACCGGGCTCCATTTCGTGGCCGCTGGCACTGACTGAAACGGCTCCTCGGTAGTGGTGTGGGTTTCATCCCCCTGCGAGTCCATCAACTCCGGGCTGTCAGATTCATCTCCCACCTGCATCTCCTGCCTCGGGCATGGAAGTGGAGGCGAGTCTAGCTCAGCTGCTTGAACCTTGACAGGGTTGATGACTTCATCCAGATGTCGCTGATTGATTATCTTTTTTGCATTCGTTGTCCTTAAATGCCTGTATCGCAAAATGGACATAATGGTCCACCAGCCAGCGGTTGACGACCGGACATCCTTCACTGCTGGTATTTACTTCCTTCAATGACAAACGGTTGCACATGTCCTTATATATGGGTTGTATCGTCTGATAGCAGCTCGGATGATTTCCAACTCTTTGACCTGGCTCCTTATATGGTTATCTCAGCTTTCTCTTATTATGGTTTTCGTGTTCCAGACGACTTAAACCACCATGGACAACCCTCACCAAACTGCTTACTGCCTGCCTACCTACCTACCACCAAACTGCATCCATCATCTAACTACTTACCACCCACTTCCCTAGATGTGGGTGGTAGGTGGTAGATCCCTAATCTAACTATATACCTTCCAACAACCATAGAAGTATGGTCTACCTACCTACCTACCTACCTACCTACCTACCTACCTACCTACCTACCTACCTACCTACCTACCTACCTACCACCATAATGTGTCCTTCATCTACTAACTACGAACCACCATACTGCATCCAATCCATCCATCATCTAATTACCGACTTACCATCCACCATACTGCATCCCTCATCTTACTACTTACCTACCACCATCTGTGTGGCTGGTTCTACAGACAGGGATCTCCATATATGGGCATAAAAGGGATTATATGTATGATGATGTCAGATGTCATAGACGTCATAGGACTTTCACATAACGAATAACTGAGTAAGCATGTTTGGGGTCTCACAGCATATCTCCATATACAGTACATGGATCTCCATATATGGGTACCAGGGGTCTCCATATATGGGTAAATATACATCACTGGCCAGATGGCCAAGACAGGGCGCAACCTTGCCCTTTAGGGCGAGGTCGCTTGTCGCCCTTAGGCATCCATCCACTCATCTACTTGCATAAATTCAGCACGTGCATTCAACAGCCTGGCTTGCCCCTTATAACCTGTTTGTCCCTAATAGTCCATGTCTGACATATCGCTATCACAATCACTGAGTGTCCTTACCTATGCAATACATTTGCCATGCACATCCCCCTACACCCAGGAACCAATGCCACTTACTGGCCAATTACATGCGACCTGATGGTCGCTTATCTCACGATTAGGGAGTCTTACTGGTATTTTGTTGTGTACCGGTATAATTGTGTTCATTTGGTATGATATTTTGGTGAATTGAATATGACCACAATGGAAACACATATTTGTGTTATCCTTTTAGCTTTAATGTCCGACTGTACCACATGCTATTTACATTTCTGACTAATAAAGTATTCAATCAATCAATGCTATAGTTTTACTGCAACTGATGGCTCAAGGGGTTATGTGTTCAATCTTCCAGATTAAAACTATGTACATATATCTATACTATAATTTTGCGAATGTCTGAGTGAGTGTCTGAGTGTCTGAGTGTCTGTCACAGCGGGGGGGGGGGGGACAGTATCTCTGTAGCCATTAAACGAAACGGGTTTCTTACATTGATGCTCCAACATCATGCAAGCACCAGTTAAAGTTACTTTCCATCCCTCATATACTGTGTGCACAGTGCACATCCCATAACCCACACACTGCACATCATTTTGGAGCTCATATCTTTGAACGGTTAAGAGCTAGTATTATATTGTTTTTCAAGAGCACGTTGGTCAAATAAAACCACATTCTTTATTGTGGTTAATTATGCAGCATGCACATGCACGCGGCCGATCGATACTGATAACAAAAACACATGTTTCGTGTTATCTTACAAAATGTAATGTTCTCCAATTTCAACTCACTTAATAATGAGTCATCAGGAGTTCTTGGTAACTCAGTCATGGCAGGGTAAACATGTTTACTTTCCTCCTTGTTCTCATTAATTATGTAATAATCTGACAGACAGACAGACAGACAGACAGACAGACAGACAGACAGACAGACAGACAGACAGACAGACAGACAGAGACACACACACACACACACACACACACACACACACACACACACACACACACACACACACACACACACACACACACACACACACACACCACATTGAGGTGATTAATCACATGACCCGGGCAGCATAATTTGTGCCGAATCATTCCCAAACAGTACCATGTTGTTACTTCCTGATACAATCTCACGCTGCTTTCTTATACAAACTACTGTATGTGCGCCATTTATACACAGCTTAGGACAGTAGTTCTCAAACCTTTTCATGCAAAGGTCTACAAGCTTGTAGATCGGCTATTTTCAAATAGCCAAGGCATAGGGCTAAAGTGGTTAATGTATGTTTTATAATACTATAATGCATATCTGCAAAGTAACTAACTAAAGTCTTCAAATAATTGTAGTGGAGTAAAAGTACAATATCTGGATCCATGATGTAGTAGAGTAGAAGTAAAAGTATTGGAAACTGGAAATACTAAAGTAAAGTACAAATAAATAAAGTACAGTACTTAAATAAATGTACTTTACTTTACACCACTGCATGCTCACAAGTTTTACATATACAGTAGTGATGCCATATTAGCTCATTTTGCACGGGGACCCCTTGGAGACCCTTCAAGGACCCCCCTGGGTGTCCCCACGGAACCCACTTTGAGTAGGCTAGAATAGAGGTCTTCAACGTTTTCAGGCCAAGAACCTCTTAGCAGAGAGGGAGATATAGCAGGGACCCCCCACTACATATTGTACAAAATTGAGTTGCATATTTCCACACATTTAACCACTTAAATTGTTGATATTTAGTCAACTTGACCTTTCACTACTCTGTACTTGGTCTGCTCTTTTTTACCTCTAAAGTCTACATCAAACCTATTTGACGGAAATAGCCATTCTACAAGCCCTCAACGCCTTGCAGCGTGAGGCGTTGATAGCTTGTAGATCTACTATTTTTGGCTAAAGTTCTCAGACTAGGCATGCAAGGATTCAAGTAGTTAATTTAAAATAATTATCTTACTGTATCACACAAAGATTTTGCGGCCCCCCTGTAGTGACTCTGAGGACTCCCTAGGGGTCCCGGACCCCCTGTTGAAGACCCCTGGGCTTGACAGAAAAGTGCAAAAAGTTCCCAGTGGTGTAAGTACTTATATTAAGTACATACAATGTTGAGGTATATTTACTTTAGTAAAGTGAGTGTTTCCAATTTCAGTACGTTTACTTCTACTCCACTACATCTTTGAATTTTACTTTTAATCCACTGCAATTATTTGAAAACATTAGATTATTTATTATATACATTTCGGGTATTTGCAAATTATATTTATACATTTCATACAGTACATTTGAAAACGTGAACTGAAATGGGACATTCTGCATAATGAATGCTTTCTACTTTTGGTACTTTAAGTACATTTTGATGCCTTTTACTCAAGTAAAGTTGATTTCCCACATTTCTACATTGCAGTATTGATACTTTTACTTAAGTAAAAAAAAATGGGAGTACCTTTTCCAACACTTAAAGTCACATGCGCTGCAGATTTAACTTTCTCTGTGGCCCAACACCATTTCCAGGAAACATAAACTAATTCCTATTTACTGTACGCCTGGATTGATTTATTTACTGTATATGCCGTGAGGAATGCTGAAGTGTTCCTGGCAATGACATCTATTTGTCATCGGTTATGGTTTCCCTCCACTGTCCATCACATTTTACAGGCACAGGGAAGTTTGATACCATCGTTGCTGCAAGAGCAGTTTCTTCAGTTCCGCCGCCATCATGATGACATTTCCAATCACCGCCACCAGTCCCAGAAACCTGTTTTATTTCCCACGTATAAAATGGCCAATCACTTTTAGTGTTACAGGATAGGGGAGAGCTGGGTAAACTGAGACACCCCCTGTATCTAGGCAATGGAACACATTTGTGGTCATGTGACCGTTATATATTTTCAAGCCCCTTGAATTTCCCCCTTGCCAAGTTGCCATGAAGGAGAGGACCTTATAGTGCTGTGGAAAACATGCTTTTTTTGCATGTTTTTTGCATCTAAAGTAAATGTTCTTGCTGTCAACGTAATCAGCTGTTGTGTCAAAGCAAATTGATGCAGGGAGAACATTTTATATCATACATGTACTACCAACTTATAAATCCACATGATTTTCTTTTTTTTAAACAATCATATTTTCTCTGCCTTTTGTCTAGAAAACTTTCTGATAACTTCCATTGTTAGGAAGCATCCCAAATGTCTGGGAAATATGTAAAATTTTACTGATATATGTTTTAGTTCGCCTAGAGGGGAGCAAATGTAAAAAGTGTCTCTCATGCTGTTTTGTGCATGCGGATAATGCGGCCAATCACGGTTAGTGTTACTGACAGACGTGACGCCATAGAACGGTGGCTCTCATGGGGGTTCCAGGGGGTCCCCAGCCAAATGTGTTGATAATCATTTTTACCACTTCATCTATTTATGTTGGCTATTTTAAAAAAATAGCAGATGATACTACAAGCTCACAGTTTTAAAGAACAACTCTGTTGTTTTACACCAATGGTTCATATTCTATTATTGTAATTAGAGAAAAGAAAAGGTGAGTGTTAAAATTACTGCTTTCTATCGTTTTAGTGATTTTAGCAATGATTTTGATTTCAGTGGTTGGGGGCATTTGTACAAGTGGCTAAATGTGTATTTTTAGACAGAATAAGCCAGCGATTTCTTTATTACTATTTACAGTAACACTACCAGCCCCCATAAGTCATATCTGCCCATGAAAGATTACGTTCCATCTTGGGAATGGGCTTATTGTGTCTAAAAAATACATATTTAGACACTTTTACGCATGCCCTCAACCACTGAAATCAAAATCATTAAAATCACTAAAACGATAGAAAAAAGTAATAGAGATTTTAACACTCATCTTTTATTTTCTCTAATTACAATCTAAAATATGAACCCTTGTTGTAAAAAACTAAGTTGTCTGTTGACACAGATCTTCTCTACTGGGGGTCCCTAAAACATTTTCAGATGGAGGTCAAATATATATCAATTTGAGGGTCCTTAATTGGCACAAAAAGTTTGAGAACTACTGATTCAGAAGGAAAGTCACATGTGCTTGTGGGTCTGGACTTTTGGGTGAGAATTAGTCTGGTTTTCCCCATATGGGACTGGGACGTGCAGGGTTAACCTGAGCTGAACTGGGATTTATAGGGATTAGTCCTAATCACATTAACACAGGCGTTCACACAAACAGCAGATCTACAAGCTCACAACACTTCTCAGCTTGCAGTTCTGCTATTTTCAATGGAACACATTGAGAGCTTGTAGATCAGCTTCGTATAATATACATGTAGTGTAACCCTGTTTTCCTCTCTGTCGGGTGCAAACCTCCTATGCAAAACTGTTACTTTTCAGGGGTGTCAATTGGGTATGGCAGGGGTATGCAGCTGCCATACCCTGGGTCCAGGATGGAAGATAAAGGTTACTTTTAAATATCCATGAATGTCTCTTTGTCTATCTGTGCTGGTTATTATGTTGTTAAATTACAGTAAAATAACTACAAATGCAAAATTTAACAAAATGGTCACTTTAACAAGGTATTATAATTATATTCTCCACACTTTTATTCTCCCCATCTTGACAAGATGGTATATTCCCAGGTTCCGCAGGTCAGCTGCACAGGTGGAATGCATTATTGTTAATTGTGGCAAGTTTACTAACATGCTAAGTTTAGCTGCACTTGAAAAAACATTCCAGGCTGCCATATCCAGCCCAAGAAACCGTAGAAACCTGTGTAAAAAACTGACAAAAGTCTTTTTTTTCCCTTCTTTTTCTTTCACAATAGAACCGTGTTATCCAAAATGTAAAGCCTATTTTCCATGAGGACTCCCATCTTTGCCATACCCTAGCTTTTGCTGAACTGACTCCACTGTTCTCAGGGTCCCTGGAACTAAATATCTTATAATATAATTATTAAAAGGTTTGAGCACTACTGACATAGAAACATGACATACTGTAGAAAAATGACTTTTTCAGAAAACCTATAAGACATTTTTTAGGTATTTTTCATGTCTAAATGGGTTAAGCAGGGGCGTCACAAGGGGAGGGTGGGGAGTGGGACTGGGTTACTAGGGCCCAAGGTGGAGGGGCCTTCATTATTTTATACTTTAGCTATTGAAAAATAGCAGATACTGTATACAAGCTCACAGCGGGGCACTGAGTGCCCCGCTGCGAACTTGTAGATCTACTATTTTTTTAAGTTGTGAAAATGTGTGCAAATATTTTGAGATGGGGGTCCGTGGCCAAATATATATCGTTTTGGGGATCCTTCACATGAAAATGTTTGAGCACATCTGAAATAGAAACATAGGTTTTTCTAAAAGAAAATCACAAATAAAATCAAAAATAGCAGATGAGCTTGTATATCTGCTAGTTTTCAATAGGCCTAGTTAAAGTTAAAGTTAAAGCACAAAATAATGCATAGTAAGGCGTTCCCAGTCTAAACGGGTTAAACCCCCTCCCCTTATGAAGAACATTCATGGGGGGCCCCGCAGTGAATCCTTGTACCCAGGGCCCAGAATTTGGTGCGACACCCCTGGGATTAAGTACTTAGTTACTTTACAGTTACACACACTGGAGATGACATCACCCTCCTAAAGGTTGTACTAGACATATGTGTGTGTGTATGTGGCGGGGGGGGGGGGGGGGCTCAGGTGGTGGAATGATGACCTCATCGCTCTGAGCGGTGGTGTGACTTCAGCCTGCATCACCATGAATACGTAATGAGACGACACACAGCCGAGAGCCAATCAGAGCCAGAGGCCTAGCACAGCGCACTCACATCAGGTAACGAGGGCGGGACGGCAGCGGGCCAATGGGATTGTAGGGCAGAGACTACTGCTGCTGCCTGGGCAAGATCAAAGGGAATCAATAATGTACATGTGCTACCCACGCACGCACGCACGCACGCACGCACACACACACACACACACACACACACACACACACACACACACGACCTGAGCTGGCCCTGAGTGACAGCACAGCAAGAGGAAGAGAGAGGGAGAGAAATGTACTGAATAAACACAGGATAATACAGACAGACAGAAGGACCGCAGTAATGGAAAAAGTACTCAATTTTTTTACTTAACTAATAGTATCAATACTGCATTGTAGAAGTACTCCGTTACAAGTAGAAGTACGGAATTCAAAATGTACTTGAGTAAACGTATGAAAGTATGGGCGTCAAAATGTACTTAAAGTATCAAAAGTGAAAGTACAAAATGATTGAAAAGCAGATATACAATATAACGCGCCCAAGTGGTTAAATATCTCAAAACACAAATTTACATGAATCCAAAATACACTGACGATTGTGCTGTCAAACAATGAAACTATATGGAATCTACTGAATGATAAGGTTGTGGGGGTCCCTGCTTCATCTCTCTCTCAACTAAGGGGTCCTTGGCCTGAAAACGTTGAAGACCCCTGCTCAATTACATACATGCACTTGGTTACAGTCCACCGCTGAAGGCCAGCAGATCAAGCAGCATTATAGGGTGACCTAAGTAGCTGTTCTCGCAGTGACAGAATGATTTGCCAGTATGATTCACTGCCAGTAGTAGCTGTGAGTCACGCCGTTAATAGCAGAAGGAACAGCAATCTAAAACCAGAGAGCAGTGAGTCAGCATTTGAGCAATTACTGTCATCCCCAGCGGGACCAGAGCTCCACTCACTTACTACGAGATGCTCTTTCACTAAGACTTAACTACACACCATCACGTGGTAACACCAAGAGGTTGTTATGATGCTGGCATGGCCAGTGGTGTGAAGTAACTAAGTACATTTGTTTAAAGGGGGCCTGTCAAAGGCTTACTGTCACTTCAAGATTCGTCTTAAAAAACAAGTTAATATGTTTGTCATCATTGTGGGGATGCGCAATTATAAGCCAATCAAATTAATTGACTGTACTTACTGTACTGGTCAGCTGTTGTTGGGGGGTGAGGGGCAGATTACACTGTGACATGAGTTTCAGACTGTTTCAGACCGTTTTCAGAGAGACCATGTGACCTACTGTATCATACTATTATAATTTTGGGGCGTGTCAGCGGGCCTTTAAGTACAACTTTGAGGTATTTGTACTTTACTCGAGTATTTTCAATTAACAACACTCTTACTTCTACTCCACTACATCTCGCATCTAACCTATTATTTATACCTATAGGCTATTTGAAAATAGCCGTTCTACAAGCTCACAAAGAGTCACATCGTGACGCGTTGTGCACTTGTAAATCTGCTATTTTCAAACATACCGTACTTTTAGTACTTTGTCTTTAAGTACATTTTGATGCCAGCACTTTCATACTTTTACTCAAGTCAATTTTATTTGTGTTGTGTCTGCCATTGAAAGTATAGAGTTACTATAGAGTGTTTGATCCATAGGATATTTGGACTTCAGCCTTATCCCGTGAGGAGAAAAAATAATGATAAAACACACACCACAACAAAAACAAAAGAATCCCTGTCACTTCCTTACTTGGGACAAAGAACACCTCTGCTCCCTAGAGAGGGCCAGGAATAAGGTGAATACTGCCCTGACCAGCCGGGGCGCCTGATGGAGGGGAAAGGAACTGGTTGGAATAACATGTTCCTTCCATACGCTACGTCAAAACCGGGGAAATCCCCCCTGTCAGTTGGAAAGAAGTACAGATTTTTCTTTTGTAATGTAGAAACTATGCCTAATGCAAGTAACACAGTAACTGTTGTTACTTCTGCTGATCAGCATGTGCAAATAAATTAAATTGTATTTCAAGCTTTCGTTGACCCACATCTCCATGGCAACCACTCCACACATTGTTTAAATGCAGCCATTTCCTTCAATTTACAGTTTCCTTCAGCTGTGTTGACACACCCATTCCAAGTCCATTAACAGAAATAAGACCAGTGCACACAAAAGAAAAACTGCAACATTAAGATGACACCTTTTTTGGAGGAAGTAGTGTGTGCGTAGTGATACTGGACACAAAGAATAGTACCATGTGACAGACGGGTCAAAGTTGAACGAAAGTTGGTCTATTTGGTAGAAATAGGTAAACAATACAAATGACGCTAGTTTTGTGGATTCATCTATTTTTAATGATTGGGCCATGAGCCCCTGCCAAATCACCGGAACTACTGACACAAATCCTGTATATTTTAATCTCACCCGTGATGACCTGAAGCATCCTGGAACAGTGATTCTGAACCTTTTCAGGCTGTGACCCCAAAAATAATCATAGTTGAACTGGGGACCCCCCACCCTGATGAGCACTACTTGGAGTTGGAAGAGTTGAGGCATTACACTTTGTTTAACAGGGTTCTATTGTGAAAATAGCAGATCTACATTCTTACAACGCCTCGCAACAAGCATGCAGATACGTTATTTTCACAATTTCTGTCTCCAATATATTTGATAATTTGGCCAATGTTACATTTTGATTTTTAGAGGTATTAAAAAAGGTCTTAAAGTCCTTAAATTGTCACTTTAGAAATGTGCATATACCCTCTAAACTGTAGACTGGTTTGTTTACTGTTGAGTGAGAAAACCATGTTACACATTAAGCTAATCATCTGGGGACCCCCCAAAATAATTTGGGGACCCCACTGGGGGTCCCGACCCACATGTTGAGAACCACTGTTCTAGCAAACACCCCCACAGAGAGCAGAGAGGGCATCCAGGACAATCTGAAAAACACACAACAGTCAGGTAGTATTTCTGTCACATGACAACACGACAGGGGAGGGGGGACTTTTCAGTTTTCAGGACACACAAAAGAGCCCTGTGGAGCAAAGAGCTCATGAGCCAACACACACCACAACAAAAAGTTCTGTGTGTGTGTGACACACGGTCATGAGGTTCGTTTCAGCCGAACCTGTTTTGTGGTTTTTTGAACGTGACCCGTGTTGTCGTGTGTCATTATTATCACAGCGCGTGGAAAACACCCTCGGTCACCACGTGGCGTTACTCAGCAACTAATGTCTATTATGCAACAATAGCTTCTACTCCGCTACGACTGTGATTCGACGTGTTTACCCTGGATCTCTCTCTCTCTCTCCCTCCCTCTCTCTCTCTCTCTCTATTTCTGGGTCATGAGAACTGTTTCGTCATCGTGACTGGGTGAAACTTCTTGTTTTCTCTCACAGACGTTTCCTGCAACAGTTGGTTGAAAGAATGCTGTCAGCGTTCAGCATCAGTTGGCCCCTGTTCACTAGAGCTCAATTAACCCATACGAGTTTAGTTGGTCTGATGCCAATCTCGATTTTGTCCCGTATAGGACCACTGATTAACAATGTTTTAGTTTGTTTTAAAGGACAACTCCGCCCTAAATCACTTCTAGGCTCATTTTCCTACTTATATTGATCCAAAAGACTGTCCATGGGGTCTATTAGGCAGAAATGCCCCTGTTGTCCAGTTTCCCCAGCAGAACCCAGCTGCTGTCATAGCATAGAGTGGAGCCTATAAGCCTATCACTTTTACACTTTTTTGTTGTGGTCAAAAGTGATTTTCTTTTTCATGAATGTGTTACTAGTTGTCATTACAAATACATCCATGCTTTGGTTGTCCCACAACACCGCTGATGGTATAGCAACCTTTTTTTCTTTTTTTTATCAGAAAACTGTTAGGACTTAGAAGACATTTGTAGAATCGTCCGCAGGACAATACCTCACGAACATTTGTTAAAAATCAGCTCAAGTCGGCTACATGACGGCCAATACCGATATGGTCAGAAAGGTAAAAGAATGTCCGATATAGCGGTCAGGCTCCACTCTTTACCAATGAGGAAAATGGACTCAACAGTGGTTCTCAACCTTTTCAGGCCGTGACCCCCAAAATAATCATATTTTAACTGGGGACCCCCCACCCCGACGAGCAGTAAGAGTTGAAGCATTACATTTTGTATAACACGGTTCTATTGTGAAAGAGCTCTGCTAGAGATCTGCTATTTTCACAATTTCTGCCTCTAATATTTGACAATTTGGCCAATAACATTTTAGAAGTATTAAAAAGTCCTTAAATTGTCACCTTAGAAATGTGCAGATACCCTCTATATACACTTAAACTTTATGTTGGTTTGTTTACTGTTGAGTGAGAAAACTATGTTGCACATTAAGTTAATCATCTGGGGACCCCCCAAAATAATGTGGGGACCCCTCTGGGGGTCTCGACCCACAGGTTGTGAACCACTGCACTATATGACATGCAGTTTATCCTTTTTCTTTAGAAAGTGTTAATGTTTGTCTCAATAACACCGTCAGTCAACACCGTGGAGTTTCAATTGAATCCCTTGGTCGTGTCCACATAGGCTCTGCCCATATAAGGTCAAATCTAAAGCGACCACACACAGATGGGTCAATAAATGATGACTCATTATTTGAGTCACACAGATGAGCAGGAAGAAAATGAGCTTTGTAATCATGACGATTAAGTTACATGATGGTACAAGTAGCATGCACGCGCACACGCACACGCACGCGCACGCACGCACGCACGCACGCACGCACGCACGCACGCACACACATACACACCTTCCCTACTGTCACTTGACTACACATGTTACACTACATTGCACAGTGTAACAATATTGTTATTGTTATAATCTCTCTCTCTCTTTTTCTGTACAGTTGCTCATAAATATTGGACCCATAAGGGTCTATCTATGTCTTTATGTGTTGTTGACAATATTTAAAAAATAAAATATGTCTGTGGCAAAAATGGAATTTTGACAAAAATGTCCACCACAAGCCAGCATGGTGATGACCCCTGCGTATCAGTTTTCATAGACGTATCAGATGTTTCCTACCATGTGTAAGCCTGTATAACCAGTAAGACTACCTAATCGGGAGATAAGCGACCGTCAGGTCGCATACACAAACTTTAGAAGGCAATGGTAGGCAATCAGGAGGGAATATGGGAAATGGGACAGATCCATGTTGATGACATGACTGTAGAGATACTGTGTACCACTTTGTGTGATTTTAGGGCAAAATCTGTAGGAGCAGTGTCCAAAAATGTGTTTAGCAAAAATTGGCCTGATGGTGACGCTAGATGGGACAGATCCAAATCAAATCAAATCAAATCAAATCAAGCTTTATTTATATAGCACATTTTAAAACGACCAAAATCGAAACCAAAGTGCTGCACAAGAACAAAGATAAAAATCAACAGATTAAAAAAACAACAAGGCAAACGAAAACAAAGCAAAAAACAACATATCAAGGTGAAATGGAAAACAAAATGTACATGGCATACAGATTTAAACAGTATTAAAAGCCAAGGAAAAGAAATGGGTTTTCAGTAAGGATTTAAAAACACCCAGGGACTGTGCAGAGCGAATGTGAGAGGGTAGAGCATTCCAAAGTTTGGGACCGGCCACAGCGAAGGCACGGTCACCTCTGGTCCTGTACGAGGCACCATGCTCAATCAAGAGCAGCTGGTCAGCTGACCTCAAAGGTCTGGCTGGTATATAAGGCTGGATAAAATCACAAAGGTATAGGGGGGCCAGCCCATTTTGGGCTTTAAAAACAAACAATAAAATGTTAAAATCTATTCTAAAGCGGACGGGGAGCCAATGGAGTAGGGCAAGAATAGGTGTGATATGGTCACGCTTTTTCTTGCCAGAGGCGTGCAGCAGCATTCTGAACAAGCTGCAGACGCCTGAGAGCAGATTTGTCAATACCTAGATATAAACCATTGCAATAATCTAGTGGCAAATCCATGTTGATGACATGACTGTAGAGATACTGTGTACCACTTTGCGTGATTTTAGGGCACAACCTCAACTCTACTCAGCTCAACTGTTGTCCCATCACAGGTTTACTGGTGTAAAAGTTAGGTTTAAAATCCTTGTCGTACAAACTCCCATGATTTGCAGTTTCAAGAACGGTGGAAAGATAAGAAGAGGGTCGACAGGGAGGGAGGGGGTCCTCAGAGTTACTACAGGGAGGGGGTCCTCAGAGTTACTACAGGGAGGGGGTCCTCAGAGTTACTACAGGGGAGGCACTTTTTTTTGTACATTAACCACTTCAACCCTGGCATCCCTTTTTTTGAGGAGAACATTAGTCGAAAATAGCAGATCTTCAATGTTCTCAGAACATGGACACTAGGGTTCAAGTGGTTAAAAAAAGGTTTCTATCACACAAATATTTGGAGGACCCCCTGTAGTAACTTTGAGGACCCCCTAGGGGTCCTGGACCCCTTGTCCTGTAGGGGGCTTATACAGAGCCCTGAGTGAGCCAATCATTTGATGACCAGCGGAGTCTCTGGTAGGCCTATACTGACCAGCCGCCCATCATCAAACCGTTGGCTCGGGAATGTGACAATTAACAAAACAATCTCCACGAATTCAAGGCTTCATGGGGTGTGTAATTGATAGAAAAAAGTCATTTTGGGGGTGAACTACTCCTTTAAAAGGATCCCTGGCTAATACGACAAATATGCCTTAATACATTATAATTGTCCTCTATAACTACAATGTAAAATTAAAAACACCTTAAATATTTTATTTCTCCTAGAAATAGCATATTTTTCACTCAACAGGGGAAATGCCTGTCACAAGTTGATGATGTCATAAATGTCATGTGTGATCTATCCCTATGGAATTTATGGCATGCATGTGCAAAATGAAAAACACCAACACATTTGAAATATTGATTTGATGCTCATATTAACCATAGGAAGTATTATGTTTGTTTTTATTTGCACATGCATGCCATAAATAGATCACACATGACATTTATGACATCATCAACTTGCGACAGGCATTTCCCCTGTTGAGTGAAAGATTAGATATTTCTAGAAGAAATAAAATAATTAAGGTGTTTTTAATTTTACATTGTAGTTATAGAGGACAATTATAATGTATTAACCCTTAAGTTCTGTTCAGATTCACTACACCTTCGTTCTGTTCGGGTCATTTTGACCCGGTGGATATTTGGTTTAAAAAAAACAACACTAATATAAATTTTAACTTAACAAATCATCATGATACATTGACTTTGACTCAATACCAAACAATTCATATGATATATTTGGTAAATGTTTGCATTTCTGCTTTGCTATATCACATTAAACACTGAAAGAGCTAGGCGTTTTTACTAATTTAGCTGAAATCCATGTAAAAAAAACTACTTCATTTAATACTGGGCAATATTGCTCATGCTTATAGGAAGGGGGGGAGGGTTCGGAATGGGGCTTCGGAAGGGGGGTGTTAGAAGTGGGGGTGACTGTGTGTCTGTGTTTTGGCATAATACTGTGTATTTCTGTGCTTCCGGGTCAAAATGACCCGAACAGCACTTAAGGTTCAAAAAATATGAGGGGGGTGTAGCATGGGTGTAGTGCAAAAACATTTTTTTTACATGTTCATCTCAGAAGAATCTTTAAGGCCAGTGAGTTTCAGGTGGAAACATTTTTAACTTCTACCTTTTTTTTCCAAATGAAAATGTAAAACGGGTCAAAATGACCCGAACAGCACTTAAGGGTTAAGGCATATTTGTCGTATTAGCCAGGGATCCTTTTAAGGATAATCTCAATTTAAAAAAGCACATGATAACAACAGTTACGGCCTCATGAACACAGAGAGATACTCCTTGGTGATGGCCCGTGTCATCAGGACAGCTTGGCGACAGGCAGGCTCAGCGCTGGTTCCAACAGTGTGACGGTAGCCTGGTGGAATCTGGTCCCAAAGCTGCTGCTGTGGCACATGGCCAGTATGAACACATTTACACACATGACTGGCTTTTAGTTCTGTTGTAATGCATGATTTTATTTTATTATTGTAGATCCTATCTGTGAGCCATGGCTCCTTTTACAGGAAAATATTGAATTACAGTATCTTAATACAATATAACTTACAGTCTGAACTCTGAATGGTAGAGTATGTTAATACAATACAATTGATACAATCTGTATGGTAGAGTATGTTAATACAATTTCTAATTTCGGATTGTCTGGTTTCCCTTAATTGTTGTGGTATATGAGACTATAATCCACACCTTGAATCAGTTTATATCAAACCCAGGTGCGTTATTTCTTTCCACAGTGTTCCACAGTGCACCAATTATCTGCGCCTGTGTTGCTGGCAAAAAAGCTGGAACTACCTTCTTGTAGCTGGGAACTACTTTCTTGCAGAGCTTATAGTGAATTATTAGGGAAATAGAACAGTTTTAATTGGTACAAGTCTATGATGTTTCATGTTGCCATATTGTAACCGCCTTAGAAAAGCAATAAGCCAAGCGAGGCATGTGGTTACCTGTATTTTATAACGGCTGAGAGGGTTGGAGACACTCACTGCGCCTCTCAACCGTTATAAAATACCAGGTAACCACATAGGTAGGTAAGGTAAGTTTTACATGCCTCTTGTGGCTTATTGCTTCAATAACTTATACAATATGTAGAGTATGTTAATACAATATACATACACTCTCACACACACACACACACACACACACACACACACACACACACACACACACACACACAAGCTCACAAAACGTCATGATGCGATGCCTTGTGAGCTTGTAGATCAGCTATTTTTGAATAGGTGGAGAAAAGAAAGAGTAGTTCACCCCCAAAATTGCTATATTTTCGATCAGCTACACACCCCACGAAGTCTTGAATTCATGGAGATTTTTAGTTTTTGTTTAGTTTTTGGCATTCCTAAGCCAATAATGTGATGACCAGGGAGACTCCGGTCAGAGACTCAAGGACTCTCCATCGACCGATGACCAAAATAAGTCATTGTTGGGGTTAACTACTCCTTTAAAACTGGTCGACATCAGTTTGCTGGACAGGGACCCCCTGGAACCCCCGACAAGGACGTCTGGTGGTCCCCGGACTCCGCTTTGGGAACCATTTGGTTTTATGTCACTTGCTAATCTTGTCGCAGTGACATAATATCTTGTTTTTAACACTTGCGTAAGACTAAAGATAGACCAGTGCTAGTGCTTTCAACGTCACTGACACCTAACACAGACTGCATGGTATGTGTATGTGTATGTGTGTGTGTCTGTGTGTGTGGCTGCGTTCGTATGCAAGGGTGTCGCACCAAATTCTGGGCCCTGGGTACAAGGATTCACTGCGGGCCCCCCATGAATGTTCTTCTTCTATCTTCATGTATCTATCTTCTTCATAAGGATGGGGGTTTAACCCCTTTAACTTTTGAAAAATCTTGAAAAAAGGTCTTTGAATGTTTCAAATCCTTCAAAGGTTTCTTGAAAAACCTATAGTTTTGATGTCAGTGGTGCTCAAACTTCTTCATGCGAAGGACCCCCAAAATGACATAAAATATTTTGTTCCAGGGACACCCCAGGAGCTAAATTTGAGTTACAGTACAAAGAAGTTCAAAGATTTCACAACTTTTAAAAAATAGCAGATCTACAAGTTCGCAGCGCGGCACTCGGTGCCGCGCTGTGAGCTTGTAGATCTGCTATTTTTCAATAGCTAAAGTATAAAATAATAAAGGCCCCTCCACCTTGGGCCCTAGTTAACTCAGTCCCACTTTCCACCCCCTTGTGACGCCCCTGTTCGTGCATGCGTGCGTGCGTGCGTGCGTGCATGCGTGCGTGCGTGCGTGCATGTGTGTCTGTCCCTGCATGCTGCCAAGGCCATGTAACCCAGTTTACACACCATCCCAAAAATAGCAGCGCTCCACAGACAGGATGTGATGTCACAATGATCCACATAACAGCTGAGTATAGGGCAGAGCAGAGAGGAGGGGGAGGGGGGGGGGGGGGGGGGCTGGGAATCCTGGGACACGTCCCAAAACCACCACGACTCCTTCCCTTACTCCCTTTGTTTAAGACCGGGTTATACACATTATTGCGTATTATTATTACATGCTTTAACTATTGAAAAATAGCAGATCTGCTATTTTTGAAAAATCGTGAAAATTTGAATTTTGATCCGATTCTATAAGGAAATCCTTCTAAGGGCTCAGTTAGTCTGTTCTTGAGAGACTATATGTCCGTGGTTCTCAAACTTTTTCATGTGAAGGACCCCCAAAATGAAATGTATTTGCACCACGGACCCCCCATCTCAAAATATTTAGTTCCAGGGACCCCCCAGAAGCAAAATTTGAGTTACACACGTTTGCTTTAAAAATGCACATATTCAAAGATTTGCACATACTGTATTTCCACAACTTTTTCAAAAATAGCAGATATACAAGCTCGCAGCGCGGCACTCGGTGCCATGCTGTGAGCTGGTATATCTGCTATTTTTCAATAGTTAAAGCTTAGTTAAAAACACAGGGATGCTGACAGAACCTTCGCTAAAAACCCCAGGACAAAAATCCACTTGTCCCTAGAGAATTTGCCCTCGTGGCCCCCAAACTGTGGAATAAACTCCCTGTCGCACTTAGAACTACAGACTCACTCCCTAGCTTCCATTAGAACTAAAGACTCACTCCCTCGCTTCCACATGTGGTCTGAGTGAAGACTCACCTCTTCAGACTCCACCTAAACCCATAGCACTTACCTATAGCACTCCCCTTCCCTCAATGACCATTCATGAAGCTAGATAGCATTTTTTAGGTTTTAGTAGTTTTTTACTGATTAGGTGCGTGGTCTATATGTTATGGTTTTTCTAGATTGATATTCCTATGCATTTGTTATATTGTCATATTGTTGTTAATGTACTGAAATATTATCTTGCTTATTACAGCGATGTGTATTACCTGCTTATAGTAAGTCGCTTTAGATTAAAAGCATCCGCTAAATGCCTAAACTGTAAACTGTAAACTGGTTCAATAAGGGGGAAATGACCAAAATGGAACGAACACCAGAAAAGTGAAATGTGTTCAGGCGACAACGCTTTGTTCAAATGGGTGAAGCGAGGGAGAAGGAAAGGACGCAGAAGGACCCTATTCGTTTCCTAGTGGAATGCGGCCTTCACAGAGGCTTCCCTCCTCTCTCGCCCACTCCCTCTCTCACCGGGGTTGCCAGACCTTTACAAGAGAAGCAAGCAACCAGGTCTGCTGTGAACAACAAGCCCAAAAGAAGAAACTATAACACATACTGTATGAGCACTTTGAACCTGTATACTACGTCAGCTATTTGAAAATAGCAGATCAAGTTACACAACACGTTGCGATGCCACGCACGCATTGAGCTTGTAGATCTGCACTACTCTCAACAAAATCTGGGAGAAAAAGGAAAAAATATATTAATCATAGACAAATCCTATACAGGCCAGGGCACAGTTGTTTTCAGATGGGGATACTCAGACAATTGATTATTCATTTGAGGGTCCTTGACATGTTTGAGAACGACGGTTTAAACAGTAGTAGAAACAAGTAAAAAAAAAAAAAACACAAAAGCAAAAAACAAGCCCAAAGTCGCTTATAATACACACACATGGCAACACTGCCTCTGAATCTCTCTCTCTCTCTCTCTCTCTCTCTCTCTCTCTCTCTCTCCTCTCTCTCTCTCTCTCTCTCTCTCTCTCTCTCTCTCGCTCTAAGCTGTCTGGATGCCAGTGGAGTGGAAGTCCATGGGTGTGTGTGTGTGTGAGAGGGCTCGTCGCCATGGCAGCAGCCACATAAACATAAACAATGGCATTCTAGCATGGCCGTTCGTCAAGGTCTAAAGCAGGGCGAGGAGGTGTGTGTCGTGTTGCGTTAAAGCCTCGCTCTGCGATCCACGCTACGTCACAACAACTTATGAACCCCACGCATTAGCAAATAGTTATGTAGGTGATATTAATAGCCTAATACGTATGTCAATGATATAAATTCCTCCATGTCATCTTTCAATGTAGGTCGAATGTTATTAAAGTCAAGGCATTGGTTCTCATAGTGGGGTCTGACTGGAGACCCCCAGGGGTCCCCAGCTTCCAGGGGGCCCACAAATATATGTGCGCGTATGTGTGTGTGTATTGTGTACATGACAATCATTTTAACCACTTTAACCATATTTTATATACGATTCTTGTCCGCGCTGCGAGCTTGTACATCTTCTATTTTGAAATATTTTAAAAATATTGAATCATTTAGAAATTTCTACCACAAACCTTATCTTCTGGGGGGGGGGTCCCTTGCACAAAACCTCTTCAGATGGGGGTCCGTGGCCCCACAAAAAAGGTTTGAGAAGCAGAGATTCAATGTAGGTCAAATGGTATCCAAGGAAAAACGAAACCGGTTTTGATGAACTCTTGACTAAAAATTACTCACCTGCTTTAGTAATGCATTTAGGCCTAGAATTATTGAATGCTTCAGCTATTGAAAAATAGCAGATATACAAGCTCACAGTGCGGCACCGAATGCCGCGCTGCGAGCTTGTAGATCTGCTATTTTTTTTTAATCATGAAAATGTGTGCAAATCTTTGAGAAACTCATTTTTAAAGTGAACATCTGTGACTCAAATATTTGCTTCTGGGGGTCCCTGGAACTAAATATTTTGAGATGGGGGTCTGTGGCCAAATACATATAATTCTAGGGGTCCTTGACATGAAAGAGTTTGATAACCACTGATGTAGAAACGTGTTTTAAAAAAAAAAACCTTTGAAGGATTTAGAAGACACTAAAGACAATTGGGTCAAAATCAGGTCAAAATTCAAAGTTTCAAGATTTTTCAAAAATACCAGATCTACAAGCTCACAGCGCGGCACTGAGTCTATATCTGTCTATATGCTATTTTTCAATAGTTAAAGCATGAAATAATAATACATAATAATGCGTACCCGGTAATGTATCAGAACGATGATTATTGGGGTTGGCGATAGGGCCTTTCTGTGTGGAGTTTGCATGTTCTCCCCGTGTCTCCTAGGGTTGATACCGTCACAAAAACATGCAGTAATCCTGGTCTCTATACTGCCTCCCCCTGGCCAGTCGGGAAGGAACTGGTTCCTTTCACACACGTTCCTTCCACTCGCTACGTCCAAACCGGGGAAATCCCCACAAAAGAAGCAACTTGGGCTACTCATGCATAGAAGGAAGCATGAGGTCAGTCCGTTGCTCTCCCCAGGTTGACAGAGGGAGAGCAGAGTCCAGGAGTACAAGTTAGG
The DNA here is from genome assembly GCF_963921795.1 of Nannobrachium achirus. Lineage (NCBI taxonomy): Eukaryota > Metazoa > Chordata > Actinopteri > Myctophiformes > Myctophidae > Nannobrachium > Nannobrachium achirus. The sequence goes on from NC_137823.1 coordinate 4,936,446, forward strand.
CAATTGGCACTGGGTGAAAATGGGTTACAAAATCGTGGGGTAAAAATTATAGAAAAATAGAATGATGATTATCTGCTGACTCGTGATGCATTTCAGGCAGTTGATTTCGTCGAATAAAACTATGACGAAAAAATGTTTGTCGACTGCGTTTTTTTCACTGACGAAATCGAAATAAAAACGAAATAAAATAGCCGTGATGACTAAAACTAAGACTAAATATATTGACAATTTCATCAACAAAATAAAAACTAGACTAAAACGTTAGGGAGGGACTAGTGGAGAAGAGAGTCATTTTATGTTTGGTTGCTCTCAGGTGTTGCATGCTGAAAATAGCAGATCTACAAGCTTACAATAGCAGATCTACAAGCTCACATGTGAGCTTGTAGATCGGCCATTTTCAGCACACAACCAAGTGTAAAATCAGTCATTACGATGCCATCAAGGCCTGCCAAAATACATCTCAGTTGACTAAATCAACTGCAGATTTAGTTGCCTAAAATCTTATGATATTTAGTCTAACTAAAATTAGACTAAATCTAAAACCTTTCAGGTGACTAAATTATGACTAAAACTAAATTACATTTTATTCAAAAGATTATGACTAAAACTAAATCAAAATTCGGTGTCAAAAACAACACTGATTTCAGGTTGGCAGCATTTTTCCCATGCATGCTTTGGGAGTTGTGGAATGTCATGTGGAATGTGGCATCCTCCGTTGTGTTTTTTTCCCCTTCCTGCCATCAGATTAGAACCTTCCAGTGTTGTAATGGAATGGAATGATCAGAGTGGAAGTTCCGGGTGTGTCACACGGCAAAGATTTGCAACGCTTAAACATGGTAATTACAAGGCTATACCGGAATCCTACGCTGTTGGCAAAGAATTTGGACTGGCCTCGGCTAAATTTAACTAAATTGAACTAAATATAACAATATAGCTATATTAATCCATTTAGGTCTAGAATTATTGAATGCTTTAACTATTGAAAAATAGCATATACCGTATACAAGCTCACAGCGCGGCACCGAGTGCCACGCTGCGAGCTTGTAGATCTGCTATTGTTGAAAAATCATGAAAATATGTGCAGATCTTTGAATATCTAATTTTTAAAGTGAACATTTGTAAGTCAAATATTTTCTTCTGGGGGGGTCCCTGATACAAAATAGAGACGGGTGTTGGTGGCCAGATACATATAATTCTAGGGGTCCGTGACATGAAAGAGTTTGAGAACCGCTGACGTAGAAACATGTTTTTCAAAAAACAAAAGAAGGATTTAGAAGACACTTAAAGAATCAGGTCAAAATTCAAATGTTCACGATTTTTCAAAAATAGCAGATCTACAAGCATGCAAGCGCGGCTCTCGGTGCCGTGCTATGAGCTTGAAGATCTGTATGAATTGCTATAGTTCTCTCCATCTATCTGGATCTTTATAAATAGGAAATTTATAGTCTATATTTCAGGTAAAATTTGCCCCGAGACCCCAAACTTTGCCCGAAAGTGAAAACTTGATAATGAAAAAGAAAAAAAAAAAAAAAAAAATGTTTGAAATAATTAAAACAAGATGTAGGACACAGAAATGAAGGGACCCATACAAATGTAGCATGATGATGACATATCAAATGACAGCACAGTCATCAGTGTATTTTGGATTCATGTCAATTTGTGTTTTCAGATATTTAACCACTTGAGCCGTCAATACTTAATAAACTTGACCTTTCACTCTGTACTTTGTCTGCTCTTTTTCCCCTCGATCTACACGCTGCAAGGCGTTATGAGCTTGTAGATCTGCTATTTTTGGCTAAAGTTCTCCGAATATGGACGTTAGGGTTCAAGTGGTTATTATAAAAAAGGAGAAAAAAAAAGTTTCTATCACTCCAAGATTTGGAGGACCCCCTGTAGTAACTCTGAGGACCCCCTAGGGGTCCCAAACCCCCTGTTGAAGACCCATGGTCTAGTTTGTAATTTTGTACAGCAGCCCGTAACTGTCTGAGGATCACAGACAAGTTATTAGAATCGCGGAATGCACCTTTAGCCTTAAGGCAGCTATGGAATTATAAATAGCCATGACTTGCACAGTCAGAGAACGCTGGCGGCGTACAGTAGCAAGAGAAAGGTGGGAGAGTGGGGGGAGAGTGGGGGGGGGGGGGGGGGGGGGGGGGGGGGGTGAAAGGAGAGGAGAGAAGAAAGGAAGACAATGAAAGAAAAAAGAGGAAGAGAAAGGGTTAGGAGTGAGGACAGAGCAACAGGTGAGGAAGGGACCCACAGAGACAGACAGACCCCACAATTGAGAACCACTGCGATGCGTGACAGAGGATTGGAATATAAAGAAACACATAGGCTATAGCCTATTAAGTATTATTTAGAGTACGAGAGACGCTTCTGTCAGCTCGCCTTACATTCCCACGCGGTGAGCTCTGTCCGACCTGTTTAGTCTACAAACGGAGGGGCGGGAAAAAAAGAGGAGGGGGGAAAAAAAACGAACCACGTCACCTCTGACCTATTTTTACACCTCTGTTTAACTTTCACCTGTTGCTGTGTTCTAGCCTGGAAACCAGACGATACGGGCGTGCATGCGTGCGTGTGAGTGTGAGCGCCAGGGGCGTCAATTGGGTATGGCAGGGGTATGCAGCTGCCATACCCTGGGTCCAGGGGGGAAAATAAAAGTTACTTTTAAATATAAATCCATGAATGTCTCTTTGTCTATCTGTGCTGGTTATTATGTTGTTAAATTACAGTAAAATAACCACAAATGCAAAATTTAACAAAATGGTCACTTTAACAAGGTATTATATGTATATTCTCCACACTTGCATTCTCCCCATCTTGACAGAATGGTATATTCCCAGGTTCCACAGGTCAGCTGCACAGGTGCAATGCATTATTGTTAATTGTGGCACGTTTATGTATGCCAAGTTTAGCTGCACTTGAACAACCATTCCAGGCTGCCATATCCAGACCAAGCAATCTTAGAAACGGGGGAAAAAAAGTAAAATGTACTTAAAATAAATGTATCATGCCTGTTGCTAAGGTATATGGCAACATGACTGGTGTCTCATGCACGTGCAAGACACCAGTCATGTTGCCATACCTTAGCTTTTTCTGAACTGACGCCACTGGTGAGCGTCTATGTGTGAGAGAGACTTGTCTTGCAGGTGAGAGTTGGATCTGTGCCACATATCCTGCATGCATATTCATATCTCTGATGTCGGGCCGAAACTCCAAAATGTTCTTTTTCAGGAAAATGAGCTCAAGTGGAGTTAGGAGGTTTTGACCGAAGGGCTTTTTACTACTTTTCATTTGTTCAATGTTATTTTAACCAACACACAGGCGTAAAGGGTGTTCAATAGCACATTTATGAAGAAAAAAAAGAGAGGGCCAATCGGGTGGAGTTAGCTGGTTTGGCAGAAGAAAGTGTGGAGTTAGGAGGTTTTGTCCCAAGCACTTTTTACTACTTTCCATTGGTTCAATATTATTTAAACCAACACACAGACGTAAAGGGTGTTCAATAGCCCTGATTTGTGCCAAAAAAAATCAAAAACCTCAAAAGTGAAGTTCGGAGGTTTTGGCCAGACAGTGACAAACAAAGTGTCAAATCATAACAAGTTATCTCAAGACACTTTACATAGGCTACAGAGCAGAGACCATGCACCCTGAGCAAGCAACTTTAAACCTTAAAGCATCATGCTAACGACACATGTACGACGGCAGACTAAAGCACTTATAGGCCTATTCAATCAAACTAAATATAGAAAAAAGAGAAGGAGGATCCGAGCACTCAAAAAATAAAAAGGAGGGGAACGGACGTAAAAGCAGTGTACTTTATTTCAAGACATAATAAAAGCCGACATGTTTCGACCCTCTCGGGGTCTTCATCAGGGCATATATGCTAAAGCACTTATAGGCCTATTCAATCAAACTAAATATAGTTTGGATGGAAAGATACATTACATTACATACGTGTATGAATTGAATACACGGTACCCCAATGGAAACAAGCTATAGTGCTTTCTTGGGTTTAATCCAGGGGTCTTCAACGGGGGGTCCGGGACCCCTAGGGGGTCCTCAGAATTACTACAGGGGGTCCTCCAAATCTTTGTGTGATAGAAAAGAAATGTTCTCCTTTTCGTGCACTTGAACCCTGACGTCCATATTCTGAGACCCTTATCCAAAAATAGCCAATCTACAAGCTCACAATAAACGCCTCCCGCTATGAGGCATTGTGAGCTTGCAGATGGGCTATTTTCGGCAAAGAGGTTTGGTGTAGAGAGGGAAAAAGAGCAGACTAAGTACAGAGTGAAAGGTCAAGTTCATTAAATATTGATGGTTCAAGAGGTTAAATATCTGAAAACACAAATTGACATGAATCCAAAATACACTGATGATTGTGCTGTCAAACGATGAAACTGTATGGAATCTATGAAAAGGTTGCGGGGGTCCCCGCTTCATTTCCCTCTCAACTAAGGGGTCCTTGGCCTGAAAACGCTAAAGACCCCTGGTATAGGCTATTTCTTGAAGTAAAGTCATGGTGACTGTAGCCTACTCTGTTGGTATATGGTGGCTGCCAGAGCCTTTGCTCAAAGAATCGGTTAAAGATTAACCCTTAAAGGACCCTGCAGCACAAAGTGTATTGTGTGAAGTGAACCTCGCTTATCAGCACTTAAGTAGGTCAACAAATCACTACTCTCAGCAGCAACTCTGGACTTGTTTCAATCAATGTGTGTGTGTGTGTGTGTGTGTGTGTGTGTGTGTGTGTGTGTGTGTGTGTGTGTGTGTGTGTGTGCAGGGGTGTGGCACCAAATTCTGGGCCCTGCATGGGTACAAGGATTCACTGCGGGCCCACCATGAATGTTCTTCATAGGGGAGGGGTTTAACCCATTTAGACTGGGAACGCATTATTACACATTATTTTGTACTATTGAAAAATATCGTGAACATTTGTGCAAGTCTTTGAATATTTCAAATCCTTCCCATGTTTCTATGTCAGTGGTGCTCAAACTTTTTCATGTGAAGGACCCCCAAAATGATATGAATTTGGACACATTTTCATGACTTTTCAAAAATAGCAGATCTACAAGCTCGCAGCGCGGCACTCGGTGCCACGCTGTGAGCTTGTATAACTGCTATTTTTTCAATAGCTATAGTATAAAATAATTAAGGCGAGAGTTACTAACTTGGGCCCTAGTAACTCTGTCCCACTTTTCCCCCCCTTGTGACGCCCGTATGTGCGTGTGTGCGTGTTTTACTTTGTAGATTTTACTTCAGGTTTATCCAGGCGTGACCTTTGGCTGGAAAACCCCCATAATACTGTTGTTGTGTCTCTTTCTCTCTTCCTGAGAAAAAACCCTATTTTACCACCGTCTGAAAACACATGCCTTGAACTTGGCCTCAGTTCATCCAGGCTCTCTGCTGAGAAGCTGCAGTTCATTCAGTGCATGATGATGTGCTTCCATCACAACGCTTTGAGACCAGAGTTCAACTGACAGACAACATGTAAGAACACATCTCAGTGCTTTGAGACTACAGCTTTAATTGCGGTGGTTCTCAAACATTTTCACCGAGTGCCGCGCTGCGAGCTTGCAGATCTGCTATTTGAAAGTCATGAAAATGTGTGGAAATCTTTGAATATATATATTTTTTTTAACTCAATTTTTTGCTGCTGGGGGGTCCCTGGAACTAAATATTTTGAGATGGGGGTCCGTGGCCAAATACATATCATTTTGGGGGTCCTTCACATGAAACTATTTGAGCACCACTGACATAGAAACATATGTTTTTCACACAAAAAAACCCTAGAAGGATTTGAAAGACTTTTCCAAGATTTTTCTTTTTTTCATAACTAAGTTATATTGTGTTAACATACAGCACATGCATATCGGACAACAAAAGGAGTTACATACATAGAGTTGCTTTAAATAGCTGATCTCCAAAGCACTTCAAATTGTGATGCAACACATGTGTTGGGCTTGCAGCTTGGGGATTGCCTGTTTCCATAAATGATGATAGGCCTATGTATGAATAAGGTACATAAGGCTTTACTGGTTTAAAAAAATGGTTTGTTTGTTTACAAATCAAAGATAACACTTAGTTACTGTATGTCATAAAACTATAGTTAGTCTCCATAATATTGCATAATCACTCTTACATTGAACTTTGTCCATAATTGGGTATGGTTTGGGTTGTGATTAATGTATGATAAGCCTACTGTGACGATGGCATAACGCTTTGCCTTTACCCCAGTGTCATAATGGCCCATTACACAAGGACCAGTGGTGTGCACTGTGCAGGAGTGTGACAACCACACACATCATTACTGCAATATTTTCAGTTTCTGTCGGGTGGACACCTCAAACTGTAACTCAATGGTTCTCAACCTGTGGGTCAGGACCAAATGATTTTGGGGGGTCCCCAGATGATTAACTTAATGTGAAACATTTCTCACACAACAGTAAACACACCAACATAACGTTTAAGTGTATAGAGGGTATCTGGCTATCTGCACATTTCTAAAGTGACAATTTAACGACTTTTTAATACATCTAAAATTACAAATTAAAATTTGGCCAAATTGTCGAATATTAGAGACTGAGATTGTGAAAATAGCCGATCTACATGCTCACAACACGGCTAGAACCGTGTTATACCCAGTGGTCCTGGTGGGGGTCCCGGTATATGATTATTTTGGGGGTTGCGGTCTGAAAAGGTTTAGAACCACTGCTGTACTTTTCAGGATTCAAATTCAGCAGTATCAACAGTTGCCGATCTACAAGTTCAAAATGTGTCGCTTCTCGCGACATTATGAAACTGTACAAAAGGTATGAATGTTTTATATCAGTACTTTGTAAACACATTCCATACCCACTGCATCCATATTTTTGGGCAGGTCTTTATACAAAAACTTTAGTTATTCATGTTTTACTTTAAGTTCCCAATATCAAATACATATAGCTGTAGGCCTACATGCAGCTTATTTTTTCTTTTTCCTTTTCTTTTCTTTCTTTCTTTTTTTTTTTTTTACATTCTGACAAAAACGTGAAGATTTCCACCTTGTATGGTCTATTGTTCGAATGTTCGAAAAAATGACAAAAAATATATTGTTAAAAAAATAAGGCCACGTCAGTAGCAGACTGTAGCACACTGTAGCAGAGGAAGTCGTTTACTGTTAGACGAAACATAAGGATTTATGATGACATGACAGGCTACTATAAAAGTAGTATCATCAGCCCACCCAGATGTAGTCCTACAAGCTGACAATAAACAGATACCATTATATTATGGGAGTCTATAATATAATATTGAGTGTCATTGCAACGTCAACACGCCCGGAGCTACACACAGTCTGCTTTATGCAGGTGCAATTGTCTTGGTTTCACGCTCTGGCGATGACTCAATGGCTTTTACAGGAATGTGGTGATTCACATCAGACCGAAAATGGAAATGATATATCGTTATATATCTACCCGTAATCTAACTTAACCTCCATCCCTCCCGTTTCGCCTAATCCTCCGGTTTCTGCTCGGTCGCGTGATGTTTGGCAGAGGGAGGAGGAGGGACGTTCTCGAACGATTCGAGTCTTTTGAACGGCTCTTTGAAATGAACGATGGGATCCGGTTCGCAGAAGTACTGCAATGTAGAACTACTCTGCCACACATGTAGAAGTTGGGAATTAAAATGTACTTCCTACAAAATTATTGGTATCAAAATTTCATAAACTTAATAGGCTACTTAAATTACCAAAGTACTCATTATGTAAAGTGTCCCATTTCACAAGTTTTCCAATGAATAAAATGTAGAAAAAAAACCATTTTAAAATAGCAGATCGGCTATTTTCAAATGGCGGAAATGTATACATAAGCCTATGGCCAAAATGTATATAGGGTTGAAGTGATTTGTAATTATAATCAATGTCTACAAAGTAACTAAATAACTAAAGTAACTAAAATGAGACAGTCTTTTGAACGGCTCTTTGAAAGGAACAGAGATCCGGCTCACTTCAAAGAACCATAAATCCCATCTCTAGAGGAGGTTTCCCATGTTATGGATGGTTTCCCGGACGCCGGTAAGGCAATGCTTTAATGCCACCAGGGTTGCCACATTATGCGAGAGAAGTAAGCGTCCAGGTCTGTGAAAACAAAAGCAGTAGCCACAAGAGCACTTCAAGTAAAACTATAAAAATATATATATAGCCTACGTAAGCAATTTGAAAATAGCCGATCAACAAGCTCACGTCACGTCGCAATGTGAATGCAAATGTTTTATTTGTTTATGAATTATTTAGGCTATAGGCCTATATTTGCCCTAACAAATAGAGATTTACAGTGTTGTGGAGTCATGGTGGCTATACTGTATTTACAATCCCAAGCAGCAGCTTATTAAGTCCTTGTCATGTCTATCTGTCTATCAGTAGCCTAGCTGGCGCGCCCCCGCACGCCCTCTCGTGATGTAAGTTGTGACGCCCCCCTACTTGTAAGTTGTAGATCTGCTATTTTGAAAGCATTTTGGGGGAGAAAATTTTAAATATTATACATATTATAAATATAAACATTTTAAGAACACAAATCTGGCTCAACATATTTTCAGATGGGTTGTCCTATTATTAATTTGGGGGTCCTTGACATGAACATGTTTAAGAGCCACTAAAGCCAAGCTGGTTTAAACAACAATGGACAGCAAGCCCAAATAGCCTAAACACCTAGCCTATAAACAAGCCCAAAAAAGCCCCAAAAACACTTTAGAAACAGAACAGCCCCCCAAAAAACACAACCAGCTACTTCCAAGAATTACAAGCAACCTTACAGGAAAAACAAGCCCAAACTTCCCAAAGTCGCTTATAACAAGCAGACATGGCAACACTGCCGCTTAATGCCCCACAGTGTCAGGATGAGAAGCGCCACTTCCCGGAAAGGATGACGTAATGCCATCCTTGAAAGAATGCACGGGAAGGAAGCAAACACAGAGGGAGCTGTTGTTGCTGTTGGCATGGCTGCTGCTGCTGGCTGGTGCTGATACAACATCACACACACTGCTGTGTAGTGGGAACTTCTGGGAAGTGGGACAAGCACTGAAGTTTTGTTGTGGCAGACTAGAGTTCAATAACTTCAATTAGATTTTCTTATAGTCTATTAATTGTTCTCATCTATACTATAATTTTGCGAATGTCTGTCTGAGTGAGTGTCTGTCTGTCTGAAACAGCGTTTCTCCTCAGTGGCTGGAGCAATTGATCTGAAATCGCATCACCATAAGCATAATATGAACACACCTGACATAACTGTGAAGCCCGTTTGTCACTTTCACAAATCGTATGCTGTATATTAGCATTTTTATGCTGTATCTACTATATTCTGCATCTAGCATGAGGCACATCTATTCTGCATCTATAGCTTGAGGCAAAATGTTTAACCAGCTCTGTGTGTGTGTGTGTGTGTGTGTGTGTGTGTGTGTGTGTGTGTGTGTGTGTGTGTGTGTGTGTGCAGGCGGGTGGGCGGCGGGCTGGGGGGGGGGCAGTATCTCTGTAGCCATTAAACGAAACAGGTTTCTTACATTGATGCTCCTACATCATGCAAGCACCAGTTAAAGTTACTTTCCATCCCTCATATACTGTGTGCACAGTGCACATCCCATAACCCACACACTGCACATCATTTTGGAGCTCATATCTTTGAACGGGTAAGGGCTAGTTAAGGAAATTAACTTAATATGGAATGAACAAATCCAAAAACATATGTATATACGAAAGGCCTCTGTCTATGTCTGTGTGATACACTAGCTATTAATCCAGTATTATGTTGTGTTTTTTTTTGGCTATTCAAACATAGCAGATCTACAAGCTCACAGCACTAGGGCATTCACGAATAGTGATTTTTAGTATTCAAATTATTCGACCTCAAAGTATTCGAATAGTCGAATATTCAACAGGAAAGGGTTAGGGTTAAAAAAAAATATAGGCCTATATATTTTTTTTTTCTTTCTTTTCTTTCATCCAATAAGAACAAGCAATTCTCGGTAGTAGTGACAGTTGCATTAACTGGCTCTTCCTCCATCATGACATGGAGTTTGCCGGCTGGCCGCTGTTTTTCCCACTGGTAATTAGTTTTGGGAGACGAGCATTAACCAATTCATCCACCAGGGTCATTGACAACTCATTCTTATGACTTCCTATCTAGCCAAGCTATATAAACCATGAAGAAATAGGCCTAATTATTATTTTTAAAAAAGAGAGAATATTCGGTGAACAACGTCGAACAGTGACTTTGATATTTGAATATTCGAATATTCTATGAATGCCCTACTTCATGCTGTGTTTTTTTGTCTGTTTGTTTTTTTGTTTTTTTTTTCAACAAAAAAAAAAAGAGAACTACTACTGATTTGGAAGGCCTCAGATCTAAATGGGTTAAATCATGTAGGTAGGTAGGTAAGAAAGAAAGAAAGAAAGAAAGAAAGAAAGAAAGAAATATAGATCACAATGTTCTGCTAACAAATTAAATTATGATTTATTATTTCCACGATTCCTATGAGAACAAGAAGAAAACCCCTGATGTCCAAAGTCTTTTCTCACATAATGAAACTCCAGCACTCTGCCCTGCACCCTGGCTTTCACATAAACACACTTCATATTGCAGAAAGCAAAGTGAAAGTTAACGCCGTCCTAGACTCAAAACGGAACCGTAGAGTAATAGAGTTACTCTAAATCTGAAGGGGTTTCTTGTAAGGTGGTCTTGGTCAGTGGTTCTCAAAGTCGGGTGTAGGGACCTCAAAGTGGGGTCCCATACAGCAAAATATGCTCAAATCAGCTGATACACTTTAACACTATAGGCCTACAAAATATTGGTCCCATCCTCTTTTACAGTACACTTCAAGACATAATAAGACAGAATAAAGCCATAATAAGAAATAATGTGTTGGTAATTAGAGCTAATATATTGTATTAGACAGAAACAAAGACAGAATAGTAGAAAGAGCGAATACATTCTCTGGCACCGTCACCTGCCGCAGAACTGCAGCGGCAGACACTGCCGCATGACCGCTAGTTCGACCAGCAGTCGCACTGCATCACCGGTGATAGGACCAGCAGTCCCGCCAGTAGGACCGGCGGCCGCCGCACGGACTGGCAGGTCCCGTAGCGGTAAACTGCCCGTCCGTGCGGTGGTGGCTGAGACAGAATAGCAGAAAGCAAATACATTATCTGGCACCGGCTTCGCTGGTAACTGCCGCGGCAGCCACCACCGCACGGACGGGCAGTTTACCGCTACGGGACCTGCCAGTCCGTGCGGCGGCCGCCGGTCCTACTGGCGGGACTGCTGGTCCTATCGCCGGCGATGCAGTGCGACTGCTGGTCGAACTAGCGGTCGTGCGGCAGTGTCTGCCGCTGCAGTTCTGCGGCAGGTGACGGTGCCAGAGAATGTATTCGCTCTTTCTACTATTCTGTCTTTGTTTCTGTCTAATACAATATATTAGCTCTAATTACCAACACATTATTTCTTATTATGGCTTTATTCTGTCTTATTATGTCTTATTATGTCTTAAAGTGTACTGTAAAAGAGGATGGGACCAAAATATTTTCAGATGGGGGTCCACAGTCAAATATTAAATATCAATTTGAGGGTCCTTGATATATAGGCTATAAATGTTTGCTCCCTTTAAAGCAGCACTATGCAACATGACTAAAATAGGTAATGTGAATAAAATGTAATTTTGTCCAATCTGTATGGCAGTATTATGTTAACACACCATATAACTTAAATACATAAATACCACATGGTGAACTAGTTTAAGAGTTTACAAAATACAATACAATACAAAATATGCATAATAAAAATACATAATGATAATTAGGTTATCATGATAGTTTATGTCAGTGTTTCTCAAAGTGGATTCCTTTAGTGGGGTCTGAATGGACCCATACAGGTCTGTAACTGTAACCAAATGGAAATGGAACCAAATGGTAATGGAACCAAATCCATTTGTACACTGTCAGAGTTAAGGGGAGATCTTGAAATGTAAAAGTTTGAGAAACACTGGTTTACGTTGTTAAAGAGGCGGTGCCATAGTTTTGTACTTTTTCAGTTTTTCATGTGTCTAGGAGGTTGACAGTACTTCATTAGACCCCCTGGTGTGGTTGTTATGAGCAATTAGTATTCTCTTTGTATTTGTTTTTTTTGCTGGAGGCTGCCAGCTTGTGGGTCAAAAGTGCCGGTCCAAAAACACAGATACAATTACATCACATAATCGACTCCTCCCCTAATTACCATTCACCCAACACTGTGGGGTGTGGCTAACTTCAGCTGGGTCACCACCCACCATGACAACCAGGCATACTTAATGAACTGGTAGGTGTGGCCACATAAAAACCCAATTTTAACTCTTTCTGTACACTTTTTTGGAAAACAATCTTCCTCCTAGTATAACATAATAGTTGATAATCATGTTTTAGAGGGGGAAAAAATCATGGCACCCCATCTTTAACAAAGCAGCGTCAGTGTAACATTTCGCCAGTGGGACGGCTGTGCTTATCACACGATATAAATAGGAACGGAGGTCAGCATCAAGCGCGTCGCGCAGTCTGTATGTCTGAAACTGTCCTCATAACCTTTACAACACCTGTCCATGACTTTAATGTGTGTGTGTGTGCATGCATCTGTACGTGTGTGTGTGTGTGTGTGTGTGTGTGTGTGTGTGTGTGTGTGTGTGTGTGTGTGTGTGTGTGTGTGTGTGTGTGTGTGTGGGTGTGTGTGTGTGTGTGTGTGTGTGTGTGTGTGTGTGTGTGTCAATCTGTCTGTTGTTGTGCTTGTTTGTCTAATTGATTGCCTTAAGCCTATTTATTCCTATTATGTCATATGGCCATGTTGCTCACTGAAACCGACATATTTTCACTCAGATTTTCACTAAATTTCTTTTTTTTTTACTCTGTTTTGAACTAAGCCCCCAGTGGTCTATATAGGTAGGCCCCCTCCTTTTTATCCTCGAGAGCATCAGTTCTCAAAGTGGGTTCCGGGGACCCCAGGAGTTCCAGGGGGTCCCCAGCTAAATGAGTTAGGAACCATTTCCATTTGTACACTCTCAGAGTTAAATTAACATTGATTTTACAATATAAATTGAGGTCCCATGATAGAAGTGCCATTAAATGGGGGTCCGTAGCCTAATGCATGTCAAATGGGGGTCCCTGAAATTAAAATGGTTGAAAATCACTTTTTCAACCATAAATCTTCTATAATATGAGGGTCCCTGGCATATAAATGGGGGTCCGCAGACTAATAAATGTATGTCAAATTGGATGAAATGAAAAGGTTTGAGAGGCACCGCTCTAGAGCAGTGGTTCTCAACCTTTTCAGGCCGTGACCCCCCAAAATAATCATATTTGAACTGGGGACCCCCCCCACCCTGACGAGCACTAAGAGTTGAGGCATTACATTTTGTGTAACACGGTTCTATTGTGAAAATAGCAGACACTGTTGTGAGCATGTAGATCTGCTATTTTCACAATATCTGCCTCTAATATTTGACAATTTGGCCAATGTTTAATTTGTCATGTCTGACAATGGCCAAAATGATTATTTTATCATTATTTTACGCTTTTTGTGGTAATTTTTGAATAGAAACACATATATGAAGCTTAATCTTTTTTATAAAATATTTTCGAAACATTATTTTTATTTTAGCGTCCGTTTTTCAAGAAAAAAGTTGACTATAGCTCGGTGGTGAGTCAGCGTTGCTGCCGCCTCTTGCGGTCCTGCTCCTGGAAGGGACCAGCGGGAGGGTCGGTCGTCACCAAGCCATCGGTCATTCTCTGGTACACCAGGCTGGAGTCAGACGCCACAGCACACAATATATATATGTGTGTGTGTGTGTGTGTGTGTGTGTGTGTGTGTGCGTGTGCGTGTGCGTGTGCGTGTGTGTGTGTGTGTGTGTGTCTTCCACATGCAAACGATGGGAAATTGAGATTTGGCTCACATCAACGGATGTTTGTCCACAAGTGCTCGTGTTCATTTTCATATTCAAAACCGTGCATGCAAATCAAACTTTGTGACAATAAAGTTTAGACGTGGCTTTGATTACCTGAATTTGAATATTTATGTATTTATCTATCCATCGATATGGGCCAACAGGGGAACACCGTCTTGGTTCATAATTAACTGTTTTACAGCTGGTTGGCACACCTGTTATATGGCCGCTATCACACACACACACACACACACACACACACACACACACACACACACACACACACACACACACAGTGAGTATATCCTGAATGGAAACTCACCATGGTGGTGTTTTCGGCACCCAAACAAGGCTCCCTAGGAAACAATGATGTGTGTATATGAAGACAGATGCACGCACGCACGCACTAAAGGGCGAGGTAGCGCCAATTATTGGCTATGTGGCCAGTGTATATGACCAGTTACCCAATCTCAACAGTGCCTGTTGAGATGGGATAACAGTGCCTGTTGAGATTGGCAGAACATGCCCATATATGGGCAATACCAAATATGGGCATTCCCAGATATGCCCTTAATATCGATGACATCGGGACAGGGATCTCCATATATGGGCATAGAACGGACAAGGACGTAATTAATTTGCAAGTGTGATCTGGTAATGCCCATAATTGGCATGTTCTGACATCATATTGTCGACTATATATGGGCATAAAATATATGGGAATAAAAGGGACATGAAGCCAGAGTGTGATGTCAGAGCAGCAAACCCATTCTGTTAAGAGTGGTACCCCTACATCACAGTGACATCAGAGCATGATGTCTGTCAGAGTGATGTCACAGTGACAAGGGAACCAATAGACTGTAAAAATGTGTACTGACTGACGGAAGGAAGGACTGACACAGATGGAGACAAGCTGCGACATTTCTCATGGTATACTGCGACCTTCGGTCGCAATAAGACAAAAATTGTTAGTCGACAAAAACTAAATAAAAAACTAGATCAAAACAAAGCTGATGACTAAAACTTAGACTAAATGTACTGACAATTTCGGCAACAAATAAAAACTAGAAACAAACTAAGCCCTGATTACTAAAGCTATGACTAAGTGTACTGACAATTTCATCAACAAATAAAAACGAATAAATGGTTCTGACCAGACAAATGGTTCTGACCAGACAATGTTAGGCTGTACTGGGATAACCAGGTGTTGTCTTGTTGTAGCCTACTGGGTTGGTTGAACTAGAATCATTGGTTCTATAAGGTTTGGTCTTGTTGTACTGTATGGTACTGTATTCCTTAAAATTGTGTTTTTCATCAAAAGGATGAGAGAAAATGCTATGTGAAATAATTTTCGATAAGATGGATAATATTATGTTCTATATTATTTGCTGACAAAAAATAAAATAAAGTGGTAAAACAATTGTCCTTACTAAAACTAGACTAAAATGTCAACAGTTTTTGTTGACTAAAACGAGACTAACTAAAACGACGTTGTCTTGGACTAAGATAAATACTAAAATGCTCGACTTTTAATCGACTAGAACTTGACAAAATAAAGACAGGATGAGGTTGACTAAATGTGATAAAAACTGACAAAGGCGACTGAAACTGGACTAAGACTGACATTAAATTAAAAAAATAATGTCTCATAAAATTAACACTACACAATATACAATCAAATGGAATGTTCTCTTTTACACGTCTGCGGGAGGGCTAAAGTAAACAGAGGAGAGGAGAGGAGAGGAAAAATAACAGGGCAATTCAAAAAAGAAAAGAAAAATCACAAGCCTAGACAAGTCGAGACATGAATGTGTGTAATGTCATCATTGCATCATCACTCTTATCTGGTACTTTTTAGCTCTCAAATATAAAATCCTTACAGATGTGTAATTCCGGGCAGTGTTTCAGTTAATGTTTCTCAAAGTGAGATGTGGTGGAGCCAGACACGACCAGGTACCACGCTCATAACATCCCACTTTATGCCCCCATAAACTGGTAACAACAACACAGGGAGCCAGCCTCGGTAGCTATGGACGTCAACAAATAAGTGTCTGCATGAGGTCAGTCCTGCAATGCCAACTATGACTTTCTGTTCCAAACGTTCAAAGTTATGACAAGGGGTTTAAAGCAAGGGTTCTTTAACAGAGGGTCCGGGACCCCTAGGGGGTCCTCGGAGTCACCTACAGGGGGTCCTCCAAATATTTTTGTGATAGAAACTTTTTTCTCCTCTTTTATATTAACCACTTGAACCCTAGTGTGAGAACTTTAGCCAAAAATAGCAGATCTACAAGCTCACAACGCCTCGCAGCGTAGATCGGCTATTTTCAGAAAAGACGTTTGGTGTAGAGGGGAAAAAGAGTGAAATGTCAAGTTATGTATTGACAAATTGACATGAATCCAAAATACACTGATGATTGTGCTGTCAAACAATGAAACTATATGGAATATATGACAAGGTTGTGAGGGTCCCTGCTTCATCTCTCTCTCAACTAAGGGGTCCTTGGCCTGAAAACATTGAACACCCCTGGTTTGAAGAATTTCACCAATACAATTATGCACTCAACTGTAACTTCTGGTGGGATGGAAATATATATATATATATATATATATATATATATATATATATATTTTTTTTTTTATTTTTTTTTTTTTATTTTTTTTATTTCTCTCGTTTTAATAGACAGATCAAGCCTGCGCACACGACACTGTCCATCGGCTTTGTTTAGGAAGATTTACTAGCTGATGTATGAATCATAAGAAGACATTAATCTTCATGTCATAATGACACTGATTAGTAATAATCGACTTTGACAAGTTGACAAGATAATGAACCATCGAATCAATACAAACGCACTTTACCTTGAGTGAGCAATCCTGAGCTTCTTGAAGAAAAGGTATACTGTCTATACTGTACTGTCTGTCTATATATACAAAGTAAATGTACTGTAGCCTATTAAATTCATACAAAAGCAAGTAGGCCTAACCTAACTTAAACATATGTGATATATCAAATCAGACCTGTCCTGTCCTGATTTTTGATTCCCCTGGTCTCCCTATAGGCTCTCCATCACCAACTTTATAGGCTATGGGAATCAGACACTTGTGTCATTGGGGCTATAGAGCTGTTATTCAGTCATTACTGTAAAATGTTAACATTTTAAACGGGTAGGAGGGGGGATGGGAGAGACAGAGAGTGGGGGACTGGTGATGTGATGGGACTGGGAGGGAGGGAGGCTCGCCCTGGCCACTGTCCTGTTATGGCAGAACTTTAGTTACACAGGCAGGGAGGGAGGCTGGGCTCGATTGCATCACCGCCAAATAAGCCTTCTATAAATAGGATGACGTCACCCCCTGCTTAGTTGGCCCTGGCCTGACAGAGAGAGAGAGAGAGAGAGAGAGAGAGAGAGAGAGAGAGAGAGAGAGAGAGAGAGAGAGAGAGCGAGCGAGCAGGGGTGTCACACCAAATTCTGGGCCCTGGGTACAAGATTTCACTGCGGGGCCCCCCATGAATGTTTTTCATAGCGGGAGGGGGTTTAACCCATTTAGACTGGGAACGCATTATTAGGCTACACATTATTTTGTGCTTTAACTACTGAAAAAATATCTGCAATTTTTGAATATTTCAAATATTTCAAAATAAGTTTTTTTGAAGAAAAAAAGTATTATGTTTCTATGTCAGTGGTGCTCAAAATTTTTTATGTGGACCCCCAAATTTTGATATGTATCTGGCCACCCTCATCTCAAAATAATTAGTTCCAGGGACCCCCCAGAAGAAAAAAAAATCGATACAAACGCACACATTTTCACGACTTTTCAAAAATAGCAGATCTACAAGCTCACAGCGCGGCACTGAGCTTGTTTATCTGCTATTTTTTTCCAATAGGGCCCTCCACCACCTTGGGCCCCAGTCCTCCCCCTTTATGACACCCCTGAAGAGAGAGAGAGAGAGAGAGAGAGAGAGAGAGAGAGAGAGAGAGAGAGAGAGAGAGAGAGAGAGAGAGGTGGAGTAAAAAATGCCTGAGCGTGGTGGGGGCGTGGCCATCACTGTGACGTAGCGGAGCGGCACCAGCCTATAAAGAGTGGGTGATGCAACGCTCCGGCCACACGCTGTAACTTTACTCAACACAGCCGAGGAGAGGAAAGAGGAGACACTTTTTAAAACGTTTCAGCCTTTAAACCGGCGATACAACCGAGAGAGAGGAAGAAGAGGATTCTTATTTTTGTTCTCTAAATCGAAGAATCGTCAGGTATGTTTTATTATTTTGAGTTTCTATATTATTTGACAGCGAGAGTGTGGGTCTGTTTGTTTGTAGTGCGGCGGAGTGGTTTTGAGAGCGGAGCGATATTTGGTGATTCCCCTGCGTTGTCCGCCTGTTCGCTCGCGCTTCCTCCCAAAAAAGAACGGATCTACAAGCTATCAACGCGTCGCGTCCGCGACGCGTTGATAGCTTGTAGATCCGTTCTTTTTTTGGAGGGACGATACGAGGGAATAAAAATGATGACGACGTAGAGTGTCTCGCTTTTTCTTCGCTCTCCGTCCCACGACAACAACCCGAGCGGTCACTCGTGTCATCAGCGCGGACAGAACGAACGAGGCGACATAAAAAACGCGTTTGACACCTCGAAATGTCGCGTTTGTCGCCGTGTTTGTGAATTAAACTGGGGTTTATTTCACTGGCTCGACCCATGTTGGCTTCTAAAAAGCACACTCCGGACGTCGTGTTGGTGCTGTCA
Source organism: Nannobrachium achirus (assembly GCF_963921795.1). NCBI lineage: Eukaryota > Metazoa > Chordata > Actinopteri > Myctophiformes > Myctophidae > Nannobrachium > Nannobrachium achirus. Next base: position 4,955,112 of record NC_137823.1, read on the forward strand.
CTCTGTGTAGCCTAAATACTGTTACAGTTTACACACACACTTGAAAATAGAATACTGTCTGTAACTTTAACGTCGTTTCTTTTTGGGGGGCTCATTTGGGCTCTTAAAATAATATGAGAATAATACTAATATGCCTTGTAATAGTATTTCAATAAGGGTTCCCGGGCCGTTCCCCATTTTGTTAAAAGAAATGTTAAAGCTGTACTATGTTATATTTTTACTTATGTATTACTCATTGTATATTGCTGCCTTTTTATATTTAATATGTTATACTTGTGAAATTATACCTTGGTATGCCCGAAACTCCAGTAAAAAGAGTATTTAAATGTTATTGCTGTAGCTTACATCTGCTGCTCAAACAGACGGTTTTAATTGGGCGCCTGTTGAGATAATTAGATATTTCACAGCCGCGCATAATTGTGTAAATTGAGTGTAAATTGACTAGTTATAAACTCAGCACTGTGTTATAAATAGGCTAGTAATTCATTCCACATAACCCTCTTCCCTTTAAACTTTGCCTTCAACTTTGTTGTTGCTTTATTTCGTGGAGTCATGGTGTGTGATGTAACCTTACATAAACATGATGAAACAGCTCAAAACATGACTCCATCACCACTTATGAAGGATAGCCTACATCATCATACTAGAAGAGTGGGCACTAAGGAAAAGTGGGGTTTGTGCTATTTTGAGCAAAATGTAAATATATATATATTTGGAAAAATTGTCTTTTGTATAGGGTGTGCCAAATGTAGTTCTAAGAGCGGCCATTTCTTGGGTAAACACAGCCTTACACAGGTGTTCTGATTGGAGTAAAGCATTAGTTCTATGCAATCAAACAATTGAAACACCTGTGTTTTTACCCAAGAAATGGCCGCTAAGGACTACAATGACGTAGCCGCTGGCACACACTATAGGCTATAGCCTACATGATTTGAACATGCATTGTACATCATAATCAAACCTAAATGTAGGCCTACCTCTCCAAAATTATTACAAATATTATAAAGTTTTGTTGCAATTTGTAGAAATTGCAGAAATATTAGACCTTAAATGTCAAATCAAGCGCCAAACAACTCAAAACATGACTGATGTTTGGTTTCGTTCTGTGTCTCTGCTCCACCCAAGCACCCTTTCTTGTGCAATCGTGGTCCACAGTTCACCTTTGTCTAAACTTGAGTTGTTTCACGTGTCGGGACAATATGAACATGTCACGATTATTTCATGTCACGATTATTGTGACCAAATGATGATTTACGATATTATCGCGATAATCAAAATATCCCCACCATCCATTATCCTGGGGCGGAACATGATTTGCCAAAAACTTGCCGATCTACAAGCTCACAACGGGTTGCAATGCGACACGTTTTGAGCTTTTAGATCGGCTAGTTTTAATGGCAAAGAGATTTGGTAGAGAGTGAAATAAAGTCTGTATCAAACGTTATTTCCAGGTCCGTTTTACCAATTATAGAGGGTTTAAATTAGTCTGGTTCCAGACCCTGAATCGCTAGCCACACCCCTTTAAAAATATGTTTCGGCGATTCAGGGGTCTGGTGACGCTCTCATTGAAGAGGTTTTCCTTGTTTGAAAATCCGTACAGCGAATCAGCGTCGCTTCAACTCGATGACGTCGGGGCTTGTGAGCAGCGTGGGTGGGGTTTTCCCAGAACTCATGTGCGATTCCAAGTAACCCAGCGCCACCGCCGGACCGTACCGCACATTCGCAAACATAAACATCGCGTGGCCCGCCGCAGTAATATGCGACCGTATCGATCTCGCTATGAAACATCAGCAGACATGTTATGTTGTGTTTGATTACTAGTTCGTAGTGCTCCTATTCTGAATGTTTCTTTGGTTATCAAGTAGCAAGGAACATGCTAGCCACTAGCTAGCCACATAACAACACCAATAACAACTACGTCATCTGCTTTGTTACTCTTGTGATTGGTCAGGGGGTGAATCAATCGCAGAAAACTGCCTCTTTGGCGACGCCCATCCCAGAAACCAATGTGCATGGAATCACTTTCAGACTGAACAATGGAGTGAAATGAAATGTCCTAGTCTTAAACTTTAGTTGTTTCACGTTGTGCTTTCAGAATGATGCTACAGCACGCGGGCGGTCCCTCGCTGGCCGACATCAGCTGCTCGGCGCTGGTGCCGTGCCTGTCGCCGCCGGGGACGCTCACCCTGGACGACTTCACCAACTTCACGCCCATCGTCAAGGACGAGCTGCGGCTCGCCATCCAGACGCGGCGGCTGTCCAACGGCCTCAGCGCCGACATGAGCTCCGACTGCGCCAGCTCCAGCTCCGAGAGAACCGGCTCCGGCACCCGCGGCGGGGCCAGGAGAGAGGTAGGGTGTAGCTCCTCTTCAAGGCTAATTCGTCCCTTTGTGTAAAAATCATTTAGCAATGCTTAAGTGGCCTGGGCCACCGGCGTAGTGGTCCAAGCACCAAGACTGTTAATCCGGCCTGACTACGTGTCGCGGGTTCGAGTCCCGATCACCGACGACCTTTGCTGCGTGTTATCCCCTGTCTCTAAGCCCATTTCCTGTCAACCTACTGTATAAATATCAATAAAAGCCCCAAAAATATCTCATAAAAAATAAATCAGAAACTTAAATTAGAATAAATACAATTGGGGTGGTTGTAGTTTGTCTCCCTGCTCTTCTATTGAGACATTTAGATTGTGTCACAGGTCATGTCTCACATAGGGGAGAGCCTTCACAATTGTAACGTTTTTCACATTTCACTATTTTACTCATAGATTCTTTTACCTATGTAATATTTTCAGGCAAAGGACCTACACATGTCTGCTATCATAAACCACTTCAAGTTTTTCAATTGATAGAACAGGTCATGAGTTATTAAACCGAAAGTGGACGCTGTTCCGATGTTACATTTGAAGCCCATATGGGATTAATTGTAACAGCATGATTTACAAATGTAACACAGCTAAAGAACCGCATTAAACAAATCGTTTTTAGTTTAAATAAAATTTCATTCAAGCAACTCTTTTACATTGTTTTCATACCAAGGATGTGATAAGATACTATATCATATTTAAATATTAACAGAATCACCAGTTCGAGCGTTTGAGTGAATTCCTAATCAATACATTGATTAGCTAAATAAATTGCAAATTTGATTAATGCAACACAGCTGACTGAACACAATATTGGCCAGTATGTCAAATATGTCAATATTACATTATCATGTTAAATTGTGTTACAATTGAACCGTTTTGGCACCCCTGCTTTGACATTGCCTACAGAACAGAACTAACATGCATAGCATGTTAAAACGATGTAAACTAATGAAGCTTCCTAGTAATGGTTCCAGCTCTGTGAGGGTCCATTTGGAAGCCCCTCAAGGAACCTTGAGGGTGTTCCAAATGGACCCTTACAGTTCTGTAACTCTTGAGTGTACCAATGGATTTGGTTCCATTGGTACTACCGAATGTTGACAACCAAGAACATCTTTAAATAGGTGACCATAACAATACACTCTAAATCATGGGTCTTCAACAGGGGGTCAGGGACCCCTAGGGGGTCCTCAGAGTTACTACAGGGGGTCTTCCAAATTTTTGGCAAAGAGCTTTGGCGTGGAGGGGAAAAAGAGCACACTAAGTACAGAGTGAAATGTCAAGTTTATTAAGTATTAATGGTTCAAGTGGTTAAATATCTGAAAACACACATTGACATGAATCCAAAATACACTGATGATTGTCAAACGATGAAATGATATGGAATCTATGATAAGGTTGTGGGGGTCCCTGCTTCATCTCTCTCTCAACTAAGGGGTTCTTGGCCTGAAAACATTGAAGACCCCTGGTCTAAATCAAAGTTCTAAACATATTTGAGGGGAGGTTGTTGCTCCAGTCTAGGTCCTAGACAGGAGGACCCAGTAGCAATCATTCAGACGTGTCCACTGACAGTTTCTACTGCATCTGTATTGTTTCCCATTCAGCTGACCACAGAAGAGATGGACAGGAGGAAGAGGAGGAGGGACAGGAACAAGGTCGCAGCGGCGAAGTGTCGCAACAAGAAGAAGGAAAAGACAGACGGCTTACAGAAGGTAAAAGATAATGTTTACCTATTTGTAGGGCTGTCACAATTATTACATAATCGTCTAATCTTAAGTATTTGACATAATCGTGATTATTTTTCATAATCGTCAAGCTCGCAACGCGAGGCGTTGTGAGCATTTAGATCTGCTATTTTCACAATAGAACCGTGTCATACAAAATGTAATGCCTCAACTCTTAGTGCTCGTCAGGGTGGGGGGGTCTCCAGTCAAAATATGATTATTTTGGGGGGTCACGGCCTGAAAAGGTTGTGGCCTAAGATTAAATGTCATTTTTATTCCCCTCCCTCCCTGGGCAGGAGTCAGAGAAGCTGGAGGTGGTGAACGCCGAGCTGAAGGCCCAGATCGAGGAGCTGAAGCAGCAGAAGCAGCAGCTGGTCTACATGCTCAACCTGCACCGGCCCACCTGCATCGTGCGGGCCGTCAACGGCCAGACGCCCGAGGACGAGCGCAACCTCTTCATCCAGCACATCAAGGAGAGCACGCTGCAGCTGCACAGCCTCACCCACCACAACGCCATCTACCCCGTCGTCGTCGGCTCCTCCTCCGTGGACGACGGAGGAGTCGTCGCCGGCGACGACATCGCGGACCTCACGACATCGGTGCCCTCCTCCCTGGACGGAGGACTCACCCTCGGACATTTGCAGTGCCACGGCGGTCACGGCGTCTCGTCGTTGTGCGATCAGCTATGAGCGTGTGTGTGTGTGTTCAGGACTGCGTGAGTGCGTGCAAGTTGCTTTTTACAGACTTTTGATCTATTACGTTTTGAACGCCACCACCAGAGGCTCTGCCGACCGATGTAGCACACGTTCAGAAGCCTCGGAAGCCTCGTCTCCGAACGGAAAGACAAGTTCTAAAAGCCAAGCCAAGTCAAAGAGAAGTGTCTGCCCTGGGAAAAGAAAACCTCTTATTTCATTAGCATGTCTGCTAAGCTGCTAGATGAGGGGCGAAGAACAAGTGTGGCTGACGGTTGAGTGAGAAATAATTTAAAAAAAAAGCCCCAGGAAAACAGACAGCACCCTAACCCCAACACCCCGCCCCCGCTGTGTGGACTGCAACGAGTCGGTTTGGGGGGAGGGGGACCTCCAAGCACTAAAAACAAAAAAAACGAAACAAAACTGAAAACTTTGATGCATTTTTATAAAAGAGAAAAGAAAAAGTGCATTACTGTTTTTGAGAGAGTTCAAAGCTGCAATCCAGAACTTATTTGAAAGAATAAAATGTACTCTACCGTATTCTCAAAGTAGATTCCAGGGACTCTGTGGGTTCCTTTATGGGGGTCTAAATCGACCCATGCAAGCCTGTAACTCTGACAGTGTACAAATGGAACCAAATGGACCCTGACGGGTCCATTTGGTTCCATTTGTACCCTGTCAGAGTTAAGGGGAAGACCTTGACATTTTAAAGTTTGAGAACACTACCACACTGTGGTAGAGTATGTTAATATACAGTATATTGTGGCACATCTGCAGTGGTTGGAGAGGGTCTCCCTACTGTTCCATTGAGACATTTAGACCAACGTGGTCTAAAATACAGGCAGTACTGTACATGTACCCGCTGAAAGGAAGTACTGCCGCAACCTCATAAGCGCAATTTACATTTAGACACAGGTTCATATCCCAACATAAAACGTTCATGGATTGCACCTCTTTAACTCTGAATTAGTACCAAAAAGCATGAGTTCAAGGTGAGCAAGGCACAGAAGTTCACCTGAGATGGAATGTTTGTCGAGGGAGAACAATCTCGAACGTTTGTGTGTGAGTGTGAGTGTGCGCGTGTGAGTGCGCGCGCGTGTCTACTTGTGTGTATGGATGGATGTGCGTGTATGCCACTGTACGAGCTGCAACACCCTGTCGCTAACGAAGACGTCGGTATTTCCACTTAGCATTATGACTACTAGAATATGAACATTATATACAGTAGCCACTGTGTAGCTCGCTGTTAGTTTGTAGGCCGGTTACCCCCGAACTGCCTTGCCATTATAAGACGCTCAGTAAAATCCTCAAGTGTTGATTTATCCATTTGTGCTAAAAAAAAAAAAACTCCAGAGTATTAACCAGGCACGTGCACACATTGCTTGAGCCCCTGCCCTTTTATCCGTCTGTAAAAAAGTGCCCTCTCCAGAGTTGTTACTATGGTGAAAGAAATGCAAATGCCCCTCTTTCCATGCCATACCTGAAGGAAGCATTCAAGAGAATTGCCTTTGAACTTGAACGCAGCATCTTATGTTGAAAGAATTGCCCTCTCAGTGTAGAAATCGAGCATCGAAAATAGCCGACCTCCCAAGCTCACAACGCGTCGGCTTGGAGGTCTGCTATTTTCGATATTCTCCCCAAAAGGCCCTTTTAGAAATGTCAGCCCCTGCCTCTCTAAAATTCTCTGCACGTCCCTGGTATGAACCATTTTTAACCATTCTTAATGGGATATGACGGTTAAATTAACTCATTAAAAGCCAACCCCGCGATGTCGCGGGAAAAGTAATAGAGTATCTATAGTGCCATCCACGCGATGTCGCGGGAAAAGTAATATATTACTGTAACGGCGAGTAAAAATACCTAGTACAATGGCCGACGCTCCGGAGACGAAATCCGCGCTGATTTGTCATCATCACGGCTCCACGAGCACACAATAGTCATCCCATAACATTGAGGTGGACGGCCGATCTCATCTTTAATGTCCATTATCTCAAAACTACACTTTAGAAGCTAGGATGGAGGCAGATGCTCGCTTATTTTACACAGTTATAAAAGCTCCCGGTCGGCCATTACACAACTCCACGTGGACACGCATCGGTTCCGGCGCACGATCCGATGACGTCAGACCGGAAGTACTTCCGGTCTAGACTTCTGGCCTTCAAAATAAGACAGCGGCCGTTAATGGGGCCGGGAGGGGGCACTCTGGACCCCCTAATCCGTTAATGTCCTGGGCTCAGAATGAGTTAACACTCGAGGAATTTATTGTACATACTGTCGACTTCTAAAAAGCTGCTGCTACAACCTATAACCACTCAGGACATGCTGACTGTACAGGAGTTGAATTCACTGGTGTGACGACAAGTCAGGTTGTCCATGACACTCGGCTCCTCAGTTTTATACTTAACGAGTCCAACAGGAATGGGCCATCATTGTTTGGGCCATCATTGTTAACTTTGTATCGATGACACATACAGTAGGACCACCAACTCGTTTTCTCCATTTGCATTTAGTACGCCTACGGCAGGGGTCTTCAACAGGGCGTCCGGTTCCCCTATAGGGGGTCCTCAGAGTTACTTCATGGGGGGCCAACAAATCTTTGTGTGATAGCATCATTATTTTCAATGAACAACTTGAACCCTCGCATCCCTATTCTGAGGAGAACTTTAGACGATCTACAAGCTCTCAACGCCTCGCAGCGCGAGGCGTTGAGAGCTTGTAGATCGGCTATTTTTGGCAAATAGGTTTGGTGTAGAGAGTGAAGAAGGTCACATTTACTGAGTATCGGCAATTTGGTTAAATGTCTGAAAAAGCACATTAACACAAATCCAACATAGACTGATGCTTTCATGAAATCGATGAAAATCTGCAACACAATGTTATACAGTATGTACTGGGGGTCCCTGCTTTATCTCCCTCTCAGTTAAGGGGTCCTTGGCCTGAAAACGTTGAAGACCCCTGGCCTACGGCAAATGGCAATGGCCAAAAAGGCCCTGTGTGTGTGTGCGCGCGCGCAGGGGTGGTCTGGAATATGTTATTTGTCACTGTGCTCAATTCTACACAAGCCTTACCGTAGACACCTTTTGCTTTCAGGCATACCCAAGTGAAGTTACGATTGTTTGTGTGCGCAGTATTTCACTGTACCTTATTTTTTTCTTCTTCTTTTCTACTTCCAAATCTCATATTGCATTGATTGCAGGGTATGGCCGGGCAATATATGGGTATATCAGTATTGTGATATCTGACTGGTATTGTAATATGATGATATCTGGCACGAGTCAGTAGTCACCCCCACAATATCCTTATTGAGGTATTTGGTCAAATATTGTGATATTTGATACTCTTCCATATCGACCCAGCCCTAACGGTAGACGCTACTTTGTATGTAAAATACTGATGTAATAATCTTTGGCCCTGAAAGGGCAGTCTAAAGAGGTGTGGGCTTTTTTTTGTTTTGTAATATTATTATTTATTGTTGAGAGAATTGGTGTGAAAGTTGTGTTCACTGTAGATATCAGTAGCTAGGTATCGACCGTGTGACGTTGGCTTTCGTTTCTTTATGTAAAAAAGAAAATACATATATATCGTCTCTGTCGGGTGGAAACCTCATATGTCCAAAGCAATATGGACACTCTTGTGTGATGAAGTAGGGCATTCAATTACCAAAATAAAATAAAAATAAAAAGGTTTATATGTAAGGGATAAAGACTGGCTCCGCGTTGATTCTCCAGAAATAACAATACCGACAGCCTGATAACTCCCCGAGAAACAGCCGAGGGGAGTTATCACTACAGTTATCGTTATCCCGCTTATTTCCCGGCTACTAAATACAAATTATAATTTGACTCAAAACTAAAAACAAAACAAAGTATTTCCTTGTTTACAGACGGCTGAAAGTATTCCACAAGTGTTGCGCTGGGCATCCCCCCCAGCGCAACACGGTCACCTTGGAAAACAAGGAAGTGCTGGTCAAATAGAATCCATTTTCTGATACTGCGTCGTCTATTTCTCGCCTCAAATGTTTTGAAAAACATTCTTGAGAGCAACGTTTAGTTGTAAATGACGCTGTGTGTTTGTTTACATGGCTGACATGTTGGATACGGCACTAAATTCACACAGTGCAGACTGAGTGCAGCAGGTGTTCTGAGCCTTTGATTAGACAGCGGTCCGTTATAGAGCAGAGCGGTCGTTATTCATCGCTTGACCAATCAGAATCAAGCATTCAACCAAGCCTGGTAATAATTGGAGATAAGAGGTTTCTACTTGACATGGACGATATGGTGCACACAATAACATGAGTGTTAATTTAAGACTCATGTATAGTGTATACACGTTTGGTTGCACTCTGACTGAGGTAGCACTGGATCAAATGAACGCAGAGGACGTTACTGTGTGTGTATATGTGTCATCGTTACTCAGACTTAAGTACTTAAAAGCTCACTGCCAAATATTTGTCGAACCCTCCCTCTGTCCCTCTCTGTGTGTGTGTGAGTGCTTCTTACGTAATCACGAAGGGAGGCTTTATTGCATAAACAGAAACTCTGAGGAAACGTGAGACAAGGGGACGTGGAGATAATCTTTTGTCCCTTTGCATGTAATGCAAACAAAGGCTGTCCACGTTATTTCTGAAGAATCTCTGGTCACAAAGGCTGCGCTTCATGGCCATGGTCTACTTTGGGACAACACCCCGATGTTGGATTAATGGTTAATTTGATTTGTGTGTGTTTGGATTAAGAGAAATGAGACAGGAAGTTTTTTTAATTATTTTCTTATGTTTGGTTTGAAAGCGTTTAGATGAGAGACGCAGGCGTCTGTATGTGTTTCCGTTGGCGTGTGTGTGTGTGTGTGTGTGTGTGTGTGTGTGTGTGTGTGTGTGTGTTTGTGTGTGTGTGTGTGTGTGTGTGTGTGTGTGTGTGTGTGTGTGTGTGTGTGTGTGTGTGTGTGTGTGTGTGTGTGTGTGTGTGTGTGTGTGTGTGTGTGCGCGCGTGTGCGTGTCGTGCAAGTTTGTGTTATTTAATGAAGGTCTTGACAAGATATAGCTATGTATGTACTGAGCACTGAGTTGTATTTAGTTGATGCCACACAAACAAGTAGTAAATGAGAGTCTATTGCATCTAGTTCTACCAGGAGAGTTTTGTTTTATATTTCTTCTGTAGCTGCTCAATGGAAGTATTGTAGAGTCTATTAAAAAACATACCAGAAATGAATGAATGCACTGTTATCAAAGTGGAAAATAATCGCACTGCTAATAATACCAATGTGTTCTTCCTTCTACACAATCTCTGTCCCCTTTTCTGTTTTTGATACTTTGTTAATAAATGTAGCGATGTATGTATTATTGATTACGCTTGTCATGTTGTCATTTCTCAAGAAGAGGAACTGTCTTATAACCACAAGTGGTGTAAAGTAACAAAGTACATTTACTTACTGTATTTAAGTAAAATCTGAGGTATTTGTAAAAGTAAAAGTATCAATACTGTAATGTGGAAATATTCTGTTACAAGTAGTAGTCTGGAATTCAACATTTAATTGAGTAAAAGTACAAAATTATTGGTATCAAAATGTACTTAAAGTACCAAAAGTAAAAGTACAACATGTTTGAAAATAGCCGATCTAGAAGCTCACAACGTGTCGCATCGCGACACGTTGTGAGCTTGTAGATCGGCTATTTTCAAATAGCCAAGGTATAAAATAGGGCTACAGTGGTTTATGTATGTTTCATATCATAATTTATATCTACAAAGTAACTAGTAACTAAAGTTGTCAAATAAATGTAGTGGAGTAAAAGTACAATATTTGGAACCGAGATGTAGTGGAGTAGAAGTAAAAGTATTGGATATTGGAAATACTCAAGTAAAGTACAAATACCTCAAAATTGTACACATGTATACATTACTTAAGGAAAAGTACTTTTACCACTGACTTTTACAAAAGTAAATGTTTAATTCCAGACCTTTCCTTTTAACTCAGTCGGTGCCATATTTAAAGTGGGACCTCTTATATTGCCGGTTCGCCAACAAAGGGTTAAAAAAATAGTGTGCACGCTGGTGCACACATTCGTGCACAGATCATGCACTATGCATGTGCATGCTTTTCACAGCTTTCAAACAAAAAAATCCGCTTGGAAATCCGTTCAGGCATTCAGGAGAAGGCAGCCCTTATGTTTTCTTCAAATGTAAACAAACATGGCTGCCATGTTTGAAAGATGGGGTTGGTATGGGGGTTAAACATGCAATTTCGCGAGGCCTACACTGTTGGAGGTCCACATTTTTTTTTTTTCAAAAAAAAATATATATTTTTTTTATTATTTAAAAAAAAAAAGACGTCCAGAAGACGTCTGGCAGGGAGGTCCATAGTTAAAAAGACGTTTTTATTATAGAAAACGTCTTTTTTGGCAGTAAGGGCATCGTCACACCACACCTTTATTCTACCTATGAGGGTGGATTCTGTTCTGTCAATGCATTTCAATGGGAACGTTCCTTTTTTTTTCTCCAGAAATTTGCAAACGGCAGCAAACCGCTCCATAAATTCCCATTGAAATGCACTAGCTGGCAGAACCAGCCCTCATTATGTAGAACAGGGGTCTTCAACGTTTTCAGGCCGAGGACCCCTTATTTGAGAGAGAGGTGAATCAGGGACCCCCACAACCTTTTCATAGATTCCATATAGTTTAATCGTTTGACAGCACAATCATCAGTGTATTTTGGATTCATGTCAATTCGTGTTTTCAGATATTTAACCACTTGAACCGTCAATACTTAATAAACTTTCACTCTACTTGGTCTGCTCTTTTTCCCCTCTACACCAAAGCTCTTTGACAAAAATAGCCGATCTACAAGCTGATCTACAAGCCGATCTACAAGCTCACAACGCCTCGCAGCGCGAGGCGTTGTGAGCTTGTAGATCTGCTATTTTTGGCTAAAGTTCTCAGAATAAGGACACTAGGGTTCAAGTGGTTAATATAAAAAAATCACACAAAGATTTAGAGGACCTACTGTAGTGACTCTGAGGACCCCCTAGGGGTCCCGGACCCCCTGTTGAAGACCCCTGATGTAGAATAAAGGGGCGGGCGTGACCGTGCCCTAACAGAGTATTTCTACATTGCAGTATTGATACATTTACTTAAGTAAGTAATGTGAGTGCCTTTACCACCACTGATAACCACATCCCTATTTTGGGCATGTCATTTTACGTGAAACCTTTTTCCAGAATAGTGCATCTGCATGCTCACAACGCATGGGAATTGAGAGCTTGTACTGTAGATCAGGGGTTTTCAAAGTGGGTGACGGGGCACCCTGGGGTGCCCTGATGGCAGTCCAGGGGTGACGCGAGATCATTTGATAATGTTTGGAATTTATTTGGACACTTGAAAAAATATTATTTAGTATAATTTTAAACTTGATTTATAAGTACAAAGTTCTTTTCAGTCAGTTCTAACCAAAATGGCTATTATCTCAACGTTTTCCTCGCAACATAATCACTAAAATATTGTCACTGTCGGGCAGAAACCTCATATCTCCAAGTTTCAAATGTGTACGTCTTTTGGTAAAGCAAAGCCCTGCTTCATCATACAAGACTGTCGCACAAAACTAGTGAAAACAGCCGATCTACAAGCACGTGTGCTTGTAGATCTGCTGTTTTCACTAGTTTATTAAATGGTGTAGATGATAAATACAAAACGAACGGTTTTGGACATACAAGGTTTCCACCCGACAACGACGATATAAATATAAGGTGCTGGGAGTGAAAATTATAATGTATGGGTGCCTCGGATTAAAAACATATTTATGGGGTGCCCTGAAAGTTTGGGAACCCCTGCTGTAGATGTTTACCACAGAACGCTGCCATTGATTGATTGCTCACTTCTGGCCTGTCTATGGGAGAAGTGATAACTACCTCCTTCTCTGGCCTCCTGAAAGGTGAGTTTTCAGGGAAGTTTTGAAGCATGCCAGCGAGCTACATGTTTTGAAGGAAGTAGTCAATTTGACAATTTGTCCGATTTTTTATTTGTCATTTTAGAGTAGGGGTGGACAACTTTGATGATGGACCGGGCCACTATATTTCCACACTCACTCCAGAGGGCCACATCGCATATGCTGACGGGCTTACCTCTGTAATTTAACTTTTTTCGTAAATTAATGCCCTACTTATTCATCCTATGTCACACAAAAGTTGCAAAAACATTTCAAATCTATTTAGTTAATACTCATGTTAACTTTATGAACTTACAAATACATTGGACATAAAAAAGATAAAACATTTTAATACTAGTCATTAAGCTACTAATATACAGTAGACGGAATTCATTACGTGTCATGTTTGCATGTTTAGAATTGTAACAGCTGAAATCAATAATATATCAGTATTCCAATATTAACCTGGGGGCCGCATGTGGCCCCCGGGCCACCAGTTGCCCATGTATGTTTTAGAGGTATTAAAAAAGTCCTTAAATTGTCACTTTAAAAATGTGCAGATACCCTCTATACACTTAAACTGTTTGTTGGTTTGTTTACCGTTGAGTGAGAACACAACGTTTCACATTCTGCCAATGCATTTCAATAGGAATGGAGCGGTTTGCTGCCATTTGTGGATTTCTGGGGGGAAAAAAATCTAATTATGTCAATGCATTTCATTCCCATTGAAATGCACTGGCAGAAGCCACCCTCATGGGTAGAAGATTAGTTTGGTCTGACCGTGCCCTAACGGAGCAGGCTGTTTCTACATGGTGACATTGATACTTTTACTTAAGTAAAAAATGTGAGTACTTCTTCCAACACTGCTCGAGCACAGCGACTCGAAACCGGCTGCAGTTGAGGAACAAGCATCTTGCGGTGGTTGTGGGTTCGACTCGAGGCACATCATGCATGCCAGGGCATGCTGACTAACACGCGCACACATGCACACACACACACACACACGCACACACACACACACACACACACACACACCCACACACACACACACACACACACACACACACACACACACACACACACACACACACACACACACAGGGGCAGAGAGATAATGTTGCACAGCAGGCACGTGCACACATAGACATCAAAGGGGGCTTGAGCGCCTGCCTTGATTATGCTTAGTTCAGGCGTAGGCCAGACGGAGCTGGATATTTCATATATCCCGTTTTTTTCAGATATCCACATAGAAAAATATCTAGGTCCACATGACAAAGATATCGAGGTCTAAAATAATCTGAGTCCCCAGACCTCCACTATAGGGGGACAAGCACACACACAGTAAAGTCTTCAGAGATATCCGGGTTCCCTGTCTACACGGATCCAGTGAATCGGATATTTTTCAACGTCTCCACTTATTTATCCGGTTTACAAAATATCCAGCTTCACGGCCAAAATATCCAGCTTCGTGTGGCTGCAAGCCCCAAGCGCATAAAAAAAACCTCTAGCAAATGTCAAGCTACAGAAATATCCAGCTCTGTGTAGCCGGCACCTTAGTGTGGTATCAAGCACCGAAGGTAGCCGACCTCCAAGCTCACAACTGCGACGCGTTGTGAGCTAGGAGGTCTGCTATTTTCACCAAAAGACCCTTTTAGAAATGTCTCTCTAACATTCTCTGCACGTCCCTGTTGCACAGTAAGGTTACACAGTACAGTAGGATACCCATAAAAGGAGGAGGGACAGAGAAATATAACCAGTAAGACTCCCTAATCGGGAGATAAGCGACCGTCAGGTCGCAGCGTGATTTTAGGGCAAAATGTGTAGGAGCAGTGTCCAAAAATGTGTGAAAGAATCGGCCTGATGGTGGCGCTATATGGGACAAATCCATGTTGATGACATGAGTGTAGACATACTGTGTACCGATGTGCGTGATTTTAGGGCAAAATCTGTAGGAGCAGTGTCCAAAAATGTGTTTTAATAAAAATCAGCCTGGAGGTGGCGCTAAATGGGACAGATCCATGTTGATGACATGAGTGTAGACATAATGTGTACCGATTTGCGTGATTTTAGGGCAAACATTGTAGGAGCAGTGTCCAAAAATGTGTTTTGCTAGAATCGGCCTCATGGTGGCGCTAGAAGAGGGTCATGTGAGAATTGATGTGGTTTGGCAGGCAAGGAGTCTGTATGCAAAATTTGGCAACGGTTGCAGAGATATGAGCAGGGCAAAAGTGTGACGTGTGACAGACTGACTGACTGACAGACTGACTGACGGACAGCTGGTGGAGGTTTTGATAGTAACTGCGACCTGACGGTCGCAACAAACATGTTTGTTTGCAGAGTGCAGTGCTTTTCCACCTTTTTGATGTCAGGGTCCATTATTCATTCTGCATTTGAGCCACGGACCACCATTTGATGACATGTGAATGTTTTGGTGTCGATAAGATTTGGTCCACAATTCCATGCTATATTGCATACATGGGCAACTGGCGGTCCGGGGACCACATTCGGCCCCCACCTTCACTTAATGCGACCCGCAGGTTAATACTGGAATACTGATATATTATTGATTTCAGCTGTTAGAATTCCAAACATGACTTGCTTTAATTCCGTCAGACTATATTAGTAGCTTAATGACTAGTATAGTAGTATTATTTATTTTTTATTTTGTTATGTCCAGTGTATTTGTATTTAGGTTCATAAAGTTAACATGAGTATATAACAAAATGTGTTTGAAATTAAATCAAAATGTTACATTTCAGGATTCCAATTAAAAAATAACAAAAAAATAATTCAGGATTCCAATTCAAAAGAAGCAAAAATAGCCGATCTACAAGCTCAAAACGCATCGCAGAGCTTGTAGAGCTGCTATTTTTGCTTCTTTTGTATGAGATACTGACAAAGTAGGACGTAGCAATATGCGATGTGGCCCTCTGGAGTGAAGATGGAAATATAGTGGCCCTCACCATCATCAGAGTTGCCCACCCCTGCTATATTGTATATGTAGTGGTACCAGGAGAGACAACAGGCAAATGATCCAAATTACAGTTCTGGAGTAATGCAGATGTTTAAAATAATGTAACTCTTCAGAGAGTAAAATGAAACCAAATGGACCTGTCCATTTGGTTTCATTTTACACTCTCAAGAGTTAAAGGAGTAGTACATTTAAAATATAATAATATATAATATTGTAAATTTACCCCAATTGATTCCGGAAATGCATTTGGGTCCCCATCCCGAATCAATGGGGGTACATTTATTGTAATCAAATTATGGCGCGAGTAATCAACAGAAGAAAACAAAGTCATTTTGGGGGTGAACTAATACTCATTTAAAGATCTATAAGGGTCCATTTGGTTACCAACTCTTCTTTGTGTATAAACACAAAGAAGACAGTTGTTGACATGGGAAAGACAGAGGGGGGAAGAGAGAGAGAAAGTGAGAAAGGTGGAGAGATATGGTGTAATATAATGTAAAGATTATATTACATTAAAGATAAGATAGATGGGGAGATAGAGAGAGAGAGGCAATAGAACCAATGTTGCCATGTCCGCATAATATAAGCTGAAAGTTTCTTGTAAATTTAGCGGGTTGCATTTTTATTTATTTTTTGCTTGTTTCAGTAGTTGCTTATGTGGGCTTGCTTCCAATGGCCTAGTCGTCTCGTCGCTTCTTTTGGGCTCGTTTTCCTAGACCCTACAGGGGTTGACACTAAGGTCTCAGAGGTACTTGCCCGTCGGGCAAGTACAGGTCATGTTCTACTTGCCCAAAGGTCATGCCCACTTGCCCGCAAAGTAAATTGTCCATTATAACATTATAGGTATACTGTACGATTTTAAATACCGCTCAATTTAACACTTATTTCTTTACTTTTTGGGGCTTTGAGATAAAAAATGTCACACTGTACCCCACTACTTCCAATTCCAAATACCTACATAGCTACAATGTCTATGGTTTCGCACTTAAACATTTTACAACAGTAAAAACAGCACATTATAGGTAAACCGTGCTCTTATTTTACATTCCACAGACTGGAAGACACACTGGCCATGTTCATGTATTTAGATAGATATCTTGTGTTTTATAGACCGTTGCGTCCCCTCTCAAATGAGCACTTGCCCGGTCGGGCAACCTTCACCTGCCCGAAAGTTTTATTTAACTGCTGGGGGCAGGTGGGCAAGCCTTAGTGTCAAAGCCTGCCCTAGGTTGCTTATTTCTGTCACAACATCTGGCAACGCCGAGTAGAACAGAGGTAGGATTACAGCATGCTGTTTGCGGTAGCAGATGATGACTCAATGTGTTTGTTGTTATCTGTGAAGATAAAGTTGTGAAATACCGGGCAAATAACAGCTCCCCCACGAGCAAAACATGGTATAAGGCTACTAAAAAACCCTATTTTGAACCCACTAAATTCTAAAACAACACAGGGATCAAATAATATTAGAACATCCCTATTCCTAGAATATCCCTATTCTAGGGCAAACACTCTGCAAAAATTGGCAGATCTACAAAGAAAGCTCACAATGTTCTAACCGGGATTTGAACTTGGTTTTGTGCGACCTTCGCAAATGCAGATTTTTTTTTTACCACTGAGCTAATAGAGCCTGTGCCTGCTTGCTCAGGGGATAAATTGAATCTTGACCATCAAGTCAAAATCTGTGTCAGATCCTGTGTCTATAGTGAGACGCTGGGGTCTGCAATGGGGTTCAATGGATGTCGTTCGACGTTCATGACGTAGGCCTAATTACGTCTCGACGTAACAAAATTTGGCACATCCAGGTGTGCCAATTTCCCCCACAATGCACCTGGATTCTGCTTCTTCCGGGTGCTTCAAAACGTGTGTTTCCTAAACCCACCAGGCTTGAGCTAAGACCCACCTTGCGGAAACGCCTCTCTCAATAATCTTAAGTATGAACGTGCATATAGTGCTCTTAGTGCAAAGCAATACAATAGGCCGACCTACTACCTACTGATCCATTACAATAATACACACAGCATAATATGCCCAAAGCCATATCCTAACTATAACAATTTAACTGATAATCAGTAAGAGTTTTTATTTTGAGCACATTAGTGACAAATTAATAGCTTTCTCAGTACGTTTTTCTCTTTAGCAAAGTTACAAAGTTTTCCCTTTTTTAATCACAGTAAAAAGTATTTTTTAGCACAGTTTATTTTGGGCGCTGTAGTGACAAATTAATAGCTGTGCATTGTGCAAATGCAGGCTTTTCTCAGTACAATATTGTCATGTGCAAGTCTTCATGCCTTTACTAGGTCTGACTTTATCCACCCTCCATGTGTCCGGCAATGGGTCTTAACTCAAGCCTGGTGGGTTTAGGAAACACGCCTTCAAAACGCCACTGAGCAACCAGCATTGAAATGAATAGTTGGGGGCGGGGCTATCCGCTCTCTATTACAGTCGTGACCCATAAAAATACTGTATGTCCGTGACCCACAAACAGGTCCCGACCCACTGTTTGGGAAACCAGTGATCTAAATGTTTCAACAGAGGAGCAAGGGAGTCAACACATACAGAAGTCGTGGGCATCTCTGCCCATCAGATAGCAGAGCAGCCCTTGATAGCTTTCAGATCACCAGATTTACAGCCCTCATCAGGGACGTGCTGGCCATTGGGAAAAGCGGGACAACTCCCGAACGGCCGGTTTATTCCCGGCCGGTCCAGGCCGGCCATTAGTTAGTTTAGTTTAAATCATTTTTTAAATGATAAGTACAAAACAAACGGTTTTGGACATACAAGGTTTCCACCCGACAACGACGAAATATAACTAATGTAATTGGCCCACTGGCTTGTCACTTGTCATGATCTGAAATGGCAAATCTTTGAGTAGCAGCAGCTACTATATCTCTCTCTATAACGCGCAATGAGGGCCTCTCCAATTCTTTTTCCCGGGCTGAATCAGGGGCGCAGCACGGCCCTGGCCCTCATTAAGGTGTTGGAATGTGGGCGGGGTTCTCTTACAGTAGCTTACAGCACACAGAGGTATAGGGTTTCAACATGTTGTTTAATGGTATTTGATCATTATGCCTGGCACTCCAGTCCTGACTCATGGATTGATGATGCCTGTCAAAAGTTACAACACTTTTTTCTATGTTGTTTGATGCATGAGACATTTAGTTATCATAACAAAGATTTCAAAGGGTTTATTGGTGACATTGATTTAAGCGTTCGTAGAAACATCACTGAGGGCATGGTTCTGCTTTTTGCTGACAGCCAGATACAACCAGTTAAGCCCCTTTTCGACTGCAGTTTTAGCACCACACCACACCACACTACACCACACCACACCACATAAAAATATCTACATTTTCCATAACAAAAAACCCCCTATCGGTAAGAAACAAATTGACCCTTTTTTTTTTTTTTTTAAGATTTGTTTTTGGGCTTTATTATGCCTTTATTGATAGGACAGTAGACTGACAGGAAATGGGAAGAGAGATGGGGAATGACATGCGGCAAAGGTCGTCCAGATCGGGAATCGAACCGGCGACGCCAGCAGGCATCATAGCCTAGTATGTGGTATGTGCCTTGACCACCAGGCCAGCGGGCCCAGAGTGAATACTTTTTAGTACCCTGCTTAGTACCACATTCACACCAATCTACCCAGGTCCTTGTAGTGGAAAACCTGGCACAAGTGGGTGGTGTGGTGTGGAGCGGTGTGGAGTTGGGCCAGTGGAAAATGGGCTTAAGACTCCCTAATCGGGAGATAAGCGACCGCCAGGTCACATAATGTCGTCTGCAAAAAGCAACCTCATGGTGGCGCTAGAAGAGGGGCATGTGAGAAATGAGGGGCGGAGGTTGTGGTTTGCCAGCCAAGGAGTGTGTGTGTGTGCAAAGTTTGGCATGGATAGGGGAAACGGTGCCAGAGATAAGAGTCTGCAAAAATCGTCCTGATGGCGTCACTAGAAGAGGGCCAGGTGAGAAATCAATAGGGATGGGTATCGTCTGCGATACTTTTAATGGTATCGATCCATGACGTCGATACTATCGGGTATCGGTTCACGTAAAAACGAACGATACCTCGTTTCGATACTCTGGAACGCACCCCTGGCCGGTCGCATCTGTAACAGTTGGGCTACTGAGAGTTTAATGACTGCTTTAGTAGGCTACACTCGTTACTGTGGAAAATAGCCGACAATAGCCTATAATGTTTATTATTATGATGATTATCCAACGTCTATACTCTTCGCTCCACCACACTGTGTGATCATCATCATCATCACCTCTGCTCTACCGCAGCAGCGAGTCACCACTCTTTACGCGTTGAAGTTAAACTTAAATAAAAAGTATCGAAAATGGTATCGAAAAGGGTATCGTATCGATTCAAAGGTATCGAAAAAGGTACCGTATCGATTCAAAGGTGAACGATACCCATCCCTAGAAATCAATGATCTTGTTCAGTAATTTCATGAAGAAATCAAAGAGAAATCCATGCATTAGAAAACAAGAAATTAGAAAACATTAATAAGTAGTGAAAATAGCTGATCTTCAAGCTCACAACGTGACGCGAAGCGGGTCCCGGGAAACCGTGTAATTTCTCGAGGTTAAAAAGTTTGGGAGCCACTGCTGTGAGAGGTTAGGACAGGCATGTGTACACATAGACATCAAAGGGGGCCTGAGCCCCTGCCCATTTACCCATCTGTAAAAAAGTGCCCTCTCCAGACCATGAACTACAGTATGGTAAAAGAAATGCAAATGCCCTCTTTCCATAAACATAGCTGAAGGCAGCATTCAAGAGAATTGCCTTGTCCAAACTCTCCTGAACTTGCAGCATCTTATGTTGAAATAATTGCCCTCTCTGTGTAGAAATCTAAGCCGTATCTCCAGTATTGACTTTATTATGCTTAGTTCAGGGTGGTATCAAGCACCGAAAATAGCCGACCTTCAAGCTCACATTGTGAGCTTGGAGGTCTGCTATTTCGCCAAAAGGCCCTGTTTAGAAATGTCAGCCCCTGCCTCTCTATAACATTCTCTGCACGTCCCTGGGTTAGGATGTGGAAAACAAAAAGGTTGCCCAATGACATTTCGTCAGAGGGATGATTCTTAAGTGGTCACATTGCTTAAGGTTCCATCTCTGCTTGGAACCTGTTGACCTGCTAATCTAGTGTGATGGAGGAGGGAGGGGATGATGCAATATCACTGATGAATTGCACTCGTGTAAAGTACATTTATACTCAAGTGCTATACGGTTTTGATGCATCTTTGCTTCACTGGAGTATTCCCAAATTTCAACACTTATATCTTCTACTCCAGGGTTCCCCAATAGGCGGCCCGCGGGCCATTTGCGGCCCGCGGGGGGCTACTGTCTGGCCCCCACCAACCCCAGTAATAATGGTGGTATAAGAGCAGCAATGACACTAGTATATCATCGTTGTCGGGTGGAAACCTCGTATCGTTCTTTCGCAGAGCAAAGCCCTGCTTCATCATACAAGGCCGTCTCACAAAGGTAGTGAAAACAGCAGATCTACAAGCACACAACGCCTCGCATATCCCTACGGTGTCCCTATTTTGGACATGTCATTTTGAAATAGCGAAAATAGATGATCAACTATTTTTGCTGTATGATACTGTCAAGTATAAAATAGGGCTCTTGTGGTTTAGTAGCATACTAGTTTAAATCGTTTTTTAAATGATAAATGCAAAACGAACGGTTTTGTCACCCGACAACGACGATATCGCCAAAATAAAAGTCTGGGTTTCCGAGGCTAAACTGTCGCTGGAGTAGCGGGAACGCCACCGTCGCCCCCTGCAATGTTGTGGCCCTCGGCTTGGTACCCTAGACATGATTCGGCCCTTGGGGAAAACTAATTGGAGAACCCATCTACTCCATTACATCTCAGAGGCAAATATTGTACTTTTAACACCGCTACAGTTATTTGAAAACTTTAGTTACTAGTTACTTTGTAGATTTGGATTATTATTACAAAACATATTAACCACTTCAGCACGATATGTACATCTGTCCTATCTGTCTGACATATGCTTGGAGTTTTTATACATCTGAGAACTTGTGAAATACAGACATCCCAAGTCTCCCGGGAGTTGCGGGAGTCTCTCGGAAATCAGCGCCTGCTACCGGACACCCGCGAGTGACAGTAAAGCTCCCAGAAATGCCGTCCGCTCCCGCAAATGCCGACCATATGCGGCAAAATAGCGGGATCCAGTCTAGAGGCATGCATGAGACCGGATCTGCAACCGGCCATGAAATGTATTTGTTCTTGTTGAACTGTCAATCTGGCAAATCAATGATTGTCATTCGCTGTGGGAGATGTGGGCGTCTAGAAGACCAAGACCAACCACTGATCTCAGATGCAGAGACTGGGCTCAAGCACAAAGGCAGGGTTATAATCAGCTGATAACAGTAAACAAACAGTCTTTTTGCGTGATACCTGATCGTCTCATTTAATATAAATAAAATAACAGTACTTTACAACCGTCGGTTATTTTTCGCTCCGAATGGTGGTTGACAACTGGACAAATAAGCTGTGTCAGCCTGCGCGACGCGCGGCCGTGCAAAACCGTTTCAACCGAAACAAAAACGAATAATTTACAAAAAAAAAATAATTATAAGGATCTTCAGGTTGTTATGTCTAGAAATAGAATAGGATCTGCATAACGCATACTTTTACTTTTGGTACTTTAAGTATATGTTGATGCCAATACTACTTAACTTGTTATGTACTGTACACAATGAGAGCACTTCTTCAACCACAGGAGGTGATGCAATATTACTGATGAATTGCACTCATTGTCAGAACACTGAGTCCTCATTAAATCCCGGTTGTAAAAGTTTGATCAGGATGCATGATCGGAAACATCCGTCTATAAAGTTGGGCAGGGACATGCTGGGCCCCTGATTCAGCCCGGGAAAAAGAGTTGGAGAGGCCCTCATTGCGCGCTATAGAGAGAGATCTCTCTCTATAGCGCTGCTGCTAAAAGATTTACCATTTCAGATCATGACAAGTGACAAGCCAGTGGGCCAATTATTGTACATGAGTTATATTTCGTCGTTGTCGGGTGGAAACCTTGTATGTCCAAAACCGTTTGTTTTGTATTTATCATTTTTAAAATGATTTAAACTAGTGAAAACAGCCGATCTACAAGCACACAACGCCTCGCACCGCGAGGCGTTGTATGCGTGTAGATCTGCTGTTTTCACTACTTGCAAGGGCCTTGTATGAAGAAGCAGGGCTTTGCTTTGCGAAAAAATGTATACATTTGAAACTTGGAGATACGAGGTTTCAGTCCGACAGTGACGATTTACATTTTATTTTATATTTTTTCCTAATGGCCGGCCTAGACCGGCCGGGAAATGAACAGGCCGTTCGGGAATTGTCCCGCTTTTCCCAATGGCCAGCACGTCCTTGAAGTTGGGGTTGTCTGACTGCTGTGTGGCAACAAGTGGAGAAGTGAATGAGACATCAATCATCCTCTCGCATATCCCTACGGTGTCCCTGTTTTGGACTTGTCATTTTGAAATAGCGAAAATAGATGATCTCATAGATCAACTATTTTTGCCGTATGATACTATCAAGTATAAAATAGGGCTCTTGTGGTTTAGTAGCATAATGTAAGGAATATATGGCATGGTATTGTGACTTGGTGGGTTTACTTTACATAGTCCACATTCAATTAAAATACAACACAAAAGCGTGATGCAATATATTTTTTTAATAATATAATATCTCTGCTGTCGGGAAAAGAAAAATCTAAAAACCTCAAAAGTGGAGTTAGGAGGTTTAGACGATATATACAAAGCCTAAATAAGTAATGAAACAAAAGTTTAATTTGACAGAACTTGAATGTTAATCTTAAAGTTAAAAATGTACAATAATCCAGGAGTTTTGGGATGTGAAACAATTTTGAAATTGAAAGTTTTTCTGGGCCAGTGAGTCTTGTCTTGCTGGACTTTTACCAACTCAATAACAACCAACATTCTTTTTGCACACATTTTCACAACTTTTTAAAAAATAGCAGATCTACAAGCTCGCAGTGCTTTCAATAGTTTCAATAGTTAAAGCATTCAATAATTCTAGGCTTAAATGGGTTGGCTGAATGGATGTCAAATAAACGTCTTTAGTTGAACTCTGACAAAACAAAGTCTTATAATATCACTTGATCCTTTATGCGACAGCGTCAGATCTGTTGCCAAAAAAAATCCCAGTCTAAACACGTCTGAACAAACAAGTTCAGACGTGTTTTTTGTCATCTCATCTCAGGAATAAATCCAGGATCCAGAAAAGACATTGAAACCATGAGAGGCTCAAAGGTACAAGACAGAGTTAAGTCAAGATTCTCTACTTGGGAATAAAGAACTTTGAGCCAATTGGCTCAAAGTTCTCTATTTCCAAGTAACAACAAACAATACTGCTTGCAGAGAGTCAGGGTTAGGTTGTTTCACCAAGTGACCTTAACACAAACCTAAACTATGCCTAAACTTAACTTTAACGTCACAGAAACTGTGCCTAAACGCAACCTCAAAAGCAAGCCCAGCCCACAAGGCGGAACACCCTGAAAAGAGAGACTCTCAAGATACAGTGTAAGACAGGGGTCTTCAACGTTTTCAGGCCAAGGACCCCTTAGTTGAGAGAGAGATGAAGCAGGGACCCCCACAACCTTTTCATAGATTCCATATATTAGTTACATCGTTTGACTCCCGATGATCTCAAGGTGGAGGAGGTGGGAGGAGTTATTCAAGATGGTATCCAGCTCAGCCCCCCCCCCCCCAGCACTTTATTCCAAAGAAGAGAACACTTGCCGTAACAGTCTAGTTAATTGGACATAGCATCCTGTTGCACACACCAATGTCATACTTCTCAGGAAGAACAGCCTGCTCTCACGTGTACACACACACACACACACACACACACACACACACACACACACACACACACACACACACACACACACACACACACACACACACACACACACACACACACACACACACACACACACACACACACACACACACACACACACACACACACACACACAGGCCTGTCAATGCTCCTGGATTTCCCTGGAGTCTCCTGGATTTTGACCCCATCTCCTAGGAATCTCCTGGATTGGCAAATCTCCTGGATTTCCCCTGGATTTGGTATCAAACTCCCAAAATTCACCAGAACACAGGAAATGACACCTACTATGTTAACATTTTTATGGGGAAGGTCCCCCAGACCCCCCGCTTTAGGGGTGGGGGCAAT